>NW_017731519.1:525309-610296 GCF_001890085.2 Hipposideros armiger | reverse complement strand
CTCTCCCTCTCTCCCTCTCTCCATATATATATTATATATAATATATATATTACCAGTTGAATTGCATATATCTTAGCAATGTTCAATACGATTAGAAAACTTTTATAATTTTCATGGTAGCTGCATGCCAGAGTGATTTTACATACCAGTGTACAAAAGGAGTACAAACCAGTGAAGACTTCAAGCTGGAAGAATTTCCTATTATACCACAAACAGTTATCTGTTATGAAAACAGATGGGAAGAACCTGAACGTCTTACTTGGGTGAGTTTAGCAATATGATAAGGTATTAAACTCTAGGTTTGAAGTTATTCCTAAAACACAGTATCAAACATTTTAAAATTTCAGCACTGACACTAGTGCTGTATCTGTAAATATGCAACTAGCCTTTTAAAGAGGTAGAGATAACATCTGTGTATTTTATTACATTCCTTTGGATTGACTGTTAGTTCACAAAGCATCTTTCAGATGCATCAGAAAGGTTGATTGTACTCTCTAGTTGGAGGTAAAAGAGATGAAAAATTCACTTTTTAAGTTTCCCACTTTACATGTACCCAGATAGTCTCTAAAAATCCTCCTTTTAAGTTTAATAGCAAATTATAGTAGTTTTCAAATGATTTGTTAGGCTTTGACTACATGTCATTGCTTTGGCCTCCTATATAAAAAAATTTTACAGGTTAGTTGAATGCTGAGCAAATTAATTGCAGTGGAATCTGACTTTATACCATTCAAATTAAAGTGGCATTTGGGGGTGGGGGGTGCGGTCTGTGTTGGACCTTCATTTAAAAGGACTTATATTCTGAATATTGGAAAGTCCTTTTCTCTAAGAGGTTTTTCTCTTTAGTGTTTACAGTTTAAAATCCAAAGGACAAAATGTGCCAGAGAGCCATCATATTTCATATATTACTATATTTTTGTACCTTGTAAGTTTCCCAGTAACCCTGTGATCTTTTCTTGTGTAAAACAGAAAGGATGGGCTGATTTGGCACCTGCATATACTCTAGTTTTTTATTTGTTTCTTTATTTTGTTTTTGTTTTATAATTTAGACAAGTTAGCTATATCTACTATGTTTCTTTCTATATTTGCACTATCATTGAGATTAAATCATGTTAATTTGTCTTTTGGGAAAAGTAAAGTGTGGAATAGCCAAGTAATTCTTAGCTTTAAGAAGATAAAAAATATTTGGTCTTTATAAGTTTCAGCAGGAGGAGCAGCAACCTGATATGGTGAAAAGAGTATACACTTGGATTTAGAATTGCTTTTTAGTTAAATTCTGACTCTAACTAAATTCTGACTCTAACATTTTAGTTGTATGACTTCTTGGAGCCTCAGTTTCCTAATTTATAAAATCAGGGTGTGTTACCCTTTGGGGTTGTGGTAATTACTAATCATGAAGTTATAAAGCTCTTAAGATTGATCCTGCCACTTTAAAGGGCCTCTGCTAGTGGGATCTCTGTTACTTAAAGTACAGGCTAAGTTGCTATTGGAAAGAGACTCAGAATTCAATTGCTCAAGCAAGAGACGAATTTCTTTCTCAGATTGTAATAGACTGAAGGTCAGTAGGTCGTCCAAGATAGGGAGACAGCTTTGATCCATGGTAATAATCCTCTGTCTTATCTTAAAGAGTGGAGTCCTCTTTTATATGATTGGAACTACCTCACCACCCCTATGAGAAGGAGAGAACAAGCAGCTTTTGTTTTTATAAATGTGACCAGAAGTCGTATACATGCTTCTCACTCTCACCCTATTGGTCCTGTCTAGCTGCAAGGGAGGCTAGTAAATATAGTCTCCAGTTGAGCAGCCCTATGCCCTATACTCAAGGTGTTCTGTAACTAAAAGGAAGAAGGGGAAGATGTACTAGGGGACAATGCTTTACTATACAAGTCTACTAATAATAAGTATTTTAATTTTGTTAAGAAAAGTCACACACGTGAAAGGGACCATAAGAAATAAGGAATTTAAGTTTATATTTTTATTCGACTTAAATATTACAAAATTTATGAATTGAAGGCTTTGGGCCTAAAGATATATGCAAGACTCAAATCCTAATATAAACTTGAAGGACTCAATGCAATTATTACTGCCTGTGTTATACAGCCTAATGCCATCTCACTTGGCCTCCATAGTTGGTTAATAGCTTTTTCTGGTTAATTGAATTAATCAGATTGTGTTGTGAAATGTGTAAAGCAAGGGGACTTCTGAAATTTGTCTTTTCAGAATTTCATATAGGGTATTGGCTTTGCTTTTATTATATTGGTTCTGACATTATCTTATAAATGTTCCTTTAATATTTTAACTAAAGAAGAAATAACCCAGTGTGTTTTTAAAGCATCTTTAAAAGGGTGGTAATTTGTGACTAACTGATTTATTAATTAAAAATTTGCTCTAATTTCTAACTTAGTTGGTGTCATGCCTAATGGGAGATAAATCTATGATATTTAAGTAGATTCTTCTCCTTTTCTACATGTGAACTTGCATTTTTTTTTTAAATGTGTAATAGGACCTGAAACCTCAAGAGAGAGGTGAGCATGAAGAAGCAGAGATTCTAAATCCAGTTATGGAAAGAGAAGGAAAATTCATTAAAGATCAAGGACTCCATGTTGTAAAACAGGAGGTTGAGAAGCTGGAGGATGGTAAGAGTTTGTTTAAGCGTGTGATGAGTCAGCATCACTTGGGTAAGAAAGGGTTAACATCCCCTAATATCTTTGAGCTGAAGAGTGACTTGGATGTACAGAACAAGAAAAAGTTGATACAGTGGTAGGCGACGTTCTATCAGGAATCACAAACATTTGAATGAAGCTACTAAGAAAAGAAAAAATGAAAACTGTAAGTCAGTTGCTATTTGGGGTTACAGAATAAGGACAAGTTACCTACAGAAATTCAGATGAAGGGGAAAAAAATTCTTTGTCTATTAACTAAAATTTGATGAAGATGTAACTTATTGAAGTACAACCCTCTTTATTGGCTTGACCTTGAAACTCTAATGTATAGACTAGCTCTCAATGAATTGTGAGGTCCTGAATATATTTTTATAATTTTTATTTGATTTTAGTATGTAAAGTAAATCTTTAATGTGTTCAACCATTAGTGTGGAAGTTCAGTGAACCAATGCAATTTCAGATACTGGAAATGAAGTTCAGGAATAAATTCATTTCCATCTGGATAAAATGTCTTAATGGTATAGGTGAGACTATAATTCTTTCAATGTATTTGATTAGTTATATAGTAGCTGCTTGCAGAGAAATCCTTCTTTTTCCCTTCAAGTTAACGGACCATAAAATCATGACCTAATTGTTACTTAGTGTATGTACATTTCTGTGTGTCTATTTAAAATAATATAACAGTTGAAATAGAAGCCATATTTACATCACTCTTGGCTAATGCACAAAGGGAGATGCTTTCCCATGTTAAACTATAGAATAGAAAATTAGGTGTTATATTCAATTTTGTATAGGTACTGGGAAAAGGAATCAAGTAGTAGACTGTCACTTTTCTTTGTACTTTTTGACTGATTTTTTTTCCTGGAGTCTATGTGGAATGATATGTGACATCAGTGAAAATGTATGCCATTTACTAAAATTACCAAATACATAGTGTTCTTACATATTTTAATATTTTTAATTTTTTATTTGGAAATAATTTTAGAATTATAGCAAAGTGGCAATAATAGCCAAAGAGCTACTTAAGACTAAGTTCTATACCTCGTGCCCATACCCTAAAGTACTTCCATCTGTATTTCTCCAAAATAAGGACATTCTCTTATATCATTCCAGTATAGTCTTCAACCTCTGGAAATTTAACTTTAATATAACACATTTCTCTAATCTGCTGTCCATATTACAGCTTTGTCAGCTGACACAGCATTGTCCTTTATAGCATTTTCTTATCTGGAACAGCTTCTCATCCTTTTAAAAATATTTTGTGAGCTTAACATTACTGATGAATACAAATCCATTATTTTTAATAGAATGTTCCTCATTTGGGGTTTATCTGAAGTTCTCTCTTAATTAGATTCAGGTTAATGCATCTTCTTCTTTCAGCATACTACATAAGTGATGTGTCTTTCTCAGGGTGTGACATCCAGAGGTTCAATTTATTTTCCCATTTAAAATAAAAGCCTTTTCTCCATCCATCCCACCACACTCCATTCAGTGTGCAGCACTGTTAGGTATAAAAAATAGGCAGAGAGCCTTTTTCCTCACCCTTAAAGTGAAGAACAAAATTTGTTCTTTAAATGTGAATCTTAAATGCAATATATATTACGTGTATTCTTTTTGAATCTCAGAATATCAAGTATAGAAATGAAATTTTGTGGTGTCCATTTTAACTGGACTGATAATACCCAAATTACATAGACTGTTGTTTTGTAAGAGAGTTGAGGTTTCCTGTTTAAGAATATTGACTGCTATAAAATTTTATTTTATAAATTTGATTTCATACAGAATGGGAAAGAGAAGAACTTGCTAAAAGGCAAAAAGAAAAGACATCTTTGCTAGAGAGAGAAGAAAAGCCAGTGTTGGAAACTGGAAGATGCCAAGTGGAAATGTACCAAATTCAAAGTATTGATAAATTGGAAGAAGAGGAAGAAGAAAGACTGAAGAGAGAAATGCTGCTTGCTAAACTGAATGAAATCAACAGAGAACTCCAAGATTCTCAGAATCTGAAGTGTGCTCCCCTGCCTTTGCTACCTGATTTGGAATCTAAACTGCACTGCCCAGAGAGAAGTCCCAAAACATGCATGTTCTCTGAATTCTCCGAGAGATTATTTAATGGGCATCATTTGCAAGACACTAGTCTTTTCACTACAAAAGGCTATGGTCAGAATCCAGGCAGTATTAGAAGCCCCGTCTCTCCAAACGAGCTAGCGTTTGGCAGCTATGTGCCTTCGTTTGCCACAACATCAGGGAAGTCAAATCCAGTTAGCCAAAAGAGTGGTCTTTCGGATTTCCAAAGAAACAGTATAGAGAAACTTAGTAAAGACAGTGTAGATTTAACTACAAGAAAAGAGAAGAAAGCTAATCTGATGGAACAGCTATTTGGTGCCAGTGGCGGCAGCACCATTTCCTCTAAAAGCAGTGACCTGAATTCTCTGGCTGCCAGCAAAGGAGACTTTGAGCCTCTGAATTTTCTCCCTGGGGACAGAAGCAGTAGGGACAGAGAACAGGATGAAGACGGCTTTTTCCTCAGTGAAGGAAAAAGTTTTAATCCAAACAGACACCGATTAAAACATGCCAACAATAAACCAACAGTAAAAGCAGTTGATTCTGTAGAAGATGAAATTGAAGAAGTAGCGCTGAGATGACTGACTAGAGTATACATTTTTTTTCCAATTGTAAATACGAAAATATTTTAATACAGTATTTATTATACACATTAAAACTTTTTAATATTAAAAAGTCCTTATTAAGGAATGATTTTTAATAGATAAAAGTGCAAATAAAAAGTAGATCATATCACACATTGCTAGTTTGCCGAGAATGAAGGAGGCTCTTTTGAATGAAACCAAAAATAGAGATATATATTACTTGGTTTTGACTTTTTACCTACAAATAGGTTTTACCTCTTAGCTCTATAGGAAGTTTTATTCCATTTGAGTTTATATTTATTTCCTATTTTTATTCCTATTTATTTGTATTTAGCTCAGTGAAGATATGATCAAAATTAGTCTTCCCGCTGATTATTGAGTGGAAATTAAGAGTTAACAGGCTCTGTGTTGGGAAGTGTAGGTCCCAGGTGGTGGAGAACAGGTGCTACTTGGGAGCCTTGTCTTTTATGGATAGGGGTGGGGGGCTCCCTTTCACATGGCAAGGCTGAGCTACTCTTAGGTGGAAGCAGCGACAATATTGGGATTTCCCATTTTTGAAAGGAACCAGAGTTAAACACTACTCATTTCCCAATTACAAGTCTTATTAAATCACTTACCTACTACAACTGTGCTAATAACATGAAGTTGAATTCAGAAGACATTTGTCTGTTTGCATGCACAGTTCTCCTGACATGGTTCCCAGTGTAGTCAGTAATGCCTCTCATTGTTCTCCTACATTATTTGTATCTAAGTGGGATTTTGCACCAAATATATGGAATAGAAGAAATTTTATGCCAAAAAAAAAGATTTTCAACTCAATTATGTTTCCAAAGCAGCGTAACTTGAAAATTTTAATATGTACTATTAAGATTTGAACTTACTGTGAAATCAGAGATAATGATAGTGTAATACAATTGGAGTTACAGGACTACCTTTGAAGCAACTTTGGTTAAATGTTTTAGAAATGGAACTTCTACCTTGTTGGATAAGTGGATGTTTTTCTGTTGAAATACATTGATCTTTTTCTGTTTGTAGCATACGTCATCTACAAAGGAATTTATGACCTTGGATTATGCTGGGTATGATTGGTCTTTAAGAAGCAATAATACACCACCAACCAAGGAGAGTTTTCTATTAACACCGTTAAAATGAAGAGTGGTGGAGATAGTGTGCTAGGGGAAGAATAAAAACATGTAGATTGGCACTTATTCTAACATGAGCTTGTGTTTTTGTTGGTTTTGTTTTTTTTTTCAAGAATTTACTGTGTATTCACTCATAGTATGATTCCTGATGCCAAACATACATACTGATGAGGGCACTAGAATTACTGTTTTATCTTGGGTTCTTATAAATGCTTATTGAATATAATTTCATAGTTATTTGACAAGACTTACCTGGCTAGGTCTCTAATTAAAAGATATAACATCTATCTTCTAAATTGTGTTCCTGTCATTTACTGGTAATCAAATCTCCCCAAAGTGATAAACTATATTAAAAAAAATTTTTAATGGAGATTTTTATGTCTGATACAAACAAGCATTTAGTATGTTGCAAATCACTCTAATATATGTAAACCATAATGTAATGTAGTTCTTGATAAAATATTATGTAATGTTACTTTTGTTCATAGCTGCTAATTTTTCTGCCAAAGTATTCTAATATTTAGGTTGTTTTGTTTTAAAGGCTTTTTAAAAAGACTTTTAGTAAAGTTTTTTATTCAGGTCATTTTTATTACTCTTGCTTTTGTCTACCTGATGTTTTCTAGTCTCTTTAACTAGATGCCACAAGATAGAATTATTATATTTAAACCTAAAATTAAGTTATAGACTTAGAAGCATTATGGTGTGAAGCATTAAAATTGGAGATTAAAATGTATAGAACAGGTTTTTCTTTATGAACAAACCTTAGACAGTGAATCATTTTTTTTCCTAAATGTCAAGTTAAATTTGTTATTTGTACTCAGAACTCTTACTAATAAAAATAAAAAACATACTATGACTCTTTGTTTGAATACCTTAGGTCACTTAGGAAATATATAGTGGAAACAGGACCTGCAGGATTAATTTTTATTTTATTCACCCTTTTTTTTCTGTCCAGTATTTTTAGCTGAAGTAGATGAATTTGCTCTGAATCAGGTTAGACAGTATGCTAGTCTTATCACATAATTATAGTTTTTAATTAATCCTTTCACTCTTAATTGCTATCATAATGGCATATATTGCTAATATAAAAAGTGGGAATCAGGAAGATTAAATTGAATCATAAAATAAACTTATTTCATGGCTGACTTGCTGTTTTTCTGATCCTCTTCTCCATCTCATATTCAGACATACTACTGGTCTCCCTGGTTGGGTGTTAGTTGGGTATCTGCCTGATGAAAATGGGAAGGGAAATTTGTATTACAGTAACAACATGAACTTTTTAGAATTAAAGAAGTTACCAAAAGTTGTCAAGAAAGGATCTGCCTGTAAAGCTTTTTCTTTCTGCACAATAAATGCCCCTTTCACATGAAAGTCCCCTTTTATATCACTTGAAAGTGCTCTCCTTTTAGTAAAGAGCATGTATTCATTAATTATTTGAGTGCTTCTTGGGTGCCCTGCACTGTATTAGATGCCAGGAGTAAGACAGAGCCAACCCCTGCCTTCAGAGTGAATGTAGAGCAGGATGAGCCATCCCTTTCCACCCACCCACTTCGAGTGTCTTTGGTTTCCTCAGTTGTTATTGGTCTTATGTATTTTTGAGGAGTAAATGAAATACGGTAATGCTTGGCTAGCTAGGTGCCTGGTACATTAAAAGCACGCTAATAAACATCAGCTGTTATCATAGCTAGTTATGAGTACTTTTAAGGCACAATTTTAATAGAGCATAGGCTGAGTTCTGGTCAAGATGGCGGAGTAGGTAAATGCTATGCTCGCCTCCTCCCACGACCGCATCAAAATTACAACAAAGTTATACAATAACTACCACTGAGAAACACCTGAAGACTGGCTGAGCAAAAGTCCTGTAACTAAGGATATAGAGAAGCCACAATAAGACTAGTAGGAGAGGTGGACACACAGAATGGGCAGGTCCCACACCCATGGTTTGGCAATTAAGAATCAGGAGGGATACCTTGAATGCAGAGGTTCCCCCTGAGGAGTGAGGTGTCCCAACCCCACACCTGCTCCCCGCAGTCCAGGGCACCAATACCAGAAAGAGGAGTTCCCATAGTATTTGGCTGTGAAAACCTGCAGGGATTGCATCTGAGTGAGACAGAGGGCTGCTGGAGTACCAGGTGTTCCTCCAGGGCCTGCACATAGATTTACTCACAGACTCAAGCTGAGCTCCTGTGCAGGGGCAGCCCTTTGAACAGTACCAGGGACATATAGAGAGGAACTGAACTAACTGGCTTCAAGGCAAGGGCTGGAGGGGCAGGGGTCAGGAATGCTCTCTCCAGGGATAGAGGTGCTGGCAGGCACTAAGGCTCCTTTGTTGAGCCCTCCTGCCACCCAGCCAGCAGGCACAGGCGGATACCAAATCTGAGCCCTCCTTTAATTTGGCTAGCCACCCCACCCTGGTGATTCCCTTGACTGCCCCCCCCAGCCACCTCTAATGCCTTGCTGAACCACTTTAAGCTACTTTTCTACTCCAGTGGCCTACCTCGACCCGTGCTGTGGATTTTCCTAAAATCAAAGGTCCACAAGCCCCAAATCAGCAGCTCACCTCGGTGGACTCTAAAAGTCCAGCACAAGTGGTGACTGATTATAGCTTGCATTGTAACTCCCATCAGGTGTCCCCAACCCTGGCATAGGCTGAACCATTGTTGGCCTGGAATGTAGCTTCAACTAAGCAGCCACTAACCTGGCGCAAGAGGTGGATGACCTCAGCACACATAGTGGTGCCCACCAAAGGGTCCCAAGCCTGGCAATATTGGCAGTTGGAATCAGCTCACAGCATAGCTTCTTGCAAGTGCTTCCAAGCCCAGCACTAGTGGCAGCCTACCGCAAATCACTTTATACCACCCACTAGGCAGCCCCAAGCAGGAACAAATGGCAGCTGAACTTGACCTGCGCTGAAGACCCTCTCAAGAGCTTCCATAACCAGTACACCCAGTAGATGGCTTCAGACCACAGCAGAGCACGTCCCAACCTATTCCACAAACGACACATTGAAAGGTAGACTCGGCTAGCACCAGAGCCCCGCTAAAGTGATTCCTGCTCCATGAGACAAGCACCTACACAACAGCTTGTCCACTGGCTGTAGTTACAGCCACCACTTGCAGCTGGTCAGCATGCGGCTCAGTCCCACCCACTGATGTGCCAACAGCAATCAAGGCTCAACTACAGCAAGAGGGCACACACAACCCGCACAAGGGACACTCCTGGAACACCCAGCTCAGGTGCACAGGGACACTGCTGCACTGGGCCTCACAAGACACCTACTACATAAAGCAACTCTGCCAAGACTGGGAGATATAGCAGCTCTACCTAATACATAGAAACAAACACAGGGACGCAGCCAAATGAAGAAACAAATGTCTCAAATGAAAGAACAGGACAAAACTCCAGAAAGAGAACTAAATGAAATGGAGACAAGCAATCTACCAAATACAGAGTTCAAAACACTGGTTATAAGGATGCTCAATGAACTTAGGGGAAGAATAGAGGAACTCAGTGAGAACTTCAACAAAGAGAGATGCCATAAAAAAGAACCAGCTGAAATGAAGACTACAAGAACTAAAATGAAGAATACATTACAGGGAATCAACAGCAGATTTGATGAAGCAGAGGATCAAATCAGCTATCTGGAAGACAGTAGCAGAATATACCCAATTAGAACAGCAAATTAATAATAATAGAAAAAAAGATAGTTTAAGAGATCTCTGGGACCACATCAAGTATACTAACACTTGCACTCTAGGGGTACAAGAAGGAAAAGAGAAAAAACAAGGGATTGAAACCTATTTGAAGAAATAATGAGAGGAAACTTCCCTAACCTGGTGAAGGAAATAGACATACAGTCCAGGAAGCTCAGTCCCAAACAAGATAAACCCAAAGAGGCACACAATAAGACACATCATAATTAAAATGCCAAAGGTTAAAGACAAAGAGAATATTAAAAGTAGCAAAAGAAAAGTAGTGACATACAAAGGAGCTCCCATAAGAAAAATCAGCTGATTTTTCAACAGAAACTTTGCAGGCCATAAGGGAGTGGCATGAAATATTAATAGTGATGAAAAGCAAATAACTACAACCAATATTACTCAGCAAGGCTATCATTTAGAATCAAAGGAGAGATAAAGTTGCCAAACAAGAAAAAGCTAAAGGAGTTCATCTCCAATGAACCAGTATTACAAGAACTGTTAAAGGGATTTCTTTAAGTACAAAAGATCAAAAATATGAAAAATTATATACATAGGAAAGAAAAAAGTTCTTAATGACAGGCAAACAGTATGCAGTAGATTAACCAACTATATAGTTAGTACAAACATTAAGAAACAAATAGAAAATTCATGTGTAATTACAATAATAAACTAAGGGACACACACAAAGAAAGTAAAAAATAATGACAAAAACAAATATGGAGTGGGTGAGTAAAATATACAGTGACGCTAGAGTGTGTTCAAACTTATGCAACCATCAACTTAAAATAGACTGCCAGAAACATAGCTTGGTATATATGAAGAACATGGTAACCACAAACCAAAAATCTAGAGATATTACAAGAAAGAAAGGAATCTAAACAGCACTATAGAAAGTCATCAACATACAAGAGAAGAAAGTAAGAGACTAAGAAAGGAACAGAAAATAACTAAACTAAGGAGACAATCAGAAAACAATAAAATGGCAATAAGCACGTGCCTATCACAAATTTCTTTAAGTGTAAACAGACTAAATGCTGTAATCAAAAGACATAGGGTGACCGAATAGATTTTTTAAAATATAAGACCTGAACCTATGCTGCCTATGAGAGACCCACTTCAGGTCAAAAGATACAATAAATGGAAAAAAGTATTTCATGTAAATGGAAATTTTAAAAAGCTGGGATAACAATACTTATATTAGACAAAATAGACTTTAAAACAAGGACTATAACAAGTGGTTAAAAGGGACATTTCATTAGGTAAATGAATCAATCCAACAAGAGAATGTAAGTCTATTAAACATCTATTTTTCCAATGTAGGAGCACCTAAACATACAAAGCAAATATTGATGGATATAAAGGGAGAGATCAGTAGTAATGCAGTCATAGTAGGGGACTGTAACACCTCATTGTAATCAATGGGTAGATCTTCCAGACAGAAAATCAACAAAGAAACAGTGGCTTTAAGTGACACATTAGGCCATGTGGATGTGATATTTTTAGGATATTTCACACAAAAAGCAGCAAAAGACACATTCTTTCCAAGTGCTCATAGAACATTTCCCAGGACAGACCATGTTAGGCTACAAAACAAGTCTCAATATTTAAGCAGATTGAAATCATATCAAACATCTTCTCCAATCACAATGGTATGAAACTAGAAATCAATTACAAGGAAACTGAAAAACACAGAAACTTGCACAGACTAAATAACATGCTACTAAAGCATGAATGGGTTAACAACGAGATCAAGGAAGAAACCAAAAGGTACTTTAAGACAAATGAAAATGAAAATACAGTGACCCAAAATCTAGGGGACACTGCCAAAGTAGTTCTAAGGGGCAAATACACAGCAATACACGCCTGCCTCAAGAAACAAGAAAAATCTCAAACAATCTAAACTTACACCCTTAAAAACTAGAAAAAGAAGAACAGCCCAAAGTGAGTAGAAGGATGGAAATAATAAAGATCAGAAAAGAAATAATGGAATAGAGTAAAAAAAAGAAAAGAATGAGAAAGAAAGAAAGAAAAAAAGAAAGAAAGAAAAAGATAGAAAAAGAGAAAGAAAATATCAATAAAACCAAGAGCTGGTTCTTTGAAACAATAAACAAAATTGATAAACCATTAGCCAGTTTCATCAAGAAAAAATAAGAGAAGGCCCAGATAGATAAAATCAGAAATGAAATAGAAGTAACAACTGACACCACAGAAATACAAAAGTTTTTAAGGAAATATTAATAATAAACAATTATCTTCTAAGAAATTGTACAACCTGGAAGAAATGGATAAATTCCTAGAAACACACTCTTCCAAGCATGAATCAGGAAAAAACAAAATCTGAACAGATTGATAACTACGAATGAAATCAAATTAGTAATCAAAAATCTCCCAAAAAACAAAAGCCCTGGACCAGATGGCTTCATAGCAGAAATTTACCAAACATTCAAATAAAAATTAATACCTATCCTTCTCAAACTATTCCAAAAAATTGAAAAGGAGCAAAGGCTCCTAAACTCATTTTATGAGGCCAGCATTACCCTGATACCAAAACCAGACAAAGACCCTACAAAAAAGAAAATTATAGGCCAATATCTTTGATGAACATAGATGTAAAAGTCCTCAACAAAATATTAGCAAACCAAATTCAGCAATACATTAAAAAGATCACATAACTAGGTCAAGTGGGATTTATTCCTAGGATGTCAGGTTGGTTCAATAGCCACAAAGGAACATGATACACCACATGAACAAAATGAAGGATAATTTTGATGATTATATCAATAGATGAAAGAAAACACATAACAAAATCCAACACCCATTAATATTAAAACAAACAAACAAACCCCAGCAAAGTGGGAATAGAGGAAACATCCCTCAACATAATGAAGGTCATTTTTGACAAACCCACAGCTAACCTCATATCCAACAATGATAAGCGGAAAGTTTTTCTTTAAGATCAGAAACAGACAAAGATGTCCACTTTCCCTACTTTTATTTAATGTAGAAGTTCTAGACACAGTAATCAGACAAGCAAAATAAATAAAAGGCATCCAAATTGGAAAGAAGTAAAACTGTTATTATTTGCAGATGACATTATACTATTTATAGAGAATTCTAATAAATCCACCAAAACACTGTTTGAACTATTAAATGAATTCAGTAAAGTAGGAAGATACAAAACTAATATTTGGAAACTGGCTGCATTTTCATACACCAATAATGAACTATCAGAAAGAAAAATTAAGAAAACAATTCCACTTTACAATTGCATCAAAAAGAATAAAATACCTAGGAATAAATTTAACCAAGGAGGTAAATGACCTGTACTGGGGGAAATATAAGACATTGAAGAAAGAATTTGAAGAAAATTCTAATAAATGGAAAGGTGTACCATGCTCATGGATAGGAACAATTAACATCGTTAAAATGTCTATACTACCCAAAGCAATCTACAGATTCAGTGCAATCCCTGTCAAAATACCAGTTCACAGAACTAGAACAGGTAATCCTAAAATTTAAATGGAACCACAAAAGACCCCCAATAGCCTAAGGAATCCTGAGAAAGAACAAGGTTGGAGGTATCACACTACCTGACATCAGACTATACTAGAAGGCTATAGTAATCAAAAGCATGATACTGCCATAAAAACAGACACATAGATCAATAGAACAGAACAGAGAGCCCATAAATAAACCCACCCCTATATGGTCAATTAATCTATGATAGAGGAGACAAGAATATACAACAGGATAAAGACACCCTATTCAATGAATGGTGTTGGGGAAACTGGAAAGATATGTGCAAAAAAAAAATGGACCACTTTCTTCTGCTATATGCAAAAATAAACTCAAAATTGACTAAAGACTTAAATGTAAGACATGAAATGATAAAAACCCTAGAAGAAAACATAGGTAGTAAACTCTTTGCTATCATTCTTAGTAATATTTTTTGGGACATATCTCCTCAGGCAAGGGAAACAAACAAAAAAATAAACAAATGAGATTACATCAAGGTAACAATTTTTGCACAGCAAAGAAAGCCATCAACAAAATGAAAAGACAACCTGCTGAATGGGAGAATATATTTGTCAATGATATATCCAATAAGAGGTTATATTTAACATTTATAAAGAACTCATACAACTTAACACACACACAAAAAAACAAACAATCCATTTAAAAAAAATGGGCAGAGGATCTGAATAGACATTTCTCCAAAGAGGGCATACAGATGGCCAACAGAAACATGAAAAGATGCTCAATATCACCAATCACCAGAGAAATACAAATTAAAACTACAAAGAGATATCACCTCATATCTCTCAGAATAGCTATCATCAATAATTCAGCAAACAAGTGTTGGTGAAGATGTGGAGAAAGGGAACCCTGGTACACTTTTCATGGGATTGCAAATTGGTGCAGCCACTATGGAAAACAGTATGGAGGCTCCTCAAAAATTTAAAAATAGAACTAACTTATGACCCAGCAATTCTACTTCTAGGTATTTATCCAAAGAAATCCAAAACACTAATTCAAAAACTTATATGCATCCCTATGTTCATTGCAGCATTATTTACAATAGCCAAGATATGAAAGTAACCTAACTGTCCATCAATAGAAGATTAGATAAAGAAGATGTGATACCAAAAAAAAAAGATGTGGTACATATATAATGGAATATTACTCGGCCATAAAAAAGAGTGAAATTTTACCATTTGTGACAACATGGATGGACCTAGAGGGTATTATGCTGAGTGAAATAAGTTGGACAGAGAAAGACAATACCATATGATTTCACTTATATGTGGAATCTAAAAAACAAAACAGAAACAAACTCATAGATACATAGAATAAACTGATAGTTGCCAGATGGGAAGGGGGTTAGGGGAATGAATGAAAAAGGTGAAAGGATTAAGATGTACAAATTGCCAGTTATAAAAATATGGAGATGTAAAGTACAGCATAGAGAATATAGTCAATAATACTGTAATAACTGTGTATGGTGTCAGGTGAGTACTATACTTATCGGGTTGATCTCTTCAAAAATTATATAAATGTCTAACCACTATGGTGTACACCTGAAACTAATATAACATTGAGTGCCAACTGTAATTGAAAAAGAAATAAAAAATAAAAATAAATACAAAATAAATAATAAAATACTTTAAAAAGAAAATAGATCATAGGTATGTATATATAATACATCGACACTACACTTTCTACAAGATACAAGCAAAAAAAGTTTCTAACTCTCCAAATTATCCTAAAACATCTGTACTATATTGTGCCTCTTAGATCTTTACTTATGACTTTATTTTATTCAACATTACCTGTGCAGTAAAATAGATGAGCTTGTTTCCTAATCCACAGAAGAGTAGAAAACCTAAACTTTGGGAAGATTTTCTGAAGACAGTTTCAGTGACACAGGAAAAGGTGAGAGTTAACAGCCTCATAGCAAAAAGAAAGGAAATCCAGAAAACGCAGGAGTTTATGATTGTATAATGTGACAGTTTGTATCCCAACTCTCCCCCAATATGTATGTAAATCCTTGGATACATTACAAAAGCTCTCTGTATCTCCTTTCCCCCTCTATAAGATGGGGCTAACGATAGTACCTCATGGTGGTTGCATATATTTAATGAATTGATACATGAAAAACACTTAGAACCATAAGTGTTCGAATTATGGTTGTTGATGTTTTAGAAAGGTAATCAAGAAAAGGTGAAGAGAAATGATATTTGTTGAATGCCAGGCATGGCAGTTGGTGTTTTTATGTATGTGCTTAGCTCATTGAATCCTCACATTTTTTCTGAAGTACCTACTTCTTCTTATTCCCATTTTACAGTTAAGGCTAACAGACTGTAATATGTAAGTGATAGGCTACTCAGGTAATAGACTGCATTCAGTAGTCTCAATTTAAGAAGTCCAAAGAAATAAACTATTTTAGAAAGAATTTTGCATGAGTGCTCTTTAAGAGGAAAGTGACGGAAACCCAAGTAAAACTAACTTAAGCAAAACAAGGAAATTATTTTTGGCTTGAATCTGGAAAGCTCAAGAAAATGTGGTTTGGCCTGGAGGTTCAAATAATATTCCCTACCCTGCCCACCTCTAAGCCTTGCTGGGTATCATTTCCAGATTAATTCCACATTTGGTAACAATATTGCAATTGGCAGCCTCAAACCCACATCATCCCCTCAGCTGACACCCACTTCAAAGAGAGAAAATATTTCCTGTATCTCTGGCACAAGTCTGGTTGGCTAGTTTATGTTATATGCTCGCCTATGGGGCATTGTGCAGGGGAAGGCTGGGCCTCCTGCGTCTACCCTCTTCCTGGAATCATCAAGACAATGACATTTTCCCTGATGAAGAAATTTTGGACATACATATATATAATGGCTCTTGGGGGGAAAAAAATTGAAAGACTCTTAATGGAATAAGAATTAGTTACTTAACTCAACATGCCTTATTCCCCAAACAATTCATTTCTCTAATAAGATACAGCTACACCATGGGGTTGCCCTATGAAGTTCATTTTGCTACTAAAGGCTGAGCAATTTCAGCGGTAGGTAAGATGAGTATGCAAGACATTTAGACTACACTTCAGAGTTCATGGAAAAGGCTTAGCGATGCAGATACATATATTCCCATACTAAATGCTACATTTGTGAAATGTATGTCCATGGAAATGAACACAGTCTGTTTCAATCCAGAACAAAATAAAAATTAGAAAGAAGTAGCCAGGGTAGTGTAGAAAGAACACTGGTTTGGGGGTTGGGAGTTGTGTTGGAGTTTGCCACTTACTAATTACAACTTTGGCCAAATAATTTAACTTTTCTTAAGTTTCCTCAGAAGAGAAAGGGGGCTGATCATATCTTACAAGGTCATGATGGGGAGTAAATGAGATGATGCATTCTTAAAGGAAGAAGTAAAATAGTGAGTTTGTGAATAGGGAGAGCATTCCCTATTCAGCAATTCCTTTTATTTCTGTATCAACACCCCAAACTTTTTTTTTGTTAACAACAGAAGCTTGTCAATATGGAATTTAAAAAACTAAATGTGTTATTTTACCCTATAACCTGCCATCTTTGAAGTGGCTTTTGTCTTTACAGGCCCATGCAGACGTTATGGTTTTCCATCGAAAGACCTTTGCTGCTTCTGTGAACAAGCAGCCTGTGGGAGAAGCGGTTTACACACATAGTTGTGCTTCCCCAGCCGTCTCCATGGAGGAGTAAGAGATGGAACTCAGGAGCCCACGCTGTGGTCTGAAGGCAGGGCATTAGAATTCAGGAGGAAGCATCCTTCCAGTAGAACTAGGGAGCACCCTGAACAGCACAGCCAAAGGTGGCTGCCGCCTTCTCTCTCTGACCTGAATATCAAATTTCAGAATCCCTGTCCCAGTTGATATTGATGCTGGTTAGGCACACTTTCACACAATCTGTAACAGGACATCATAGACTTCAGACTTTCTTTTTTTAATCCTGATAAAAAGAACCCGAGCGTTACCTTACATAGGCGATCATAAATACTGAAAACTTCTGGGTATACCTAGAAACAAAAGTTTATTAAAGTCTTTTTCTTCTAAAAGAACTTCCCCCCAATCTTAAATTTAGATTCAATATTTGCTTCTCATAGCAGTGATATATGTAAAATGTACTCCCCTAAGCACTTACAAGGGAGCTCTTTCACATAATCAGCACAAATCTGTATGTTCTTTACCTAAAATATTTTTCAGTAGAGAAATGGAATCAATGGCACCAAAGAACATAGGCAGGAAAATCTGTTAATGTTGTCACCTCAAGCGTTATCACCAGGAGCCAGAATCAATGGGGCCCCTAACTCTGAAGTCTAGTTTTATAATAAATATACAGTCCTTGGTCCTGGGCAGGAAATAATGGCATTTCCCTGATAATAACCACAGTTTTTCTCTTGAAGAATAGATTCAGCATCACTTAAATAGGTAAATAAATTTGCTTTATACTTTAGGCGGTCCTTCTTAAAGTGTATCCCCCCTGGAGCCACAGTGGTGTCCCCTGGGAATTTGTTAGACATGCCAATTCTCAGATTTCCCTCCAGACCTCCTGAATCAGAAACTCTGGGGTAAGGCAGTCTGTATTTTAATAAGCCCTCCAGAGGATCCTGATGCAGCTCAAGTTGGAGAATCACTGCTCTAAGGTAATGCTAGGAGGTGGTGGGAGGGGCATTCCCTTCTAGACAGCAATGACTACCTGCAGAGTTTTGCCAAGTCAAATCTAGCTCTTTGCACTCGGGTTCACAATGTGCAGGTGCATTGTATGCACTCATCTTTGCCCCCTCATGCTGCACGCTGTCTGGGCTAGAATAAAACCACTGTCTTTTTCATGGCTACAACCAGTTATGGTCTGCCACTGTCAGTTCTCTGTAGTTAGTGTATCAGATTTGAACTACTCAGGAAAGAGGAATACTATTGGAACGACCAGCACCAGAAAGACGTCGCCTGACACTCCTCCATCATAGCCTACAACCCCCAACCTTCAAAATGCTGTCCTACAGCATTTCCTGAAGAAAAACTAATGAATGTGGTTTAAATTTGATGTTCTTTGTAAGCATGCATTTTATTATAGCAAGTTTCTTAAAAAATTACACTTTTTCAAAGTTTGAGAAGAAAGTGTATGCATGGCTGTGTGTGTGTGTGTGTGTGTGTGTGTGTGTGTGTGTCTGTGTGTATCTGTGTACTTAATAGTCCAGGCCAGTAGTTTCTGTACTTGAAGTTTAAGGACTATTAAAATTATCTAAAAGAAATTAACCTGTATATAGGGAATATGTTAGGTAAAGAAAAATTAGAACGAAGTATTCAAATGTCTCATGTGTTTACTCTTTAGTATCTGTGAAGACGAATGTATATATACAAGAATTCCTATATACATCCAGAGGAAGTGTTTATTTGCAAAGTAGGTCATGTTTTCATGAGTCTGGGTTTTGTTTGCTGTACAAAGTCTCCATCTGTCTTTCTCTGGCTTCCTTGATGTATGAGTACATTACCAAAAAAACTCCACCTCATCTAGGAAAGACCTGTTCTGCATAATCTCTTATAAACAGATTAAGATGGGGCTAAGTATTGGGCTATGTAAAATAGAGGTGGTGGTTATGGGATAGGGGAAGTGGTGGTCGGAGGTAGTAGTGGTGATGAAATTAGCTAGATTTCCAAATGTGTACTCAAGAGAAACATATTTCTCCAGGACTTAGGTCCCATAAAATGCATTAACACTAGAAAATGTACATTTGAATGGGCCATTGAATATAGAGTGGGATTATAAGTTTTGAATTTACCTATAAAGCTGTGATTATCCCAAAGCAATTTTGGCCCTGGGACTAGCAAGCTCTTAGAGTAATTAATATGTTGGTTCTGACACCCCCAAAACAATCATAACTTTATCAACTTCATTGTTACTCTGCTTATTGATAAACATGTTCCCGAGTAAAAGGTTCTCATTTAGTTATGAAATTCTTCCCTTATGCCCCTTATCTAGTAGTTCTCATTTTCATCTGTGGCTTAATTTCTGTTTCTGTTTTTAAGCATCTTTTTGATTAACTGCAAAGTTTGATGGAGACCAGCAGCATAATTAAATTGGCATATATTATCAGTTGAGTCTTTCCTTAGCTGCTGAGAGGTTGCTAGGATACTCTCTTAAAGACACAATTCTCTTGATTAACTGCAAAACCCAGATTGCCCAAGTAACATTTTTATTAATTCATAAAAATACAGGTCAGGATTGCATTTAAATTTATAGCAAGATGAGTGCTATATATCTCTGGATGCTTTTAGCTTTACAGAAATGTATTTAGGTACACTTACAAAGAATGTGTTTTGAATAATAATTTAGTAGATGAGAATTAGTCACTTTATCTTACAGGGAGCATTCCTTTGTGTTGTACAGTGTATATGGATTTGGAGCTGAAAGAATTCTGAATTTTAATTACCACCAGGAAACATACCCCTATTGTTTCTGTAGCACTGCAGAAATGTCATTGTGGTTATTACGATTACATTTATTAGTGTAGTCAATTCCAAATTTTCATATTAAGTGCAATCATTGTCCTTGGTTGATTTAATAAAATAAAATAAAATAACTAACAAAACAACTTCATCTATAATAGTTTGATGTGATATGGACAATTGTTTCAGAGGTTAAGGACTAGCAAATGGCTTTACATGACTGGCATTTCTTTTAACAATTGTTTTATAGCTAATGAGTCTGAAAATAACTGTACCTGAATTTATTCACTGCCCAATCATGCATGTACGCATTCATTCATTCATTCAACAAGAGGTTTTGGACCTTCTATTATATATAATGCAATTTAATGAAGTCAAATGAGGGTTTTTAGATGACATAAGATCTTTATTTGGGGATAGTAACTTTTACACTAATGTAAAAGATGAATTAAACTGTTTAGGAATTGCAGATAAGAAATAATGAGGAATGACGTCACCAAGGTGGTGACATAGGTTGTTCCTGATTTTGCCCCCCTTCACAAGAAAGCAATTAACAGTCATTCATGGACAAGATGCTGCTGAAAGAACTGTAGCACATGGGATTGTGGCTGAAGCACCCCCAGGCACCGCAGAGACAAAGACAGACAGCATTCGAAGATTAAGAGGAATGGCTACATTCTGACCACATTGCCCTCCAAATGGCCTTGGAGCTGCTTCTCCCACCGAGCCTGTGGAAGGGAAACTAACTTATAGCCCCACATATTGTTGAATAACCTTACCAGAGCACACAGAAATCTGCGTAGCCCACCCAACAGCCCTGCTGACAGTGAAGCTTGAACAAAGAACACAGCATGTAGCTTTCCCTGTCTGCAGAGTGAAACCAGTGGCCTCACCTGACCAGGATATTCAATGCACACTCTTGTTGTCTGATTGAGGTCCCCAAACAATGAGCCATGAAGGCTGTGGGTCCTGTCTTGCAGCCCCATCAGGGTGGGAAAGCTAATTCATAGCCTCACCAACTGCTGAGTGTAGTACCCACTCCCGACCACCTAGTAAGCCTGCAAGCATGGAGTCCATCTTACATCCTCACATGGGCAGGGGACTGAGCCAGCATCCAATTCAGCTGTTCTCAGCTAGGGGTACACACCCTGCCCCCAACTAGAGCTTAAAGAATTGCCTCACCCCAAAATAGACCCTAATAAAGGCCCCACCTGCCTAAAGACATTACCAGCAGACACATCCCAAACTGAGCTGACTGGTGAAGCATTGTCTCTGCCAAAGCAAACCTGCAAAGCCTGGAAGAGGAGACCAGTTATTCAAATGCATACATACCAACATAAGGAATCAAGAATCATCAGAAATCAGGTAAATAAGATACTCTCAAAGGAAACTAATAAAACTCTCATAACTGACCCTAAAAAAAAGATCTATGAACTGTCACAGAATTCAGAATCCTCTTAAAGAAGTTTAGTGAACTATAAGAACACATAAGTAGACAACTAAACAAAATTAAGAAAAAATGCATGAAGAAAATGAGAAATTCAGCAAATAAATTAAAACCATAAAAAAAACAAACAAATCCTAGAGCTGAAAATATAATAACTGAACTAAAGAATTCAATAGAGAGGGCCGACCGAGTGGCTCAGTTGGTTAAGAGCTCACTCAAGAGTGTGAGCTCTGAGCAACAGCAGTTCGAGTCCCGGCCTGAGCTGAGCAGCCGCTGAGCTGCCAACAGATGGCAGGATGGCTCAGCTAAAAAAAAAAAAGAATTCAATAATTCAATACAGAGTTTGAAATTGTCCAGTCAGAAGAGCAAAAAGAAAAAAAGAATGAAAAAGAGTAAAGAAGGCCTAAAGGACTTATGAGACACAATGAAAAGAAACAATATTTGCATTATGAGAATTCCAGAATGAAAGTATATTTAAAGCAATAATGACTGAAAACTTCACAAACCTGGGACGAGAAACAGATCCAAATTCAAAAGGCCCAAAGGACCCCAAATATAGATTGAATCTGAATAGGGTTATACTGAGACCCATTATAATTAAACTGTCATGTCAAAGACAAAGAATTTTAAAAGCAGCAAGAGAAAAGAGAGAAGTTACATACAAGGTGAGCTCCATAAGACTTTGGGCAGATTTCTCAACAAGCCAACAAAGCGAAAAGACAACATACAAAATTGGAGAAAATATTCGCAAACCATTTATCTAATAAGGAATTAATATTCAAAATATATAAAGAACACATACATCCAAATAGAAAAAAAATCTAATTTAAAAATGGACAAAGGACCTGAATAGACATTTTTCCAAAGATGGCATACAAATGGCCAACAGGTACATGAAAATATGCTCAACATCACTAATCATCAGGGAAATGCAATTCAAAACCACCATGAGATAACACCTCACACCTGTTAGAATGGCTGTCATCAAAAAGATAAGAGATAGATGCTGGCTAAGATGTGGAGAAAAGGGAACCCTTGTACACTGTTGATAGGAATGCAAGTTGGTGCAGCCACTATGGAAAACAGTATGGAGTTTCCTCAAAAAATTAAAAATAGAACTACCATATAACCCAGCAATTCCACTCCTGGAATATATCAGAAGGAAATTAAAACACTAACTTGAAAGGATATCGACATCCCCATATTCATAGCAGCATTATTTATAATAGCCAAGTTATGGAAACAACCTAAGTGTCCATCAATGGATGAATGGATAAAGAAGTTGTTGTTGTGTGTTGTTTTACACACACACACACACACACACACACACACACACACACACACACACACTGGAATATTCAGCCACAAAAAAAATGAGGAAATCCTGCCACTTGCAATAACATGGATGGAACTTGAGGGCGTTATGCTGAATGAAATAAGTCAGAGAAAGACAAATACTGTATGATCTCACTTATATGTGGAGTCTAGAAGAAAAAAACAAACTCATAGAAAAAAAGAGATCAGATTTGTGGTTACCAGAGGTGAGGGTGTAGAGGGAGGGGGGATTGAAGAACAGTGACTAAAATGTACGAAGTTCCAGTTATAAGATGAGAAAATTCTAGGGATGAAATGTACAATATAATGACTATAGTTTGCTGTATGAAATATATAACAGTTGTTAAAAGAGTAAATCGTAAGAGTTCTCATCACAAGGAAAATTTTTTCATTTTTTGCTTTTTTTTAATTGTATGTTCATATGAGATGACTGATGCTAACTTATTATAGCAATCATTTTACAATATATGTAAGTCAAACCATTATGCTGTACACTTTAATTTTATATAGTGATGTATGTCAATTATATATCAATAAAACTGGGAAAAAAGAAATAATGAGTCAATGGGAATACACTATAGATGAATTGTGGAGCTATTTATGAAAGGATTGATAGCACTTGGTAATCAATTAGATATGGGAGAGGGGAAGAGAGATGAGGCCCTCAATTAGTGAGGAGATGATAGTGACAAGGACTGACATGGGGGCTAGGAGAAGAGCAAATTTGGAATGTAGGTGAGATGAGTCGCCCCATTTCAAGCATGCTGAGGTTGTTGTGGGATGTCCACACAGACATGGCCAACAAACAGAAGGAAGGCCAAATGGAGATATGATCTGGGACTCAATCACTCATGTATGGAATTTATAACCATGCATCTGTGCAAGGTTACTCAGTGTGTAAAAAGTATGAATAGAAATAAGTTAATAATAGCAAAGAGATGATCATGCCAAACAGTTTCCCTAAAGCTCATTTTTCACCAATATCTGAACTGTACAATTAATGAAGTTGCTGGGCCTTTCTCATTTCTTTCCTCCCTTCATATCCTTCAAGGTAAGAAACGTATCTTTAAAAAAAAAATAGGAGAGGCTATCAATTTTTAAATACTTTTAGAAAGGAGAGAAAATTCTCTGATTCTCAAAAGGCTTTGATCCATAATTGTTTGCCTCTGCTAAACTTTCCAAAAAAGATTAAAGACATTTAAATTGCTTTTCTATTGCCGCAGAGGAAACGTGTTCACTGATGAAAAAGACAATACAGATAAGCAAAAGAACATAAAATTCACCTATAATTCTACCATTCACTTGAAATGTCACTCTGTGTGTGTGTGTGTGTGTGTGTGTGTGTGTGTGTGTGTGTGTGTCTAGTTTTGGACTTTGTATCTTGTTCTAATGATTTGCCTTTTCCTGCACCAATACCACAGATTTTACTGTTGCATATTTTTTTAATTAAACATTTTACCTAGATAATACATTCCATGGTTCAAAAATCAAAATTATATAAAAAAATTATATAGTAAATTTGTGTTCCTTTCCTTGTCTCTAATCTAACCAGCTACACATTCATACATATAACTATGAAAATCCTTTCAGAATTTATGCAAATACAGCATGATGAATTTTTATTCTACCTTTTTTTGTAAATAAAAGGTAGCATATTTTATACACTATTATGTATATTGATTTATTTTTTACTTAGTATATATCTTGTCCATTGTGATGGTTGGTTTTGTATGTCAACTTGGCTAGCTGGAGTACCCAGTTATATAATCAAATGCTAATCTAGAGAATAGCTTTGGAAGATGGAGGCAGATATTGAAGTGATGTCCACAAGTCAAGAAATGCCAATGATTTCCAACAACCCCTAGAAGCCATGAGAAAAGCATGGAACAGATCCTTCCTATGGCCTTCAGAGGGAATGTGGCCCTGCCAACACCTGATTTCAGACTTCTTATTTCCAGAACTGTGAGAGACTGAATAGCTGTTGCTTTAATGCCACCCATTTGGTGGTGATTTGTTATAACAGCCCTGAGAAATGAATACAATGATCTTTTCTTATCATTACATAGAAAGCATCCTCACTTTAAAAAAATAGTTTCAGGGCCAGCCGAGTGGCACATTAGTTAAGAGTTGGCTTGGGACACCAGCTCTAAGCAGCAGGGCTGCTGGTTCGGATTCCACATGGATGACCAGTGATGCTGCGCCCTCTACAGCTAAGATGGTGAACAGCTCAACCTGGAGCTGGGCTGCCTTGAATCGCCAGCAATGGCACAGGCTGCAGTGAAGCTGCAGTGGGCTGCTGTAAAGCTACCAGGAGTGGCTGGCATCTGGCGTAAGCAGCCAGCAGCCATCATGAGCTGCCAAGGGCTACCATGAGCAACCGTCCAGTGGCGGGCAACCGATCTGCTTCATCTGGGAAGAGTGCAATGAAAATACCAACATGGGCCAGTGAAGCGATGTCCTCCACAACTAGACTGAAGAACAAAAGGATAGCAACTTGTCTGTTCCCCTTCCTCGATCCCCCAACGCTGTTCCCCTCCCCCAATTCCCCAATAAAATCTTAAAAAAATAATAATAATAATTTCATGGTATTCAATTGTCATGAATATCCAGAGTTAATTTACCAGACCTCTATTGATGGATATTTGTGTTGCTTCCAATCTTTGCTAATACGAACAACCCTTCATAGAATGACTTTTTACATCAATTTCACATACATCTAAGTATATTTGTAGGACAGATTCCCAGAAGTGGAATTGATGGGTCAGAAAGTATATCATTGTTCTTTTGACAGATACCACAATATTATCCTCCATGGTTTTCAGCAATTTACACACTCATCAGAATGTAAGTGCCTATTTTGCCCTTCTGATAGATATCTTAGCATGGTTTTAATTTGTGATTCCCTTACCAAGTGTGGGATTTGTTTAAGAGCCATTTACATTTCTGAACTACCTGTTCATATTCTTTTCTTAATTTTTATTGAGCTATTGGTCTTTTTTTCCATAGATTTTATTTACATGTTAGAGAGATTTGCTCTTTATCATTGATATGACTTAGAAATTCCGCCGCCTCCCTCAATTTGTACCCATCTTTTGATTTTGCTTACTGTGGTTTTTCTTTTCACCATGCATAACTTATTTCTATGTAAAATTTATCAGACATTTATTTTGAATTACTGTAGGATTATAAAAAATTCTCCTTTATTTTCATCTAACACTTTTTTTTAGTTTCATTTCCTATAGAATTTATATTTGCATATACTGTGATGTGGTTTCAACATAATTTTTTTCCAAATAGCTATTGTCCTGACACTATTTGTTAAATGTCCATCTTTGGACTTTGATTTTAAATTCCACCTTTTTTATATACAAAATTATTTTATATATTTGCATCTATTTCTGATATTTCTGTTTTGTTCCTTTGGTTGTCTGCCTATTCATGTGCCAATATTGCATTGTTTTAATTTTTGAAAGTATAAAATATATTTTAATATCTAGTGGCACTAGTCCCTCCAACCCATTACTCATCTCATGTTTTGCAGAGCTTTCTTGATATTTGGCCTTAGGAACTTTAGAATCATTTTGTCTAGTTTTTTAAAAACCCTTTTGGTTTGTTTATTAAAATCATATTTAATGTTTTTATAATATTTGGTTGACTTATTTAAGAGTATAATGTGTTTCCATTTGCTCAGTTCTTCTATATCCTTCAGAAATGTTTTAAAGTTTTGCTGTTGTTATTGTTTTTGTATAGGTCTTACACATTTCTTGTTAAGTTCATTCCTAAGTTTTTAATCTTTTCGTTGCTATTGTAAATAGCAACTTGACATTCATCATATATTTTATCTGATTACTATTTGTATATGGAAAAGATATTTTTTGAGTTTTCCAGTTTTGTAATAATTTTGATAACGAAAGTTTTAGGTCTCTATTTCCAGTTCACTCATCTCTAATTTCTTTCTCCTGGTTAACTGCATTGGCTTCTTCCTCTAGCACGTTATTATATGATAGCAGTGGACATTCGTCATAGTTGTTTTGTACAAAATTTTTGGTAGGAGTGCCTCTATTGTTTTCCCTTTAAGCATGATGCTGACTTTTGGGCTGAGATAGATTTATCATGTCAAGCAAATAATCACTTTTTTTTCCCCTATTTTACTTGGGTATTTGTAATCAAGATGGTTGTTTGTTTTTCAAATGATTTTTTTGGTGGCAATAGCTAGGATTATATGATTGTCTCTTTAGGTCTAATAATGCAGTAAATTATGTTAATAGAATATATTTCTATTTCTCTTTTTAGGTTCTGCAATATTTGCTTTATAAAATTTGCAGGAGTATTATTTGGCGCATAAAAGATTCATAATTATACATTCACTATGAATTGTGTCCATGAGGTGTTAAGAGAGTCCTTATTTTTGTGTATTGTTTACTGTTTTTTTACCTGAATTTTACGTTTTTTGATATTAAGATCTGATTCCATTTTTATTTTGGGAGGCATTTGCCTAGTATTTATTTTGATCCTTTGTGGATCATTTTGTTTTAGATGCATCTGTATTATAAAGCATAGAGTTGGGTATCATTTTTTTATCCCATCTGAAAATCTTTCAATATATTAACTAAGTAACTTTATATTTATTGGTTTATATTCAGATAAGCTTGATCTTTGTTTAATTATATTATTTTATATACTCTATCACAGCAATTTTTAAAATATCTTTCACTGCATTTTGTTTTCTTTGCACATGCATATGCCTGAGTGTGTGTATTTTTTCCTGATATTAAGAAATGTGTGTGTGTGTGTGTTTTTCCTTTCTAGTGCCTAATACTATTAGTCCTTTACAATTTTGGACAGCATCCTTTAATTCCCTACCCAGCAGTGATAAAAATTGGCATGTTTCTTCCCCTTAACCCCTTTTCTCCAACAACAGATTTTAGTTGACAGTATTATCTTTCTTACTCTTTATATTGTCCAATATTATTATATTCTACTTCTTGGGTAATTAGCTTTAAGTGATATCTTTTAACTCTAAACTATTACAGATGACACAATTAATGTACTTATTGTAGCTCTTATTTCTTTCTTCCTTTTCTTCCCAAGTTTTATTAGTTTTATGATTTCCATAGTGTCAGGATATAAAACGTTTACACTCTGTCCTGGTACACTAGTCTGCATTTGCTTTGGTCTTAATTCTGCAGTTAAATAGATTTAGTGCTCATAGGCAATCCTTTCATGGTAATGTTCCCAGTCATCTCAGTTACCTGAAATCCATCCCACCACCGTGGGGTTCTGACTAGTGAAATAGGCTCCAGATAACATTCAGAGGGTGAGCTTTCCAGGAGTATGCCTGACTTACCCTGTGTTCCTGGGAAAGGAAAGGTGAACCTGTGACAGGAGCTGGTATATAAGGGGTTTATTTGGGAAATGATACCTGGAAGCAGGAGTGAGAGATCAGAGAGAGAGAAACATGAAAAAGCAGGAAATCCAACACATGTGTGCATTTTTGAATTGATGATCCTTATGGGGAAATGGTCCTTGATCTCATAGGGACACTCTGAGGACTGTACTGAATGTGTCATAGAATTGTCTCCCCAAGAGCTAAAGGAGGTATTTCTCTACTGACTCCCATCCCCACTGATTGAAGGCCTTAACTGCCCCATACTTCCTGGTTGAGAATCTATGAATACTGAATATGATTCACCCCTGAGGTTCACTGCTATCTGCACAAAATAGGTTGAAATCTATGTGGAAATATTTGCCACAGATATAGATGGAATCCGAGGTGAGACCAAGAAGGATGTGAGGTACACAAGAGGCATTCTGATACAATTTATTTTAACTTTCTGAAATCGTGGTTTAATTGTCTCTTTGACCAGCAGGTTAAAATTACTTACTATTTCTAATCTATTTTAAATTTTATTTTACTGTTGTTTTATATTGTTAATAACCAGTTTTATTTTTATAGTCAGTGGCTATGGCAGGTAGAATTGTCACTTTTGGGATTTTATTGAAATTCTATTTGGGGCTTAGTATATAATCAAATTTTATGAATATATGAGAAGAATGTGTATCCTCCCTGTTTGTAAAACACAAACTTCAATGTATCTTTTCATTCAAATTCTTATTATTTGTTCAAATTCCCTATCTCCTGTTCTGTTCTTTGTCCCTTTGTTCAGTTAAGGATTGAAAGAGAATGTTTGAGCCTCCCATTTAGAATGTGGTTTTGTCAATTTCTTCTTATATATTGCTTTAATGTTTTTTCATTAAATTTAATGGCCTCCATTTTGGAGGTTTGGAGGGTGTAATTATCCACAGCTCTCTCCTTTCCTGTTTATAAACTAACTGAGAACGATACTCAGAAATCGGATTGGGATGAAATATTAGCTTTGTTGTGTGCTATGCTGAATTGGAGGATTTAGCTTGGATTTCTAGCCAAAATAGACTTTCTACTACTCACTTTATTTAGTCATAAATCATAAATGGAATAGCTAGGATGGGGAAAGGCAGTAGCCCCAGAATTTCTATATAGTGAGGGTAGAGACAACACTGAGGTTGAAAGAGCATGTGAGGGAGTGTACTGTGAGGCTGTGTCTGCATAGCAAGCACACTGTTTTAATATTTATTCTGGTGCCTTGGGTTGGAAGGGGATGGATTTCTCCAATGCCACACATCAGTGGTACCACTCTATGTTCCAGGGAGATGTCCACGTGGAACTCATTGTGTTTTAGGTAGTTGGCTCTAAGAGAGCATGCCCAAGAGAGGAGTCCATCCATGCACAAGGATCCTTCTCTGATTTCAGTCATCAAATAAGTCATCCCTGCAGAAGGAACATGTGAGACCTGAAGGGCAAGCATTTTTTGAGGCGTGGCCTTAACACTTGTAAGACGTGGGGAGCTCCTATTTCAGGGGAGGCTGGCACTAAGAGAGGGAGAAAATGGCATCTCTCCCCTTTGTCATAGCTGTGTAATTTTTAGCAACACTAAATCTTTTGTTCTCCAATTACTTTCTTTTATCTTTATTTTTTTTTTTGGTGTTGATATCAAGACCTCCTACCTCTCTTTGGTTTGATTTCTCATAATATCTTTGTTCCTCCTTGATTTATTTTGTGCTTTCTATCTGATTTTGTTTTTGATAGATTGCATATAAAGAGCATACAGTTGGATTTTTTTCATGTTGCTTTGTGTATTTAATTTAATTGAGGTAACATTGGTTTATAACATTATTTAACTTTCAGGTGTACATTATAATTTGACATCTTTATAAATTACATCATATAATTAGATTTCTTTAAAAGCCATTGTAAGTGTTTTTGCTTTTTATACTTATAGTTGTCACTACTTGTCGTATAATATTAGGATGTCTTGACTCTTTTTCTCTATTAGGTTTTCTTTCTTTCTCTATTGATTTGAGAGCTATTAATCCTAATCCCTTTATATTACCTCAGCATTAAATATGTATGTATATATGTATGTATGTATTCATTCATTCAGTTATTTATTTCCTAAATTTTTCTATCAGTATTATGAATGAATCCATTTCTGCTCACCTCCCTCAATGTAGGATATAACAATTAACACTTTCTTCATCCCTCCTTTACCACTTAATTTTTTGTTGAAATATTATAGGATTTTAAACTTATATTGTTATTATTATTATTTTACTTTATCTTCCCTTTCAAGACTTTTGCTTAACATGCATATTAAGTTTAACAACCATATTAACAATGATTTAGACATTAACCATTTTGTTGGTTTTACTGCTTGCTGACTTTTCTTCTATATCCTCTTTGCTTTTTAAATTTTGATTTTTTTTGCATCTCAAATATTTCCTTAGTTAAGTTACTATAAAGTACTAAGTTACTTTAAGAATAGTTACTAAGGCTGTATTTTTTTTCCCTCAAATTAAAGTCAACTAGCATTTCCCAAATAATGACTGCCATTCTGAATGGGAAATACAAGGATAAACAAAATAAATGAAATGCAAGCTTCTCAGAGTTTGTACTACACAATTACATATTATGAATCTTTAAGAGGTGCACATATCACTTCCTAAATTCGATACCACTCCAATTCTCTTGGTATTAATACTAAATAAAGAAGAACTATTATTCTAATTCAAATTTCCTCCCTTAGTAACTTCTTTGTTTGCCTAGATTTTATTTCTTTATTGCTGAAATGAAAATGTCAACAGGACATGTTTACTGTAGGTTTCTTCTATTTCTCCTGGCAGTCTGTGTATCAGTCAAAAAGAGTTTAGTGCATAAATAGATATTACTCTGGAGACTGTGAACAGAAAATATTTAATACCAGGAGCGAGGTGCTTATGAAAGAAGAACTGGAGGAGCAGGCTCTAGATTGGGGTTCTGCCACTGACCCCCGAACATTGCCTGCTAGTCCACCCAGAGCACCACTTCCTCTGCCACAGTCAGGAGGCCTCCTGGCTGCAAGAGCATGGTATCACAGCTGCAATTCAGGGAATTAAAAGCAGAATTTAAAAAGCCACCATTATCAATAGCTAGACACGGGAACCCAGTTTGTTTCTTATGGCCCTTGCAGCAGCTGGAGATTATATTTGGAGGTCTCCATAATCTTGGTTACCAACAGAAAAAAATGCCCCAAACTGAAGGAAGATAGCCATCACCTCATTGCATCCAGAACCCTACATATGAGCAAGTCTGGAGAATGTCATTTTTAGCTTCCCAGGCTTGGGACTCAGGAAAATTATGGTTTCCTGGTTGGTAGAATCCAATACTACTGTATTGGAGGCCAAATGCTCCAGTGATGGACCCTATAATGGGTAAGACTCCAGAAAGAGTCCTCAGAACTTGTTTTGTTTCTGTTTATCAGAAGACCCAGTAAGCAATTCTGTTGGCCATGAATATTCTGCACCAGGCTCATTTAGGTAACAGTCCCACTGACTCATGTCAGCTCTTCTTTCTTTGTCCTTTCTCACAGCACTTCAGAACTGTTGCCAAAACTGTTCCTGCTGTTCTGGTCACCAAAACAGTGCTCGAATCCAGTACGATGGAAATAAAATTTGTGAGACCATTGTTCATAAGAAACATCCTGAATAACTCTATTATTGAATAACTACAATGTTGTGGCAGACAGTTGTCACTGATACAGGCCATGTCTCTTTATCTAACTGATCTAGTGCCCACGCCTTGTCTCCCCAGTACCCAGACCTGACACAGCAGAACCCTGAGAGCTTAGCTTCTGTTCTTGAACAGTCAGAAGCTCTGTGAGTGTGTTCCTGAACACCCAATATGAGACACTTGAAAAGATGCACATTTCTTCACGGCTTTTCATCACCCCTAAAAGCCACTAGAAAGTTCTGGGGTTTTTTTCCTAGCCTAAAACTCTTACCAAGACTGAACATTTTAAGATATTGTCTCCAGGAAGATCTTATAGAGGAGGGGCTGAGGGGGAGTATCTCTGATCTTCTCTCACTGGTGTTAGTTATTTTGTCAGATTGCCAGCTTGACACATGGCACAGGACCAAAAGGAGAGTAGATAAATAATATAGGTCAAGGCCATTGGCTTACCGGGTAAGAGCCAAGGGTTGTTCACCAGCAGATGGACCTCAGGCCCAATCACTCAATTTCTCACTGAGTTTCCCTTGCAGCAAAGTAGGGATAATGACACTTGCCCTGCCTGCCTGGTGGAGCTGCGGTCCATACCAAATGTGTACGTATGTGTCCAATTACTGACAGCCACCCAGAGCAATATAATAATTAACAGGACAAGTGGAGCTGGGTCGTGATAGTGATAAGACTCAGTGGTTATGGGAACAGTAGAAACTCGATAGCTCCCTCCTCAGGGCCACAGGCTCTGGCCTCAGACAGACTTTAGCATGTAAAACAGAAACCTCTGTTTCTGCTCAGTGACCGAGGCACTGAAGGCAGAAAGCTTCTGGTTCTTTCTTGTACTTAGCCTGTTTTGGTGCTGCCCAGGCTAGCAACTTTCTTTCTTACCCATCCAGAAACCTCATGAGCAGCAAACGCTTTCAAGAGCCATTTTTCCAGAAGCAGGGACTTGGTTCCAGAAGAGAGTTCTGAAAATGCTGGAAGAAGGTTGTACATTTCCCGCTGCACATGGACACAGGGCAGTCAGACCTAAGGAGTCCTATAGTTCCTGCCCAGCCAGCCACTGCGCTATGCTGTGCTGCTGATAAACTTCTTAGAAGTACGTCTTGGCACCCACTTTACAATAACCTCTTAGCTAAAAGAAATAAATCATAGGAAGAGGGATTTTTGTGTTACTTCCTGCCCTGGAGGTTTAAAGGAATGTATGCTTTCCCGGATCTGTCTTTTCCAAGAGCCATTTGGAAGGGAAACCTAAATGAACATTAAAACCCCTTTTAACTTCAGCCTGTGAAGTTCAAAATGCATCCTAGGAGGACTGTGAATCGATAAAATGAGCCAACTGCTTCCAGCAGCTCCTGCAGGCCTGCTGCTCTGAATCTGATGCACCTTTTAGCATTCATTGTAGCTTGAGGAACCTGCTAGGAATGCTTGATTTTCCATAATTCTCAGGTTTCTTCAGACTGATGTGTCATATCTAATTAAGATGGTGCAGTACTATCACTTTGCTCTACTAACCACAGCTGCTTCTGCTGAAATGTGCCATTTAACCTGGATTGTCCCCAAAGCTGGAGAAAAGCTTTGCTGACTGTGGCTGATGTATCATCTCAGCAGATTTTTAAATTTCCATTAATATTTAACCTAATATGGCTTCAGGTCTTTTAATATCCCAATCAATAAGTAGTAAAACAGATATTAGAAAATTAATTTCCCCACATAACTCTACTCATGCTCCATGAGATTTTTTGCCTTGCCTTGCTATTATAATAGTTGCCCTGATGACTTCATGAGGTTATCATGAAGCTTAGGTGAAGTATTATATTTGAATGAATGTGCAGGGTAAGCTATGGTGCATGCTTCAGATGTATGCGCTAAGTGCCAATCTGACCTGTCATCTGTATTGTCTGATAAAACCAGACCTGAACGCTGAAGGAAAAGACTTAAAAATGTGCACAATGATGTGTGTGTGTGTGTGTGTGTGTGTGTGTGTGTGTGTGTGTGTGTGTAGTTTTGGTAAAAGAAGAATAAAATATTTTAAATTCAATCATCTCTTTATGACAATAACTCTGTGGCAGCAATTTATATCTGTAATTAACAGTCACCTGTATTTACCACTTTTTATGTCTCAAAGGCAAATGTTAGTCTCTGAGATTTATCCTGCTCCTGATCGATGATAACAATATAAAGTTTTGCCCAATATTTCTTTTAATATTACCAAGCAATTTGTGAATCATTCTCTGTGTATCATGCAAAATGGATAAAGGGGGAAAATGTAAGAATAAATCACAAAATTAGATGGACAAATCAAAATTCATAAATGTTTCATATTACTTTTTTCTTTTAATTTTTATGTGTTTCAGCCAGATTATTCTGCCTGTCCTCTTCTAATTCAGCTGACTTGGTGCTCTTCCCAATATATAGGTTTTCAGAGTTGGCCCTAAGCAAAAAGCTGACAAGGCCTCCTCAGCTCTCAATTCAACCCATTTTTCCTTCAGTGTAGCACACTTTCTCAAGACAACTACCTGGGTCCCCTTCTGAATTTCCCATCTCTCAGAGTCTAGGACATCTAACCCTCAACTCAGAAATCATCACCTTTTCTCTTTCCAGGAACTTTCTACAAAGATGGGGACAATGGTTCACAGCGAGCAGAAGCTAGGTCTAAAGAAAGGTCGTTTTGCTCTTCCAGTCCAGAATTGGTATGGGCAGCTACGTCTGATACTTACAACTAGGGTGGCCTGCATCCTTTTTAAAAATATTGAATCGATTTTGTGAATTACAATTAAGTAACATTTTGGCAGAATAAATGCTGAATTAAACCTGGATATTGAATGTACCTCATATAGATTTCCTTTAGAGGGCACTATTGATTCTCTGAAACCATGGAAACCTTTCTTCCTGTTTCCTTGGTAAAGTTGGCCAATTTTGAAATCATATTGGACTTCAAATCTACTCAAATAGTATGATATTAGTATTGCACTCATTATCAAATCTATACTTTAAGAAATTGTCCATGTACAGAATAATTAAGAAGCTAAACCACAATGCTGGTTGTTAGGACAAGTCATCAACACAACACATAGCTCTATATGGGAAACTTCAACTGGTTTATTTGCTTTTGAAAATTCTCTAAATGAAAATTTCCTTTTGTAAGTTGATGCAAAATTTAAATGAAACAATTCAGTCTTTTGTTTAGAAAGACAAATTAGCACCTTTTTGGAAACGAATGTCTCATTCTAGAAATAGATAATTATGAACGTATTTTTGGAAGAAGCCATAGTTAGTAATTTCATTCAGAAATCCATTAAGGTCTGGAGATATCCTAATAAAATTTTTGTTTTCAAATTTCTTATGTTTCAGAGACTTTGCCAATTCACAGAATTTTGATAAAGGCCATAAGGGAAAACTTTATTTTTTTATTCTCTAAGTTAACAGAAATGGAAAATTATAAGCTGGCTCACTGCAGTCTTCCTCTAATTTCAAAATAATGGGAAACCTAAAATATTCCAAAGCTCAAAAATATAATTTTTCAGATATAAATGCATTTATGTCACCATTTACCAGGGTTTGCTTAGCTTTCATATCATAAGATACTATTCTAACACACATTCCTTGAATAGTAATTTGTTACTAAATTACCAATATTCTAGGACAGTAGCAGGTAGTAGTCTCACAAGTGTTTTATAAATAAATAAATTAACACATAAAAAGGTCATATACCAAAGATAAGACAAAAAGCTGGATTTTCATTGTCTAATGAAGTAAATATAAATTCGTCAGACCAGCCTTTAAGACTCTTCAAAGAATGGTCCCAGTCTATCATCTTAGCCTCAGCTTCTTCTATCAGTAACCTAAGCTCCCAGTAAATGGCACTGCCCACTATTATTTGGACATTTGTGCTTTCCCATATTTTTCCCTTTACTCATCCAGTGTCTTCTGCTTCCAATGCATTTTCCTTGCTAACTGCCTTCCCCAAACCCAATAAGAGTCCAATCCACCCTTCAAGTGGTATTTTGGACACCACTAACTCCACTGAGTCTCCTTCAGAAGTGATCTACCCATTCTGTGAATTTCCATGCCTAGTTAGGTACACTCTCCATGTGGAATTTATTAATTTGTTTTGTATTTAAGTGGTTTTCGTGTTGACTTCATAACTCTTTCTAAATTGCAAATCTTTTATAATTCATTTCAGACTCTGTATCAAGTCTAATGCCAAGCATGTGGTAATAGCTTATATTTTTTTCTACATATATTTTTTTCTACATATATTTTCTACATATATTTTTTTCAAATGAATTGGGTTAATCTGAGACACTCTTGCCATTTATCTAATGAGGAGCATCGAAGGCAGAACTTGGACAGTGTGGGAATAGATGGGCAAGGATGAATGTCAGAGATATTAAAAGTGAAGTGCAAAGGCTTACCAACTGATTGAATGTGGAAAGCAAGCACTCTTGGGCCTGATGACATAGCTGTGATTGCCGAAACCATGAGAGACAGGACCGAGAGCTCAATTATGAGTGACAAATGGTCATAAAGTAAGGAGAAAACCAAAGAAATTTTATGTCTTTTCCTTGACTAACTTTTTGGCTATATTTGACATTATGGAATTTTTCTTCCCATTCGGTTTCACCATTTTTTATTAGCTTTTCTTTCCTATGACACATTAAATTCTGTTGAGTTTTATTTCCTAAATATATTTTAAATTTATTCTTCCTTTTATACACCGACCACCATAGTTTTAGAGAAACACTGTCGTCTTTATCCAAATTCTTTAGCCCCCTCCTTACTGTTCTTTCAGCTTCTGCCTGCCTATTCTATCAGGCACCATTCCACCAGAAGGATCTTTCCAAAATATAAACCTGACCATGCCATTAAATGGCTCAGAATTCTTCAATGGCTGCCCACAATCTATGTCACATTTGTCCAAAACCCTTAACTACCTGGCCTCTGACTTCTCGAACAACTTCATCTCCTGCCCCTTCCCCCCATTCTCTATCACCCTCCCCCCAAACCAAGCCACTGGCAGTTCCCTGATTGCATCATGCTGTTCCCCGTGCCGCTGACATTTTCAAATTGACAAACTCACTCTTTTTTAAAAACAGTCCAAGAATTGCCTTTTTGAAGCTTCTCTGACTCCTAGTACATTTAGAGTCCTCCTCCTCTCATATGTCTCCACTATGTTTTCACCTGTTATTTCATTGGCTATCTTCCCACTGTCTTTGTAGCCTCTTTGAGGACAAGGGTTGAATTCTTTTAATGTTTGCATTCTCAGCAACTATTGCTTGTGGCATGTGGCATGTGGCAGGTGAATTGGTAAATATTGGTCAAATAAATGGATAAAATGGAGAAAGTTTCAAGGAGGAGGATGTGGTAATCAGAGAAATTGGAACTGACCAATGACATTTGGATTGGTTTAGAGAGAAATAACTCTGAGAGAGCAGATTCAGTAGAGTGGTTGAGATAGAAGCAAGTTTACCAAATCGAGGCAATGAAGATAGAGTATGCTTTCAATAAAGTGGTGGGATACTAAGGTAGTTTGATGGAGCAGCAGGTTTGGGGAAGCACTGATTGTTAAACTTTAATTTGATTTTAATTTTTGTTTCTGATTTTGGAAGAAGGAAAATGAGCATAAGCAAAAGTGACCTAATAAAAAGGGAACTGTTGCTAATTCAAGAAAAAAAGATAAATTAATAGGAAAAAGTTCCATAGGAAGGGGGAAGAGAGGAACTCAAAGGCATGGTGGAGTGGACCTTGTGATGACCTAGCCAATGTCTAGTACCCTCTTCTTGTGGTAACTGAAATGTAGAAACCTACATTTCAATTACCTCATTCCAAGTCCAAAGCTGCCGGCTGAATAACTCCAGGGACCACTACTCTCATTGTATTTTATGTTAACGGCATAGAACAAAGTTCCAGAATAGAAATCTATATGAATTGTGCCTCCTGGAACTATGCAATGAGACAATACTGCCTCGGTACCCTAAACCCTATAGGCATTGGGGAAATTTGACTCCACCCTGATTCTAGAAATAGAGTATAGGATTCAAGCCTAAAATAGTATAAACTTATCACATAACCATAGTTACTGGTTTAGGGAAGGCATTTCTTCCAATTTAGACCAGTGAGATCTAAAAGGGATTTTGTTTGGGCTTTTGAAAAAGATGCTTCTTTGCTCTTCTGAGAGAAGTTCTGGAAACAACACTCATTCTCTCCCTGAATGTGAAAAACAAAGCATCTTGCTTTTGTGGCCCCAGAACAGCTGCAGCCATCTTGTGATCCTGAGGGGCTCTAACCTTAAGCTGAATCTGATATCAGCAAGGGCAGAGAAAAGAGGCAGAATTCCATTCCTCTGGAACTGCTGAGCTGCTGAAGTCGGCCCTTCCTCTGGACTTCCAGTTACGTGAACCTGTAATTCCTCTTTATTCTTTTAAGCCAGTCACAGATAGAAATGGAGCTGTGATAGCCTCAGAAAGAAAACAGAGTCCCCCCTTTTTTTTTTCTGACAACAAAGGGTCAAGATACAGAGAAATGACACAGAAATGTGAAGATTTTTCTGCTAACATCTCTTTGTGTGTTTTAGTGTATAGGTGCCAGACAATATATTTAACACTTTACACTCTTTCTTTCACAAATTATCACAACAGCCCCATGAAAATCATCATCCCCGTTTTATATGAAAAAACTGAGGCTGTAGGAAATTAAGTGATGGGCTGGGTCACTTGGCAGTACGTAGCAGAATTCATGGTTGAGGAGTGTGTTTGTGAAGGCTGAGAGGCATCACATACGTCCCTAGTCATCATGTTAGATCTCAGCGGTTTTCCCAGGAAACCAGGGAGCATGCAGATGGAGAGGGCATGTAGAGTGGGGGTCAACTACTGCCTGGAGAGTATGCAAAAAGCAGGGAGTCAATTTGAGATAAATGCTGAGCAAGAGAAAGGCTCTGGAAATATCAAACCTGTGTTTCACAGATTACCTTGAACAGCATAACAAGAAAAAAAGCTGTAAAGTGCCCCATAACAATACATCAACTTATTTTCATATCAAAAATATTGAACAGAGAAAGACTTGAGTATCATCAAGTCAAGTTAAACTTTTCTGCAGGTGTGGAAACTGAGATCCAGGGAGAACACTGTACAATAATGATAACAACTAATTTCTCTAAAATTCACAGCTGAGCAATTCTCCCAGGAGCTTGGCTCCTCGATTCAAGACTTTCCTGGAAGCCACATTCAAAATAAATGATCCAGACACCGGTGGGCATTTACAGGGGCAAACAGGCAGAGATCCAACCAGTTACTCTGTGTATAGACTCTCAGCTTATCAGTGATGTGTAAACATTGATTGATACCAGCTACTTCCTTCTTTCACTACTTGTTCTTTCTTTGGGAAAATACCCTTTTTAGTTTTTGCTTCCACCTTTTTACTTTGTACTCTTTTTTTCTGTGCCTGGTAGCGGAAAAAGCAATAGAATTTGAGTGTAGGAAATTCAGGGCTGAGTTCTCCCCCAGGTGCTGACCGTGCCTGTGCGTAGTTGCCTCCTCTCTTTACTCAGGGACACTTGTCTTGCTTACCCCAGAGTTGTGGTAAATGAATGGGACAGGGGGGTGTCCAATAAAATACTATAAAGTCCTCTGTGCAAAGCAGATTTGAGACACCAGAGACTTCTAGTTCTTTCCTTCAGAAATGGTTTTCAGAGATGAGTCAAGGTAGAGAAGGCTTACTTATCAATATGGGGAGGGAAAAAAAACTGAAAAAAGAGGTAATAAATTGCTGGACAGAATCAAGATTCAAAATGAGTTTGATAGACTTGGATATGGAGTAAAACAAATGAGTCTGGCTTAGTAAGGATTAATAGGAAAGCCAGAAGCTAAATCGCAGATTGCTCTCATTGTATAGACCCTGCTTTGGATTCCAAGAATAGAGTGAATTCAAATTGGGGAAGATGGCCTTTCATAATTGCTCATGTAGAAATTCTCTGAAAGAGTTTCAGTTGACTTCAGGTTGATATGATCCATAGCCTTTACTAGGTAGAGGTCAAAGGAGCAAACAGGCCCCTGGTGCTGGCTGACTGGTTGGCTGAGCACACTCGGAACATGGGGTCTACCCTGGAGGAACCATTTTAAGATGGATGCCAACAACTCTAGGACCTCCAGATAAATGAGGCAGGGCTATGGGAGGAGACAGGAAACCACAAAGAAAGATTAAATAATCTAGGAATTTTATACAGAAAAACAGAAGATTGAGGAAGAAGGGGAAGCAGTCTTTAAAGAGCTGATGAGCAGTGATGTATAAGAAATTGGATTTATTCCACACTTCTTCCGAGGGCAGAGTTAGCACCAGCTAGTCGAATGTACAGGGAGGCAGATAGGAGTTCCATTTAAGAAAGAACTCCCAAATATTTGGTTCCGTCTGTAAATGGAATGAGTTATATGGTGAATTAATGAGTAACTGAATTAAATGATCTCAAAGTCGTTTCAACTCTAAGTTTTCATGATTTATGATCTTCCAAATCATGCCTAGTTCATGCAGAGAACCACCACTAACCTGGTGTAAATAGCCTTTTAGTGTTTTCTAGGCATATGTACATTATTTATTCATATTCTACACAATCTTTTCTTTATAAGTAAGCACTATTCTGTGTATACTACATTATAATCTGATTCTTTTCACTTAACGTAGACTTTTTTCTATCTCATTAAATAATATTTTATGGCCAATTGCATAGGTCACCTGGTGTGGATGCCCATTATTATGCAGCCAGCCCACTATTTTTGGACATTTATTTTTGTCTCCAATTTTTAATGATTATAAATAACCATGTGATAAACCTATATACCTTCTTCTCAGCAAAAATGAACTCATCATAAGGAGAAGAGTTACAGGGTAGCATCAAATGCACTAAAACTAAAAAATCAAACCAAATAAGAGAACTAACTTACTTTTAGCATTTTTAAAGCATCTAATTTTCCTTATAATTTAACTTTGCCTGGAAACATTTTGAGGCAGGAATTCTGGCTTTTAAATGTTCTGTGCTGCAGGGAACACACCATTTATTTTATGTGCTTTATTTTTCCATTTATAAAATTGTCCCCTTCATGTTAAAATTGCCTCAGGGTACAAGTACAAAATATAAAACATTTAATTAAAATATATAAAGCAGAACACTAGTATGGCAGCATAATCAATGCTAATGACAATATGAAAATATAATAGTGACTTTTGAAAATGTAGGAGAAAACCCTAGGTTAGTTTTTTTTTAAATATAGGATATGAAGTATTTCAAATTACATTTCAACACAATAAGTTAGAGTACCACACAAGACCACATTAGATACAAATTGCATTACTTTAAAATAATGCTGTTTACTTCCCCTATTTATTTCATTTCACAATTCTGAAATCAGTGCACTGGAAGCAAAACACTTAACTCAAGAGGGTTTTTGGCCCCAAGATCAAAAAGCAGATATGGGAGGTATGAGCACATTTAAAAGGGTTTCCCTTTGCAAATAATGATCACTTTTGTCAATTCAAGCCCTTTCATTTTTATGCCATTTAGTTTAGTTAGACAAGTGCTTGTGGAAAATATTTTATTTTCAAATAAAGCCCTTTAAAATATATAATGTAGGCATAAGCCCAAAGCTGAGCCCAATGTGCTTTTCCCAAAGAACTAAAAGAAATTTTTAAGACAGGCAACCCTTAAAGAAATTTCTAAAGATTATTAAGAAAGGCTAGAGATGAGCTAAGACTCGAGGTGACAAATAAAACAGGAATAAAACATCTTCCCATTATCTGAGAAGGCATCTCTGGCTAAGCACTCACTAAAGGAAACAGGTTGGCAAAAAAAAGGATCTTAAGTAAAACAAAAAAACCACCTGGGAGAGCTTTGAAAAGAACTGTTCTAAGGCTTTGGAGCAGCCTTCCTTGAATACTTGTACATAGTCACTTTCTTTGAGGGTAATTTAATATATTTTAGAAATATTGTTTGAGAATATGTGGCCCCAAAATAAGTCTTCACCATGCTCTACCTCTAGTAAGGAGGGTTAGTCCCTATGTTGCCATCGAAATCAGACTTTTAGTCCTTGGCCTCTGAGGTGACCTGTATTTGCTGTAATTTTCCTAGTGAGAAGTCATCTTTGCAAATAACCTTCTCCAGGGGCCTGGCACTATGAGATTTGCCCACTGCATTCAGTGGAGTCTGTCAAGCTGAGGATGAATGCATGCCACTGACTGTTTTCATTTCTTAGAGCCCAGTCACTATGACTGTAGCCTGACTTGACAGCAGCCGAGAAGAGGGTGTACAGGACATCGGTTGTTTTCTACTTAAAAATATTTGGGGAAAGGAAGGAAGAAGGGACAGAAATGAGAGGGAGAAAAGAAAAGAGCAAAACTGCCTTACCTTGGTGTGTAGTAGGGAGTAACCTTACCCAAAGGGAGGTCTGGCTTTTGCCTTTGGTCCTTCAGGGGTGATCTCTAAACCCTTAGAATATCAAACCTGGTAAGAGTCTAACGATGTGATTTAAGTGGGGTCATGTTGCATCAGCTAGACCTTCAGAGTGGCTGGATACTGAGGTCAGCGATGTGGGTGGCCAGTCAGGTTTCCGTAACTAAACCCCTATAGAAACTCTTGGGTGAGCTTTCCTGGTTGGCATGCTTTGTGCATATTGTCTCACATTGTTCCCAGAAAAGTTAATGCTGTTGACACTCCACTGAGAGAGACACTGGAAACTCCGAGTTTAGAACTCTCCTGGACTCTGCTCCCTTGTAGCTCTTCCCTTGGCTCATTTGAATCTGTACTGTTTTGCTGTAATAAACCATAACCGTGAAGTATAACAGCTTTCCGTGAGCTCTGCGAGTACTTCTAGAGAATTATTGAAACTGAGGTGGTGTCCAGGACCCCCAAACTTGCACTTGGTATCAGAAGTGAGGGTGGTCTCACAACTTCTCACTCAGCAACAACCCACTTCCCTCCATTGCTCCTCATAATGACCCACCTGCAAGCTATGTCACCTTCTCTTTTTCCACATCTCTTTGTCCCTGACCTCACTACTCTATAACCCAACATGTCCATGACTATATAAGATTGCCACCAGAATATTCCCCCTGAACCTTCCACTTTCCCCTCCCTCAGATAAATCATCTGTTCCAGCCTGGATGTTCCCACTGGGGTCTCCCTCCTACATGAATAATCTGCCTTTCTTTACTCAGGCTACTAGCCTTGCTTGAATGTCCCCTTCCCCTTATCTCATCCAAACCCTAAATATTTATTAACCCTAAATGTTAAATAAACATTTAAAAAGAGAGAGAGGAGAACAACTATAGTGGCTTGGAAATTTTATTTAAAATAAATTCAAGATCAATTATAAACTGGTAGGCTCCAAGGAGAGATTATAGTGGAAGGTAATGGAACAGAAACACCAGGTTTCACCAGAAAGCAAGCCACAGAAGTCTTTTGTCTATTTTCCAGAATAAGCATAATTTGCTGATATTTCATTCTACTGGGGATTCTCACTGTCCAAATGGTAAGTGTTGTGATTACTCCCCTGTGCTCACAGCCAGCATTTACCTCACATCCAGAAAATTAGATGGCAGTGATAGAGTGTTTGGGACTTCACCTGGTCTAGGTTAATGATATTTCCGGATCTGAGATGTCTTTATCACAAAAGTACAAATTAATTGAAACATAATTTGTTCCACTCTTGGTTTTTCTGCATGTATTCTTTGCTTTCCTCCCATTTGCTTTGTATATAGAGTTAAGGAATAAATTTTTTTTTAAATGCAGGTTTACACAGTTATAACCCAATAACGCCAAAACATAGAAACATACAAAACTACCTAGAACCATCATAGCTTTTGAGTCGCTGATGGAGACATCACGATATTTCTTGGGCTACCTGCCATAATATGCACAGCCTTAAACCTAGGGCTCAGGGGGTGCTGGTGACAACAGGAATTGGTCATTTGCAATCCAGAGGACACACCATCACTCCAAGCTGAACACTACTGCAAGCCATCCTATAACAATTTTATGTTATAATTTCTATATAAGTATATAATTTACATAATAATTATAATGGTAGAGTTACAAAACGGATAGTCACTTAAAGGTTCTTTTGAAACAATTTCATATCAGACTTGCTACCAGTGTTCCAATTCCTTAAAAAAGTCATCTTGTGCCATATTTGTACTTGTTTGTTCACTGACAAAGGATCTTTATCAAATTTTTTTAAATGTCATGCCCTGACTTGAGTCAGATGTATACTGATTTTCCTTGCTGCCCTTTCATCTCGATCTAGACAAGAGACACCTAAAAAAAAAAAAAAAAAGCAGGCTACTTTGCCTTGCATCTACTGGGAGTTGTGATCAGTAGCTCTACCCTGGTGGTTAGGCAAACCCCAACTCTTCAGCACCGGGGAAGCTTTAACACAGCAAACAGCTATTCTACTTCCCTTCCCTTCAGAACTGCTCCAAAGTTCACATGTCCTTAGGCAACTGTCAGGTTTATCAGATAATGCATGAACAGCTGTCAGGTTTTTGCTAAGCTCACCACTGCCTCAAACACAGTTCAGCTCCTACTCTCTCTCAAGGGGCTCCTTCTATCATATTTCTTTTTTCCTCCATCAGCATCAGCTGCCTCCTTCCTTCTCTGGCACCTGTCTGGCCTCTTCCACACCTTTGACATAATGCTTCTCCCATCTAGAGTGGTATTTTTCCTTGCCCCATCTCCAAAACCTAGCAGTCCTTCAAAGCCAGCCCCAATACCTTCCTCCGTTAGGAAGGCCCCTCTACTAAATCTCTTAATTTCACCTGTCTCATCTCTCTGACCTCCAAATGAACTCATATTCATATACTTATAAAATGTTTAGCTGGAAGGGACTTGGGCGGCCTTTCAGTTCACCCTTCCTTTGAATGCAGTAGTTTGTCCCAGTCCGCGGCTAATCTGGGAAGGTAAGCATGCTGCTCTCCTAGACTACCTGCCTGACTTTGGACAGCTGTCTTCCTGGGACTTCTCCCTTATATTCAGCAACAGCCTGCTACTCTGCCACCTCAGCTTGTCCTCTACAGCAAAATCAAATACGACGAAGTCACCATCTATGCAGGGGTCCGTTTTAGAGAAATCCCAGTTATCATCCAGAAATTATAGTAAGTATGTTTTGATATATATATAGTCCCTTCTTATAGAATATCCATCATGGTCAGTTTTTTTCTACATTTTTGGAGCAGATTTCTGTCTCTTTGGCTAAACTGCAGATGTAGTTGTGGACTCACAGTTAAAGCCCATTTATATATAAACCCTTGTTTTTAAATATTACACATTATATCACATTAACATAGAGAGATGCTCACAAGATAAGAGGCATGAGGAAACTGAGACCCGCCCAGATAATGTAGGTGTATGTTCCCTCCAGGATACATCTAATCCCTCTCATACATGATGGGCTTCACATATTTAATAGGAAATCGTAGCTCTCCCCAATTATTTGTGTTACTTTTGTCACTTCGATGCTCCCCACTGCCTTCCACTGTTCTCCACTGGTCTTGTTCTTTGACCATAATGGATGCTGATGCCAAGAACTTTCTGGGTTTTCTGAGAAAGCACAGTTTCAGGTTTACATAGGTGGAGAGTGGGACCACCAAGCAGAGACTGTCCAAGAGGCAGGCAGACAGTTAAAGAATCAGAACTGAAGTTTGGGCAAGAGATCAGAACTGAAAATCTAAAAATTTGGAGTCACTTTCAGGAAGGTGATAATCTTGTCCTCACAATTAGATTAAATAATTTCTGGAGGCAGGGACTACGCCATACATTTCTCTGAAACTTCACATCATGGAAGCATCTCAGCAAGCATTAAACAAGTATTTATAGGTTACAATTCAATCCAAGTTCCAGGGAGCCAAGAATATAAAAGCAATTAATTTAGGAAACAAGGTGGGGGAAGAGTTTGACATGGTACATTTTTATGAACAATAGAATTACCTGCCTCTCCAGCCTACCTCTAAATAGGCAGGCATGCCCGCACATGCACACACTGCTCACGCAGCCTGGAAAACTGGCCTGTGCAGAATTCTTCAGGCGCAGGGAGGGGAATTGGTAAATTGGGGGCAAATGAAGATGGCTTCAGACTCCCCACTCCACCTTCAGCAGAGCAGCCCTGTTTTAAATCCATTGTTCACATTGAGCCTCCTGGTAAGACTTCCTTTGACAAGAAGATTTGGAAGAAGAAGGATCTGGGGGGGTGGGAGGGGGAGGAGGAGGAGGAGGAGGAAGAAAAAGGAGGATGGGAGGAAAAGGGAGAGGAGGAGAAGCTCAAAACCACTGCTCTAGCCCACAGTAGAACACGAATATAAAAGAGCCATCTGGGCACAAGAGGTCTCAAGGCTGGGACTGTCCAAGCCATCATTCTCAGGGTTAATAGCTAAAGCATACTCAATCTGCCTTTTGCCTCCACTACACTCACTAAAAATCTTTTTTTTCATTTTATTATATATATATATATATATATATATATATATATATATATATATATATATACAGTGTTGAACTGATAACATGCACCATGGGGCACCATTGCAGAAGAGAAAGCAGCAGGATAGCTCTGTCAAGCCTACTTTCACAGCGGCTCCCAGCAGCTCACACCAGCTGCTGGCCACTCACGTAGCTCACGGCAGCCCACTGCAGCCCTGCTGCAGCCTACGCTGTCGCTGACAACTCACAGCAGCCCAGCTCCAGGTCGAGATGTTGTTCATCACCTTAGCTGTAGAGGGCGAGTGTCACTGGCCCTCAATGTGGGATCTGAACCATAGCCCTGCTGCTCAGAGCTGGTGCTCCCAAGCGAGCTCTTAACCAGCTGAGCTACTCTGCCGCCCGGCAGGAAAGTCTTGATAGTCTTTTGAATGTACCTAATCTATGACTTCTGTTAGTGAAAATTCCAAATGCTCCTTTGCAAGGAAGAGTATATTCATGGCAGGTGGGATGGGTGGTAAGAAGTGAAAATGGAAGTTTGAGTGCAAATGAATGGAGGCAGGGCCTGGGGGCATGGCTGAGGGATGGCCAGGAGACCAATTCATCAGGAATAGAGAATGACAGCTAAACTGAAGGGTGAGTGGGCATCTGATGGGTATCCCTGAATGCCCCACTAAACAATTTGGACTTTATCCTCTGGGCAATGAGGAGCATTGTTTTGTTGTTGTTGTTTGTTTTTAAAGGAATAATCAGAACAGTGCATTTAGAAGATTAATCTTGATGGAGGTAGGTGGATGAGTAGGCAGACTTAGCTCATGAGGTTTTGCTTTTCTAAATCTTATTGAGCCTTGCTTTTCCTCTCTCTACAATAGGGATAATAGAAACATAGGGATGTAGCAAAAACTAATGAGAAGCTATTGTTGCCATTACTGCACTAGGGGCTGTGTGGCTGGAAGGTCCATGTAGAAACTCTGGCCTTAGACTGCCTGGGTTCTAATCCAGGTCTGCTTATAAACTCTGTGACCTTGGGTAAGTTACTATAAAATAGGAATCATAAGAAGAGTACCTACTTCATAGGGCTGTTTTGAGGATTAAGTTTAATAAACATGAAATACTTGGTAAGTACAGTGCTGTTGTCCATGTAAGCATTATAATTAGGATATCCCCAGAGGGAATGGAAAGGAGCAATTAAATTTGAGCAACATTATTAAGACAGAATATGATGAAAACTGTTTACATGTGAAAGATAAGGGAGAATAAAGATAACAATGAGAAATACCTTCTTCAGGACCTAGAGAAAATGGTGTCATTAGTAGGAACAGAGACAGTGGGGAGGATAAGCAGGCCTGGATGACACGTCATGAGTTTGTTTTGGGGCAGACTGAGGATGCTGACCAGACATTCATATGGAGCTGCCTGGCAGGGGATCGGTACTATAGGACTAGAACTGAAGATTAAAGCAAGGACTGGATACACAGGACTGAAGTGGTCACATGGTTAGAAATCAGTGGTTGAAGTTATGATACTGACTGAGATCACTAAGAAGAGAGTGAAGAAAAAAGATGACAGAAGACAGAAACTTTGTGAAGCCTAGAAAATTACCTTTTATAGCTAATTGTGAATGTATAAAATGTTATCCTCTCTGTATATTTCAAGAATCGGGAGGGAGAAAGCATGTCTTAATGATTTTTAGGAACTTTTCAAGTTAGAAAAATTAATATTTTTGCACTGTAAATAATTTATGAATATAGGAATGTGCAAGAGGAAAAACAACAATCATCCAAAATCCCACTCTTAACATTTAGGTGTATTTCCTTCCAAATAACTATATGTTTCTATCTCAATGGGAATCATATTATTTAAAAAGTTTATTTTTGCTTTTTCATGTAGAAATTGTATGATCCTCCCATGAGTATTTTCTCTTGTCATTAAAGATTCTAAGGAAGTATCAAAATGAATCGCTGTGTAGCACTTATACACACATTCCTTAAAACTAATAAGTCAAACATGTGGCCAAAGGGGCATAATTATTTTTATTTAAATTTCAGAGGGAAGAGTAGTAGCTAGGATTTCCCGTGACATAACACCTCTCGTTTCTCAGGATTAGGCTACAGTTGCCTAGCTCTAAGGAAATAGAACCACCATATGAAACATTTAGACTGGAATTAATAAGAACCACTATCAACAAAACCAAGTGCATTTATTATTCACACTCAAATCACTGTCAATTAGAATTTTCTTTTTGGAACAAGCATAATCCCATTAGTGTTCGAAAGCCACATTAAGCACCGTGAGAAGGGTGCTCTCTTGGTCCTTGGCCAGAAGAACTACCATCTTCCACATTTAGTAGTAAAGACTTGATCTCAATAGGTGTTTTCAGCTTGGCCAGATACATAAGATAACTTCACACACAATTTATAGCAGTACTAGATTAAAAAAATAAAAGATGTGGATGTACTTTATTATCACAGTCTCACAAGCTAACCAAACTATTCAGGAAGAAGGAACTGGTAAATTGTTTCCCTAAATTTGTAAATTGGCATTATCTGCAGAGATGTAATATATCATCCCCCATTACGTTTCTTTATCAAAACAATCTTCCTTTGTTTATTCACCAGAAAACAGAGGAGGTGAAATTAAAACTTTGTTGGCTTCTGATAATAAAACATAAAGGCCAAACTATAGAAAGGTATGTAAATTCCCCATGTATCTTGCTTCCCCTGCTCAGTGGTAAGATATATCTCTTAACCAGCACATGGAATGTGTTTTCCAATTTATTGGTCTTTGGTAGATGCTACAAAATTACTCAGATAGTAAATTCCATTTTCCTTTATCCATGTTGTCCAGGATTCATGTAGCTTTTTTGGTGTATTGGTCAAAGTAGAACAAATGGATAAATCCCTAGAAACAAAACTATCAATACTGAATCACAAAGAAATAAAAAATGTGAATAGACCAATAACTACTTAGGAGATTGAATCAGTAATCAGAAACCTCCCGATAAAGAAAAGCCCAGGACTAGATGGCTTCACTGGTAAATTTTACCAAATATTTAAAGAATTAACATAAATATTTTTTAAAGTCTTCCAAAAACAGAAGAGGAGGGAACACTCCCAAACTCATTTTATGAGGTCAGCATTAGCCAGATGCCAAATCCAGATAAGGGCACTAATAGAAAAGAAAAGTACAGGCCAATATCCCTGGTGAATATAGATGCAAAAATTCTCAACAAAGTACTAGCAAACTGAATTTAGCAGCACATTAAAAGGGCCATTCACCATGATCAAGTGGGATTTATCTTTGGGATGCAAGGGTGGTTCAACATACACAAATAAATCAATGTGATATATCACATTAATAAAATAAAAGAACCATACAATCATCTCAATAGGCACAAAAAGCCATTTGACAATACTCAGTATCTGTTTATGATAAGAAAAAAACACTAACCAATTAGGCATAAAAGGAACATATTGCAGCATAATAAAGGCCATATAATAGAAGCCCACAGTTAACATCATGCTCAACGGTGAATGGTTGAAAGCTTTTCCTCTGTAATCAGGAACAAGACAAAGGTACCCATTCTCACCACTAGTATACAACGCAATATTGGAAGTCCTTGCCAGACCAATCACACAGGAAAAAGAAACAAAAGGCATTAGAACTGGAAAGGAAGAAATAAAATTGTCTCTACCTGCAGATGACATAAAAAATTCTAAAAATGTCATAAAAAACTGTCAGGTCTAATAAATAAATTTAATAATGTCACAGGATACAAAATTAACATACAAAAATCAGTAACACTTCTATATACCAACAACAAATTATCTGAAAAAGAAAACAATCACATTTACAGTAGCATCAAAAACAATAAAATACTTAGTAATGAACTTAACACAGGAGGTGAAAAATCTCTATTCTGACTACTACAAGACATTGATGAAAGGAATCAAAGAAGACACAAATGGATGGAAAGATATCTCATGTTCATGAATTGGAAGAATTAATATTGCCAAATATCGATACTGCCAAAAGTCATTTATAGATGCAATACAATCTCTATTAAGATGCCAATGGCATTTTTTGACAGAAATAGGAAAAACACTCCTAAAATTGATATGGAACCACAAAAGACCGCAAATAGCTTAAGAAATTCTGAGAAAGAAGAAAGCAAGAGGCATCACAATTCCTGATTTCAAGCTATGCTATAAAGCCATAGTAAGTAAAACAGTAGAGTATTGACATCCTGTTCTAAAAACAAACAAATATTGGGTTGTCGGAAAAGTCATAACATAATTTTTCTATGTTTTTTGTTGCAAAAATGTGTTATGACTTTTCCGAAAACCCAATATAACAATGAAACACAATCGAGAGCTCAGAAATAAACCCAAACATATATGGTCATCTAATACTTAGCAAGAGAGCCAAGAATATTCAATAGAGAAAAGACAGTTTCTTCAATATATGGTGCTGGGAAAACTGGATATTCACACGTAAAAGAATGAAAATTGACCCTTATCTTATACCACTCACAAAAAGTAATTCAAACTGGATAAAAGAGTTAAATGCAAGACCTGAAACCATGAATCTCCTAGAAGAAAACACAGGAAAAGAGCTCCTTGACATGGGTCTTGGTAATGTTTTTTTGGAAGTTACACCTAAAGCATAAGCAACAAATACAAAAATAAATAAGTAGGACTACATCAAACTAAAAAACTTCTGCATAGTAAAAAAAAATCAACAAATTGAAAAGACAACCTATGTAATGGGAAAAATATTTGTAAAACACATTTCTCGTAATGGGTTAGTATCCAAAATATGTGAAGAACTCATACAACTCAATAGCAAAGGCCTCCCAAAGAATCCAATTAAAAATGCACAAAGGATCTGAACAGACACTTTTCCAAAAATCTATGAATGACCAATAAGTGCATGAAAAGATGCTCAACATCACTAGTCATTAGGGAAATGCAAATTAAAACCACAATGAGATATCACCTCATACCTATTAGAATGACCACCATCAAAAAGATAAGAGACAATGATTGATGATATGGATGTGGCAAAAAGGAAAGCCTTGTTTACTGTTGGTGAGAGTGTAAAATGGTGCAGCCACTATGGAAAGCAGTATGGCGATTCCTCAAAAATAAAAAAATAGAACTACCATAAGAGCCAGCAATTCTCCTTCTGAAAATAAATCCAAAGAAAACAAAAACACTAACTTGAAAAGATATCTTCATCCTCATGTTCACAGCAGCATTATTTACAATAGCCAAGACATGGAAACAACCTAAGTGTCCATCGATGGATGGATGAATAACACACACATATATGATGGATTTATTCAGCCATAAAAAATGAGGAAATCCTGCCATTTGAGACAACATGGATGGACGCTGAGGGCATTATGCTAAGTGAAATAAGTCAGAGAAAGACAAATACTGCCTGATCTCATGTGAAATAATAATAATAAAAACAACAAAACTCATGGAAAAGAAGATCAGATTTGTGGTTACCAGAGGCAGGGTGATGGAAAAAGGTGGTCAAAAGGTACAAACTTCCACTGATATAATAAATAAGCACCAAGAATGTAACATACAACATGATGAAAATAACACTGCTTTATGATATACAGTAAAGTTGTTAACTGAGTAGAACCTAACAGTTCTCATCACAAGGAGAAATCTTTATTTCTTTTTATAGTCTCTATAGGAGATGATGGATGTTAACTAAACTTACTGTGTTGATCATTTCACAATACATGTAAATCAAACCATCATGCTGTATACCTTAAATTTATGTCAATCTTTCTTAATAAAACTAAGAGAGTAAAAAGAGTGTACATATCAGTGGCTTTTAGTACATTCACAATATTGTGCAATCATCTCCATCATGTAATTCCAGGATATTTTGATCACCTGCAAAAGAAACCTGCTGGTAGTCTGTGGGGGCAAGGGGTGGGAATTCTCTTGTTTGTGATGAGTCGCTATTCCCTTGCTGCTTTCAATATTCTCTCTTTGCAATTGACTTTTGTCTATTTGATTATAATGTTTCTTGGTGACACCTTCTTTATGTTCAATCTATTTGGAGTCTTTGGGCTTCATGGACTTAGACATGTACTTCCCTTTTCAGATTTAGGAAGTCTTTTGTCACCATTTCTGCTTAAGACCTAGTTTATGCCAATTTCAACATTCTAGGTTGACTGAAAGGGCCTTAAAAAGGTATGACAGATGGCTCTACAGACAGATGCGTGAGAATTATTATATATGGGTTGCTTAGTAATTTCATTTCATGGTTGAAAAGTATTAAGTTTATGATTACACAGCATTAAAATATCAACATCTGAGTGGAAGGGTATTACATCCCAGATTGCAATGAGAATATTTTGACATATACTCATATTTAAGTAAATGTTCTACTTTGAAGAGTGCAGTTTACTCAATTGGGAATTAACAGCAAAGAAAAGAGAAGGTATTGAGTTCCTAGTAATTGTAGAGTTTATGGAAAGTAAATTAATGATTGCTGTTAAGCGTATTATCTACAGCACAGCAATGTTAAGTACATAAATAAACAGAATGATGATTGACAGTGAGCAGATTTGTGTCTATGTGAAACCAGCAACAACATGGATTTCTGTCATATAATAACCTTATGAAAAAGTTTATGATGCAAATAAACATGGACATTTTTACCTCTTCTTCCTTGAATCCATGCAAAATATACAACTGAAGACACAGGCCAAGACACAGGAAAATAACAGAAATCACTGAGCTCATTCTCACTACTGAGGCTCATAAACATGCAGAGAGAACACACTTCTTGGATGGCTGGAACTTCCCAACAGGCTTTGCACAGTTAAATATTCTAATTCCATGATAAATTGAAAAAATATTTGATGAAAATTTTCATTTCATAAGTTTGTCACTTAGATAAAATAAAGTATCTAGGCCTTCAATACTTCTTACTGATGATTTTTTTCCTTCTGGCAATATTTTATATGTTAAATAGTTCCTTTGGTTTGTTGAGAGGTTTTTCTACCCTGAGAGAACACAACATGGCTGGATTCAAGACGAAAAGAGAATCGTTCTTCTTCGGCAAAGTGGAAGAAAGAGGATAGTGGTAAGAGGCAAGACAGGAGCACGTGCAAGGTGGGGCACCCTGTAGGCAGATGGGGTGAAGGAAGAGTTCGTATGAAGGGTGAGAATCTGGAGCCTTTAAAAACCCCACTCCAGGTCTCCTAGATTGCTTAGAACTCTGGCTACACTTAACCCAGTTTGAAGAGCGCTGCTCTTCATTGTCTTATATTTGGTAATCAAGCCCTTTAATTGGTCATTCATAATGCGTTAATATGTACTACAATGCCATAGCCTGTAGTGTTGATGTACTCATTTCTGCCCAGGAAGCCAGAGGATTTTGTGACTATTTATTTTGATTACTATTTTTGTGAATTTAGATTGGATAAGAATTCAAATGTACACATTTTACTCCATCTCGTTGTGCTTTACTACATACTTAAATGCTTTGAGACTTATTGAATCCAGGTGTTTTATTTCTCTGTAATTACCAGAACTCACTTGATTTAATTATGCCAATCTGTTATTTTCAAGATTTTATAAAAAGATTTTATTGGGGAATTGAGGGAGGGGAACAGCGCTGGGGAATCAGGGAAGGGGAAAAGACAAGTTGCTGTCCTTTTGTTCTTCAGTCTAGATGTGGAGGACGTTGCTTCACTGGCCCATGTTGGTATCATCATTGCGCTCTTCCTGGGTGAGGCAGATTGGTCGCCGGCCTCTGGACGGCTGCTCACGGTGGCTCTTGGCAGCTCACACCAGCTGCTGGCTGTTCACGTTGGCTGCCGGCCACTCATAGTAGTTTATGGCAGCCCACTGCAGCAGGGGCTGCAGCCTACACCATTGTCGGTGACTCACAGCAGCCCAGCTCCAGGTCAAGCTGTTGTTCACCATCTTAGCTGTAGAGGGCAGTGTCACTGGCCCTCATGTGGGATACGAACTGGGGCCCTGCTGCTCAGAGCTGGTGTCCCAAGCCAGCTCTTAACCAACGCACCACTCGGCCGGTCCCTCAAGATTTTTTTTTAATTCACTTTTTCAGTTATTGTGAATCTGTGGCTTTCTTGATCTAAAAATATTTTAAGAAATTTTATAATCTTATGAAAAGATCATTTGAAAGGGTTTTCTAAGGTTTTTATTTTTCACTTATGCTGTAACAAAGCTTAATAACAAAGAATGGTATTTATAGATTAATATTTGGGACAAATTCTAAAATGCATTTCCAGCAATGGTCTCCACACTTTCCTCCTGAGTACAACAAAGCAATCTGCTTCTGTTTTTCTAAGACTAATAGTGGATAGCACAGTGATGTAACTCCTTACAGCTCTATATTAAAAATATTTTGCTTAAATAATTAGCATTTTTGCTTATCCATAAAAAACCCACATGAGATAGAAGAAAAAATAATGTTTTCCCAGATGGTCCTTTTTGCATTAATTTTACTAACGCAGGCATTAAAAACAAACAATGAGGTGTTAACTATGTAATTTGTGCCAAAATATCAGAGCTGTGAACTTTCACGTGCTTTTCATTATAAGGAGACAGCTGGGTATGAAGTCAGCATGGTTAGACTCTCACCTCTCTTGTGTTTCCCTTTCCTATACAGTCACGTGAACAGTTTCCTTCTATGGGAAATGGAAGAATGATAACAGCCACTCCTGAACTGGAGAAAGGCATAAACATTTGTTTACTTGTTGTAAGAGCAGAAACAAGCACAACCTGTTTTAATATTTATGGTAGAATCAGTTGTTTTTGTTTGCCTGATATTCATTTGTTTTTTGTCTAGTAAAATAACCCGTATTTTCCTTGGAGAACCACCCCTTGTCCATTCTTATCCACCTGAGGCTGATAGCCCCAGCGCAGGGCCTGTGATCCAGGCTGGCCAATTGGAGAATCAAATTCCTCTAGTCCCTGTGATTGGTGCAGGAAGGGAACATGCTCCAAACTGGTCCAATGAAACTAAATTTGGGGACTTTTATAGAACTGTTGGGAAAATAAAAAAATTATCTTGACTAGGAACTGCTGGAGTTACTATGTGGAGAAAACATCCAAAAGGAAAGTGGAGCTAAGATATGGCAGGGGGTGGTGGGAAGAGGGTAGTGAGAGAACAGAGGGGAGGAAGGGAGAAGGAGGGAAGGGGAAAGGGAGAGGGGAAGAGAGAGAGAGAGAGAGAGAGAGAGAGAGAGAGAGAGAGAGACCTGGTCTTGGGTATTTTAATTACATGGGCCAAAAATTCATTCCTTGCTTAAGTCAGTATGAGTCTCATTTTTCTTTCACTTGCACCTGAATGAGTTCTAAGACAAAAATCTATGCAGATGTGATCATGTTCAAAATAGGACAGTTTATCAGATGTGAGGGCCTTCTAGGTGCCATGCACTCTGCTGGTCCTTTGGGACATGCAGGGTCAGTAGAAAAGGGCTTCTCTGTAAAAGGATGCTGCTCTAAACACTTGAACTTATTCCCACCCTCCCAGCAACAGTTATGGAATCTGATTTTTTCCTAAGCAACACGTTCCTTTTATAAAGATTTTTTTCAGGTAAGGGGACACAGAGGGAGAGAATCCTGACTGTGTATTGTTACTATAAGGTAAACATATTTTTCAACTCCCAGAGAAATAACTAGCACTTTAATAAAATTATCTTTTTTGAACAAGAAGGGCTATTATTATTTAAATGTCAGTATTAGGCAGCAGTCCTTTAGGAGACAGACTATCTAGGGCCAAAGACTGTTAACAGAACTACACAGCTGAAGTTGTGGTTACACATTAATTTTGATGGAATATCAGATAATCAGAAAAAAATTAGATTATACTGCTAGGCACTCAGCTAAGTTATATATATATATATATATATATATATATATATATATATGAAGGGGGTAAATATTTTATGTTATTACTGGATTATAGGTGAGAGGTTTATCTATTTAAGATTTCTCTTGACTACTTCAATAAGATCCCTTTGTCTACCAAACATACACACATATATACACACCTCATTTCAATGGAAAGAAACAGTTATCCTCATGATCTATTAATATAAATTTTACATTTTAAAGTCCCTCAAAACCACGGCAGGCCAGGACTCAAACATTTTAATAAAACAGATGATCTGTTCTGTTTCTGGAAGAAAGGGAGCAGCAGAGATTGCCAGTAATGACTAGTCGTCAACGGGCCCAGTGAGCTCATGTACACAGAAGTATCTGCACTACAGTGGGATAAAAGATAATATCATTTAGAGAATTACAATGAGTGAACCTTCTCATTGCTCCAAGTCAGAGGTTGTCAAGATCTGCTTCCACCTGTGAGAAGGGCTCTTGTGACCACCTTCCTTCATCCCAACTAACCCGCACCCTCACCCCTGGGCATCACCCTCTCCCTCTATTCCTGACAGAAAGTCAGGTGGACAGGGCAGTCCACTGTATTCACAGTTTTTGTCCCTGTTCTATGCAGAGCTCCTTAGGGACCAATGAGGGATACCCCTTCCTGCACAGACTCAGCAACGAGTGTCCTACAGCAGATATGGCCTGGACTTCAAGTCCTTCATGAACCAGCTGTTTCTAACATACCTGCAGTCATTTCTACCCAGGACACACCCCCAGCCCTTGGGTACTGGTCCAAAGAGGTTCTAATAGACACCATGCACTGAGTCCAGAATTAGTGTTCCACTCAGCTGACTATCTGGATGTGAACATGCTCAAAATGGGACATAGCAATGGCATTGACTCAGGGTCACTAGTGCACTCTCCTCCCTTATAGCAAACTGTATCTTGGGACTTAATTACCCTTGCTGGCCATCTGGCCTTCACCAGGACTTTTGAGGCCCACCAGGCTTCATCAGAGTTTGACAACTCTGAACCTGAATTTGAGCTGGATATTGTCAGGCTGGAGGAGGGCTTTAAGACCCTAACTACCCAACAGAGTCAGAGCCTGGAGCTAGACCCAGCAAAGACCCAGTTATCTCCTCCTCTCAGCACCTGGGTGACTATTCATTTTACATTTATAGCATACAGGGGTTATTTTGGAATTTTTTTTCCCCAAAAAAGGAAGCCAGCACCAAAGGTGAGCTGACGTTTTCATCATTACAGACAGAAAACTGCCAATAATTTTTAAGTAACCTGTTTTCAGTTTAAAAGAAAATAGTACAATATATGTATTGTACATTTTAAAAAGAATCAGGCAGGGTCAAATACATAAAAACTATGAAGAATGCAAGTTTTGGATAATTAAGAAGCAACCTCAATAATTCCTGGGATCCATCGTTATAGAAGTAGAGGAGTCCCAATTAACAGATCATTCCAATTAGATCATTTGTTCTATTTATAATGTATTCACATGTATATTACAGGATCTTAAGAAGCTCTGGGAACTCCCAATGTTAAGCTAAGAAAACACCATTGTCTATAGACAGTACCTTTAGTAATATTTTTATTGATATATCCCCTTGGGCAAGGAAAAACAAAAGAAAAAATGAACATATGGGACTACATCAAATTAAAAAGTTTTTCACAACAGAGGAAACCATCAACAAAACAAAAAGACATCCTACTGAATGGGAGATGATATTTGACAATGATACATCCGATAAGGGATTAATATCCAAAATTTATAAAAAACTCATACAACTCAACACCAAAAAACAAACATTCCAATTATAAAATGGGCAGAGGACATAAGAGGTATTTCTCTAGAGAGAACATACAGATAGCCAATAGACATATGAAAAGATGCTCAATGTCACTAATCGTCAGAGAAATGTAAATAAAAACCACAATGAGACACCATCTCATCCCTGTCAGAATGGCTATCATCAATAACTCAACAAACAACAAGTGCTGGTGATAATGTGGAGAAAAGGGAACCCTCATGCTCTGTTGATGGGATTGCAAATTGGTACAGCCACTATGGAAAACAGTATGGAGGTTCCTCAAAAAATTAAAAATAGAACTACCATATGGCCCAGCAATTCCACTCCTGTGTATTTATACAAAGAAATCCAAAACATTAATGTGAAAAAATATATGCCACCCCTATGTTTATTGCAGAGCTATCTACAATAGCCAAGATATGAAAACAACCAAAATGCCCATCAATAGACAATTGGATAAAAAAACTGTGGTACATTTATACAATGGAGTATTACCCTGCCATAACAAAGAATGAAATCTTACCAAATGCAACAACATGGATGGACCTAGAGAATATTATGCTAAGTTAAATAAGTCAGACTGAAAAAAACAAATACCTTATGCTCTCACTTATATGTGTAATTTAAAGAACAGAATAAACAAGCAAACAAAACAGAGATAGATCAGAGATACAGAAAAAAAACTGATGGTTGCTAGATGGGAGGGGAGTTGGAGGATGGGGGAGAAGGTGAAGGGATTAGAAAGTACAAGTTAGTAATCATAAAATAGTTATGGGGATGTGAAATACAGCATGGGGAATGTAATCAATGATGTTGTAAAGATTATGTAGGGTATCAGATGGGTACTGGACTTATTGGGGGAAATCACTTCATAGATTGTGTAGATGCTGGACCACTACACTGAAGCTAAGGTAGAATAATAATGAATGTCAACTATATATATATATACATATATAGATAGATAGATAGATAGATAGATAGATAGATATAGATATAGATATAGATATAGATAGATATATATAGATATGTGTGTGTGTGTGTGTACTGGGGGTGCAAAAAAAAATGTACACAAGTGAACACTTTGGTCAACGTTTGGTCAAGCAGTAGTTTGCCGTAATCAGAAGTGTCTGGATGCTGATGGTAACCACTTTGAGCACCTCTTGTAATTGCAAACATCAAATGTAACTTGTATTCATCTTTTGTTATTGGTATATATTGAATATTACAATTTTAGTACAGTTTCCCTGTCTTAAAATGTGTGTACTGGGGCCAGCCGAGTGACTCAGTTGGTTAAGAGCTCACTCAAAAGTTTGAGCTCTGAGCAACAGCGGTTCGATTCCCGGCCTGAGCTGAGCAGCCACTGAGCTGCCAACAGGTGGCAGGATGGCTCAGCTTAAAAAAAAATGTGTGTACATTTTTTGGCACCCTCTTATACCAATTGTCATAACCACCACAAGTGTAAACCAGGCACTCCTCCTCATTATTAACATTTTCCCAGATAATGTCTGAATTTCCTGCCTCTTTCATTGTGAGTATTAGGAGGGCATTAAAGTAGAAAAGAACAAGTTGGGGAATACATAAACATAGAATTGGGATTTATAAACCATGTTCAGGATGAGACAAATCTGGTTGGAACAGTGGTTTCCACAGGGCTCTGATTAGGTGTCTCAGGCCTGAACTTCCCGCTGGTACACAGAGACTGGGCATCAAGTGAGTAGGGCTGTGTTCTCCTTAGATGTCATTATTTCTATGTTCTAGGTTTCTTGCTGACCATCCTCATGATTTGGTACCTTCTTTTTTAGTTATAGATATATTAGCATCATCAACTAGGAAGCAATCAACTTAGAGTCTGTTTTTCAAGGTGACCTTGAATATGCTTCCTTTTATCTAGAAGGATCTCTATAATGAGTCATTTAAGATATATGGGTTTTGGCACCAAACTGATGGATTCAAATCCCTGCCTTGCCATTTACTTGCTCTATAACCTTGGGTAAGTTAAATAACCTCTCTGTGCCTTAGTTTTCTCATCAGTAATGAAGTTAACAATAGAATTTCCCTCATAAGCTTGCTTTGAGAACTAAATGCAATAATTACGTATTGGCATACCTTTTCTGTAAAAAGCCAGGTAATAAATAGTTTAGGCTTTGCAGGACATATAGTCTCTATTGCAACCACTCAAGTATGCTGTTGTAAAGTGAAAGCAGCCATAGACAATACATAAATGATTTGGTGTGGCTATGTTCCAACAAAACTTTATTTACAAGAACAGGCAGTGATGTGATTGGTTTGTCAGCCATAGTTTGCTACCCTCTAGGATGTTTGTACACTAATACTTTGCCTGGCCCATTGTAAGAATTTAATAAATATTAGCTCTTTGTATTGTCATCATCATCATCATCATCATCATCATTATATATCCCCTCACTCATTCCACAAAGGATTGTATAGCCTATCATGTGCTAATTTACATTGCAGCTCTCTGTGTTGTATGGACTTTGCTGTCACATCTATGCATCTCCTAACTTAGGGTCTCTAACTTTTCACTAAAGTCCTTCTAATGGCAGAAGACAATGAACTCCCACCCCATTGTTTTTGAGCTGACAATAGCTTTAAAAGCAGAATATGTCTTTCAAGTGTCACATCTTAAAATTCATGTGACTTTTGTATTTTATGCCATAGTATATTTGTTTCCTTTAATACAAAAAAATGGTGATTTAAATCAGTATCATTCATCAATGAGTAAAATTGACCATGTTTACCAAATGTTTTCTGCTTTTTCATGACACATACATTTATACCAATTTGAGAAACGTGGCCTATGATGACAGGAATTTAAATTGTGAGGTAGGAAATCTCCTTAGGGATTAACTACATTGGCATTCTATGTGGCTATTAGATCTTTCTCAAACACAAAAGGAAGAGAATACAATTAGAAAATATGGGCATGGAAGAGTTCACTGAAAATTTTAGGGAATTTCATTCATTGCCCCCCTCCTGACAAGTGACAAAGTAAAAATGTCTTGGTGCCTGAAGCTCTGGCCTCACAGCTCAGGAAACTGTTAACACAGGAAATAAGCGTGTGCCCATCCGGCCATGACTGATAGAAACTGCCTGGGGTTGATCTAAGAAATGCAGTCGTGAAAAGGAAAATAACAAACAGAATAATTTGTGTGTAAGAGACTGTTAAGCTGAAACATATAAAATGTTCAATGCTTGGGCATTTTTGATATAAAAATGGCAATCTCTGTGATGTAACCTAATATTTCCCTAAAGCTTACTAACCAACAATGTGTAGGGCACTGGCTTTTAAGTGAAATGTTACCATTGTAAATCACAATAAGGATAGCACGTCAGGCTCTTTAAAAATGGAGTAAAGAATGTGAAAATAGAAAGTAAAATTTAGTGGATAATGCCGAAAACAATTAGAACCCAAGGGGTTGTATTGTGATCATGGTTCATAAGCATAGTCAGAATCCTTTCTGACAACTTTGACAAATGATTTTGTGGGTGCTTGTTGATCCAGCAGGTATAAAGAAATGAAACACCAGGATCAGAAGAGTAAGCCTTGACCATTGCAGGAAAGCACTTGGAAAGATGAAGTCCCCTGTGCCCTTCCTGGCCATAAGCAACATGCATGTATTCAACCATTTATCAGTGTGAGATGGGGAGATGACAAAGACTGGTTTATTCCTCCTCTGTTTTCATCAGTTGCTAGACAATATTCTGAAGCCATGTGATGAATTTCTCCTAGCATCATTTCCTTTAGTAGGCAACTTAGTGCCCATTATGTATTTCTCAGACTCTTTTATTAAACGAAGATGTATTCTTACCTACACTCACTTAAATCCCAGTCTTCATCTTAAATCTTAAATTGTATAGAGGGGTGGAATAACACAGGGACAGAGAAATTAACCAAGTTCAGTAGCATCAATGACATAGGGTGCACAAGTATGACACGTGTGTCAACTTTACAAGTTAGCGTAGCACTTTTGCCATGAGTTAGCCCTACCTGCTTCTTTAAATTTTAAATTCCCAGATCTGGATCTGGACTGGGTGGAGAAGAGAAATGAAAGTTCAGAGGTGTGTATTTGGTAATCAAGGAGGAAAGCAAAGAGTGCTTCTAAACACATGTGAGAGTTTCTACATTCAGTTGGTATACCTTATGTAGCCTTGAATTTCAGATTTGCTGCCTTCATTCTGTCTTGACTCATGAGTTGAAGCTTCAACTTAGTAGGCAGAGAAAAACAAAACAAAGCAAAAAAAAAAAAAATCCAAACCAAATCAACCACCAAATCAAAGTCAGAAGAATATATAAACCACAAATAAACAAAAGTTTTTCTGATGGAAACATAACTGTCAATTAACAAATAGCTTGGCTTCCCACTACATCAGAAATTTGATCTAAACAAAAAATATTTTCTAACTAAAAAACTTAAGTATACACAGAAATTGAGAGAATAGTAAACAAACTACCTAGATTCAACAATTTTCAAAGTTTCCATCCTTGCCTTATTGATCCTATTATTGATGAAGCATTTTAAAGCAAAGCACAGCACCATGTCACTTTACTTCCCTATATACTTCACTATGCATTTCTTAAAAATTAAGGATAGTTTCTTTAATAACTATAATGCCACTTGGGCAAAATTTTAAATGATAATTTATCACTTAAAAAGAAAACTTGTATTTACTCTTCATTTGTACTCTGCTACATTGCAAAAATGAATATGAGAAAAAGAGATAAAACTAAAAGGAAAATAGGGTAGGTTAGCAAAATAGAACCAGGAACCGAAGTATGGAATATCAAGGTTTATGGAAGTCCTATCCTAACCCTGAACCCAACCCCTGCTTCTTAGGGGCCAAAGCAGGAGGGGAATCCTGGCAGTCGCCAGATCCAGTGTGCATTAAGGAGAAATAACCATTTCTCTGTAGAACATAGCTTTTCCTGTCTCTAAGGTTCTGAGGAATTTCTCCTGGATAACTTCATGAACAAGGCAGTGTGAGCTTTTTTGGATAACATACTTTTCAAAATCCCCACAATAAATACAAAAGAGGGTCTGTGCTGCTCTTTCTGAGTGCCCTCCTTGTAAGCTAAGGCATAATGCTGCTGTCCAGATAAGTAAAAGTCATCCGAGAAGAGGCCAGAGCAGTGTGTCATAACCTCCTGGTGGTCATCCTCCCCAGGTACATCATAAAACCCATTTATTTCCAATAAGCTTTCCATCTCCCTCAGATCCCCATCACTCCAATTCCCCCATGAATAATACAGCCCTGATTTTAAAAACTCGAATTTAGCTGTTACTACTTTTTAGTGCTGTTATCCACAGCAAGTCAATGTGACACCAAATGTGCCTTCCCCACTCATTCATCATTTGTGGATTTGGTCCAGCCACTGGATTTTTCCCTCTGTTGCTCAGGAGAGCTGCAAATGCCAAAAGCAACCAATCTATAATATAAGCAAATCAATGTGACCAGCCGTCATTGGGAAGAGCTTACCCTGCAGCTATCTACTATTTTTTTGAAATAGCAGCTGAGCTGGTCTTTGGAATCGGATGACCAGAATACCTATGCACTAAAGGAGCTGCCTCCCCTCCGCTTTAAAATACACACATACACACACACACACACACACACACACACAATTTTTTTTTCTTTTTTTCTTACTGGAGGCTAGCGTTGCAGAGAGTTTCCAAGCTTCAGGAACAGCTTGAGGCTGGGGGCGCCGTCCTGCTCTGTCAGCCGTAGGAGGCAAGCGTCTCCCAGCGTCCTTGGCTCTCTCACCTGCATGCAGTGGCATTGATCCTCGATAGATAAGCTCTCTGGCTCCTCAACAATCTACTACCTGCCATCAATATCTCCGTGGAGGGAAGTATTTCTAAAATGCAATTTCTTTGTGTCCTTAGCGTGCGTGACATAGCTCATCATGCTTTTAAAGATTTCCTCCTGGCTTCTGCTCACAGCCTTTGCTTGCTTTCTGCTGTTCTGTTCCTCACGCGGCTAAATATACCTGTCTGATGCTGCCATCTCTCAGGAATCCAACCCAAAAACATGCTGAAACCGTATATCTAGGTGAGCTGACATCAAGGAACAAGGAGGAAAAACAATTTCAATAAATAGGAAGAAAATATGAATGCATAAATATTTTCTGATCAAACTGAAAAAAAAGAAAGAAAGAAAACAAAAATATTAGGGGGAATTTGAACATACCCACAATGGTAAAATATGTCCTGATCCCACACTGCTTATTTTCCTGAGTGTTACATTCCCATTTTAAAATTGTGGTACCAGATCCAGGAAACAAATGTCCTTGAAAATTCATACCATAGAAGCATCACTGGATGCATTTAAGCTTTTTTTTCCTACTGAAAATTATTGTAAGCAGCATGAAAAATGTCCATGCAAGAAACAGAATAACATTAATGGATGGTTTTAAAAAAAACAGAGGGATAAAAATGCTCGTGAAATACTATGCTCAAATGACAAATGTTAATATTTAAGTAAAATGATTCCCTGTAGGCAAGAAAATAAGATGCCTACAGAGTAATATATAAAATATATAAAATTAGAAAAGTCAGTAATATTTCTAGATGGTTTTAGCAAGTTAGCAAATATCCAACAGCAGAATAAAATCTGTTAATATTGCCCGGGAACTGAAAATTTCTGTTTATTTTCCAGGACACCAAAAAGAATTATTAGGTGTTTTGTTGTTGCTGGCCTAATATATCTAGATCATTCTCTCTATTTCTTGTGTCACTTTGAAGAAGTCTTAATTTTTATTCTCTTACACTGTCTCCCACATATATCCATCCAAACTTATTTTTAGATTTCTATTTATGGTTAACAGTATTTTAAGTTTCCTAAATGCAGTCCTTTATTTGGAGTCTTTAGCATTAAAAAGTCTAGATGTTGAATCATACTTTCCTGTGTTTCCTTAGACATCTGCTTTCTTTAATTCCAAACCAGCAAGTATCTCACATGTGCCTCACCATTACTCCATTTTAATTGAAGGCTCTTTGTTAGCATTGTGTTCAGTACCAGGGAGTTGATGTCACATCATCAAGGACTTCACAATGAAATTAAAAAAAAAAAATGTAGAGGGTAACATGGAGATATGTGCCTGGGAGAAAGTGAACTTCAATCTCCCTGTTAAAGAACAGGAGAGATTTAGGTATAGAGAACAGAGGAGGCTGTTTCAAACAGAAAAGATGACCTGTAAACCACTCAGCTGCAGAGAAAAAACTTGGACACTAGAGGGATGCCTGGCATGCTTAAGATAGTTATAAAAGCCACAGTGCTGACAAAGTCCAGTGCAAGCTCTGGAAGGTGTTACATTCGACACGCTCTCTTTAGTTCCACTGGGGGAAAGTAGGGCCACTCACCCACTGAATGCACCCAAATGCTCACCAGAAGAAACAGTCCCTGGAGATCAGGGCACATGAGGAACCACTGCAAGGAAGCTCTGAGCATGAATAAAGCCTTCGGTGATGAAAATGTACTTTACATACTAACTGCACTGACTACCCAAGTCTTCCAATGTAGAGAGCCCTTCTGGAACTCATCAGCATCCCATCCACCATCGCTGAGTCTTTCTCATCCTAATTAAGGGTTTCCCATTCTTAATTGCCTAAATCTCTCTGGGGAAGTCTCAGAACACAAATCACAGATTGATTTGTTTGCGGTGGGACTAAATTACTGTGTTTTCCCTTTAGTTTTACGTTCTCTTCTAAATACCTATAAGAATCTATGATTGGGCTTATTCTTTATATAAAGTAGTGGCATATTACAGGAGGGGAGATTCTTAATGACCCAATCTGTCTGTAGATTCACCATAGGTACAGGATAACAAGTTTTACAATCAGGCTCCAAGTCTGGACTAGTTAGAGAGAAGAATAAGGATTAGAGAAAAGCCTTTAATTCACTACTTGATACTCTAACTCGGCGTAGTAAAAAAGGGTGAACATTCACTGTATCTTAAAAACTAAGCCCAGAATCCTTCATATCATTTTTCCAGCTTTATCACGATATAATTGACATATAACATTGCATAAATTTAAAGTGTATAATGTGATTATTTGATACACACATATTACAAAATGTAGTTAACACAATAAGGTTAGTTAACACATAATTTACCTTACATAATTACCATTTTGTTGTTGTTATGGTGAGATTATTAAAGCTGTACTCTCACAGTTACTTTCAAATATACAATACAGCATTGTTAATACAGTCACTGTGCTGCACATTAGATTTCTGGAATTTATTTACCTATAACTGAAAGTGCATACCCTTTGACCAACATCTCTATCCCCGCCCTGTCCCTCTGTCCCTGGCAATCACCATTCTACTTTGTTTCTATGAGTTCAATGTTTTTAGATTCCACATGTGATATCATACAGTATTTGTCTTTCTCTGTCTGACTTATTTCACTTAGCAAATGCCTTCAAGGTCATCCATGCTGTTGCAAATGGCAGAATTTTCTTCTTTTTATGCATTTCATTTACATTCCACCAATGGTGTATCATGGTTCCCTTTCCTCTACATGATCCCCAGCATTTATCTCGTCTTTTTTATAATAGCCATTCTAACAGATGTGAGATGATATCTCATTGTGATTTTGATTGGCATTTTTCTGATGATTAGTGATGTTGAGCACCTTTTCATGTACCTATTGCCACTTGTAAAACTTCTTTGGAAAAATGCCTGTTCAAATCCTCTGCCCATTTTTAAATTGAATTGTCTAGTTTTCTTTGCTATTGAATACTATAAGTTCCTTATATATTTTCAATATCAACCCCTTATCAGATATATGATTTGCAAATATTTTATCCCATTCCATAGATTGCTTTTTCATTTTGTTGATTGTTTATTTTGCTGTGCAGAAACCTGTAGTTTGATGCAGTTTCACTTGTTGATTTTGCTTTTGTTGCTTTTGTTTTTGGTGTTGTATCAAAAAAAATAATCATTGCCAAAACTGATGTCAAGGAGCTTTTCCTCTATGTTTTTCTCTAGGAGTTTTGTGGTCTCTGGTCTTATAGTTAAGTCTTCAATCCATTTTTAGTTAATTTTTGTTAGTGAGGTAAAATAGGGGTCCAATTTCATTCCTTGCATGTGGATATCCAGTTTTACTAATACCATTTATGAAAGGGACTTATCCTTTCCCAATCTTGACTCTCTTGTCAAATATTAGTTCACAATATATGTGTGGATTTATTTCTGGGCTCTCTATTCTGTTCCATTGGTCTGTATAATATTTGTATGCTAGTACCATACTGTTTTGATTACTATAGCTTTGTAATATATCATATTTCTCTGTGTATAAGATGCTCCCATGTATAAAACGCACATTAATTTTGGGCCCCAAAATTTGAAAAAAATGTATTACATAAAGTTATTGAACTCAAGTTTTATTCATCATAAAATTCATACAACTCTTCATCACTGTCAAAACTCCCAACCATAGCCAGTCTCAGATTGTTTTTAAAGTTGGAGGAGGACCAAACTTACATTCAGTAGCATGATTTCCATTCACTTTTGCAAACTGGATCACCTTTAACTTGAATTCAGAACTGTACAAAAATCTTTTCTGAGCCATTTATGGGCAGAACGTGGCAAAATGAACCTAATATACCGGTAACAAGTGTGAAACAATGAGCGCAAAGACAAGCACAAAAAGGCGGGAAATGCAAGTAAAAAAATCTACAAGTACTATATAAGACACACTCAGTTTTTAGACCCCAAATTTTTCAAAAAAGAGTGCGTCTTATACATGGGGAAATACGGTAGTTTGAAATCAGAAAGTGTGATGCTTCTGGCTTTGTTCTTTTTCAAGATTGCTTCAGCTATTTGGGTCCTTTGTTGTTTCATATAAATTTTTAGGGTTTTTTTTTCTATTTGTGTGAAAAATGCCATTAGAATTTTGAAAGGGATTGTATTTAATGTATAGATGGCTTTGGGTAGTATGGAAATTTTAACAATATTAACTCTTCTGATCCATGAACAAGGACTATCTTTTCATTTGTGTATTCTTCAATTTCTTTAATCAATATCTTATAGTTTCAATGTACAAATCTTTCACTTCCCTGGTTAAATTTATTCCTAAGTATCTTATTCTTTTTTTATGCTATTATAAATGGGATATTTTTCTTTATTTCTTTTTCAGATTGTTCATTGTTAGTGTATAGAAACACAACTGATTTTTGTATGTTGATTTTGTATCCTGAAACTTTGCTGAATTCATTTATTAGGTCTAACAGGTTTTTGTTTGTTTGTTTGTTTGTTTGCTTTTTATTAGTCTTTTAGAATTTTATGTATACAAGGTCATGTCAGAGATAATTCAAACAGAGATAATTCTATTTTTTCCTTTCTGATTTGGATATCTTTTTCTTGCCTAATTGCTCTGGCTAGGGCTTTCAGTACTATGTTAAATAGGAGTGGTGAGAGTGGACAGCCTGGTCTCATTCCTGACCTTATGAAAAAGTGTTCAACCTTTCACCATTGAGTATGATAGCTGTGGGCTTGTCATATATGGCTTTATTACATTGAGATATGTTCCTTCTATACCCAATTTTTTGAGTGTTTGTATCATGAAATGATGCTGAATTTTGTCAAATACTTTTTATACATATATTGAGAGGATCATATGATTTTTATCATTAATTTTGTCAGTGTGGTGTATCACATTTTTTTATTTGCATTTGTTGAGCTATCCTTGCATCCCAGGGATAAATCTCACTTGATCATAGTGTGTGACCCTTTAATGTACTGTTGAATTATTTTCAGAATTTTTGCATCTATATTGACCAGGGATATTGGCCTTCTTTTCTGGTCATGTTTTTTTCTGGCTTTGATATCAGGATAATGGTATCCTTGTAAAATAAATTTGGGAGTGTTTTCTCCTCTTCAATTTTTGGAGGAGTTTGAAAAGAATTGGCATTAATTCTTCTTTAGATGTTTGGTAGAATTCACCTGTGAAGCCATCTGGTGCTAAACTTTTCTTTTTTGGGAGTTTTTAAAATTATTCAATCTCCATGTTATCGGCCTGTTCAGATTTTGTATTTCTTCATGATTCAGACTTGATATATTGTATGTTTCTATGAATTTATCCATTTCTTCTAGGTTGTCCACTATGTTGGCATATAATTTTTTACAGTAGTCTCTTATTATTCTTTGTATTTCTGGGGTATCATTTGTAATATCTCTCCTTCATTTATAATTTTATTTGAATCCTTTCTTCTTCTTCTCTTGCTATGTCTAGATAAAGATTTATCAATTTTGTTTATCTTTTAAAAATCAACTAGTTTCTAAATGTTCAACCTCACTAATCGTTAGAGAGATGCAAATAAAAACCACAATGAGATACCACCTCACTCCAGTCAGAATGGCTATCATTAATAAATCAACAAACAACAACTGCTGGTGAGGTTGTGGAGAAAAGAGAACCCTGGTGCACTGTTGGTGGGACTGCAGATTGGTGCAGCCACTATGGAAATAAGTATAGAGGTATCTCAAAAAACTGGAAATGGAACTACCGTATGACCCAACAATTCCACTCTTGGGTCTATCCAGAGAAACCCAAGACACTAATTCAAAAAAATATATGCACCCCTATGTTTATTGCAGCACTATTTATAATAGCCAAGACTTGGAAACAACTAAAATGCCCATCAGTAGATGACTAGATTAAGAAACTGTGGTACATTTATACAATGGAGTATTACTTCGCTATAAAGAATGAAATCGTACCATTTGCAACAATTTGGATGGACCTAGAGACTATTATGTTAAGTGAAATAAGTCAGTCAGAGAAAGACAAATACCATGTGATCTCACTTATATGTGGAATCTAAAAAAACTGAATGAACGAGCAAAGTAAACAGAAATAGTCTCAGAGATATAGAGGAAAAACTGATGGTTGCTAGTTGGGAGGGGGATGGGGATAAGGGAGAAGGGGAAGGGATTAGGCAGCATAAATAGGTAACTACAATATTGCCACAGGGATATGAAAGACAGTTCAAGGAATATAATTAATAATGTTGTAAATATTTTGTAGGGTATCAGGTGGTCACATGTCTTGTTAGGGAGACCACTTCATGGATGGGGTAGAGGCTTGTTCACTGCACTGTACACCTGAAGCTGATGTTGTATAATATTGTATGTCAACTATAATTGAATATATATATATACACAGTAGGTATAGTGTGGGAGTGGAGTCTAGGGAATTGTAATAGATATGTATGATATTGGTGGGGGGGCGGAGTGAGGCAGCAGATTGGGGAGGGGGATTGTCACTTTGAGGGGTAAAAAGTATAACTATTGCACTGTGTTGTACAGCTGAAACTAATTTTAAAAATGTTTATTTCACAATAAAAAAATAAAAGCAGCACAAACACAAACACACACACACACACACAGACACACACAAAATCAACTAGTTTCTTGATCTTTATTATTGTTTTTCTATTCTCTGTTTAATTTATTCCTTCTCTGATCTTTGTTACCTCCTTCCTTCTGCTAACATTGCACTTTGTTATTGTTTTTCTAGTTCCTTGAAGTGTAGTTAGGTTGTGTATTTCAGATCTTTTCCCCTAGATGTAGGTATTTATCACTATAAACATACATCAGCACTGTTTTCACTGTACCCCATAAGTTTTAGTATGTTTTGTTCCATTTTTATTTGTTTCAATATGTGTTTTGATTTCCATTTTGATTTCATCTCTGACCCATTGGTTTTTTAGGAGTGTTTTATGTAATTTCTACATATTTGTGATTTTCAGTTTTCCCTGTTATTGATTTCTAATTTCAGACCAGTGTGGTTGGAAACATACTTGGTATAATTTCAATCTCTTTCAATTTGCTGAGAGTTGTTTTGTGAACTAATGTATGATCTATCCTGGAGAATGATCTGTGTGTTCTTGAAAAGAATGCATATTCTGCTGCTGTTTGATGGAAAGTTGAGTGTATGTCTTTTAGATCTATTTTTCTATAGTGTCGTTTGAGTCTGTTTCCTTATTGATTTTCTGTCTGAATGATCTATCCATTGTTGAAAGTGGGGTATAGAAGTCTTCTACAATTGTATTGTTGTCTACTACTCTCAAATCTGTTAGTGTTTATTCAATGCATTTATGTGCTCCCCTGTTAATGCATATATACTCGTATTTATAATTGTTATATCCTCTTGATGAGTTGACCCCTTTATCATTATATAATGACTTTCTTGGTCTCTTGTTTTGACCAAAAGTCTATTTTTTCTGACATAAGTATACTCCTGCTGACTTTTGGTTTTCATTTGTATGGAATATATTTTTCCATCCCTTCACTTTAAGCCTGTGTGTGCCCTTAAAGTTGAAGTGAGTCTGTTGTAGGCAGCATAAGGTTGGTTCTTCTTTTTAAAAATCCATTATCCATTCTATGCCATTTGATTGGAAATTTGTATCCATTTACATTTAAAGTAATTATTGGTAGGTAAGGACTCAGTATGGTCATCTTATTGTTTTCTGGCTGTTTTATAGTTCTATTATTCCTTTCTTCCACTCTTGTTTCCCTTCCTGAAATGATGACTTTCTGTAGTTGTATACTTTGATTCCCTTCTCTTTATCTTGTATTTTACTATAGGTTTTTGTTTTGTGATTACCCTCTAGTTTACTTAAAACATCTTATAACTGATAAAAAATTAACTTTGATCACATGCAAAAACTCTCCCCTTTTATTCCACCTCCCCACATTTTGCTTTTGATGCCACACTTTACATCTTTTTATATTATGTCTCTATTAATAAATTCTTTTAGCTATATCTATTCTTAATACTTTTGTATTATACTTTCACAAGGTCTCTGCTTAGAAATCTGATAGCCTTATGGGGATTCCCTTGTATAAGAGATTATTTTTTTCCTTTGCTGTTTTTAAAATTCTTTCTTTGTCTTTGATTTCAAACAGTTTTATTATAATGTGTCAGTAAAGATCATTTTGGATTGAAATTTTGGGGTGACCTATTAAATTTGAAACTTGGATGTCCAAGTCTCTCCTCAGGTTTGCGAAGTTCTTAATCATTATTTCTTTAAATAAGCTTTCTATACCTTGCTCCCTCTCAGGCTCCAATGATACATAGATTGTTTCTCTTAATGGTGTCCCATAAGGACTACAGGCTTTTTAAATTCAATTCCATTCTTTTCTCTTTTTGTTTCTCTGACTGGATAATTTCAAATGATCTGTCTTTGAGCTTAGTAATTCTTTCTTCTGCTAGATCTAGTCTTCTGTTGAGATTTCTTATTGAAGTGTCTTATTAAACACTTCATGGCAGTCAATGTATTATTCAGCTCCAAAATTTATGTTCCTTTTTATGTTTCTTATTTCTTTGCTGAACTTCCTATTTTGTTCTTGTTTTCTACTGATATCATTAAATTGTTTATCTGTGTTTTCTTGTAGCTCTCTGGGCATCTTTAGAACAATTATTTTGAATTCTTTGTTGGGCATTTCCTGTATCTCCACTTCTTCGGGGCTAGTTACTGGAAGTTTACTATATTCATTTGGTGGAATTATGTTTCTCTGATTCTTCCTGTTTCTTGTAGCACTAAATAGGTGTCTGCTTTTTTGAAGAAACAGTCATCTCTTCCAGACATTCTAGACAGACTTTGGTAAGGAATGACTTTTACCTGTGGGTAGAGGCATACTGGAGTGTTCTGTGATCCCAGGTCTAGTGGCATAGGGTACCAAGTGATGGGGAGTGTGGTGGCACTATTCTGGGGGGACATGGTGATACATGCCTCAGGTTTTTGGAGTCCACATTATTGATAACTGCATGGTCCTTTATGAGTACTCTGGGGGAACTGCAGAGCCTGCAAGAGCTGTTGGGGTCCTGAACAGTGCCTCCAGGCCCAGTGGCTGAGGACCAGGACAAACAGTAGTAGTGACTAGAACTGGTAGTGTGCACATACTTGGCTACAGGGGCTAGCTACAGGTCCCTATGTAGTTGTAGCGACTGAATGCAAACACACATGTAATGCTGGAGGCCAGGTCAAACAGCCAGACCTGAACCAACTGTGAGAGCACTGGCAGTTGTGGGGGCCCTGGCTGTTGGCATGTACTACCATGACTTCACAATCTTCCCGGGTATGCACATGCAGTGATAGTAGTCAGGCTGGTGGTGTGCAAATATGTAGCTAGAGGGGCTAGCCCCAAGTGCACATGCAAGGATGGGTATCAGCTTGGGGGGTATAGTCTAATGTCCTGCACTGGCACAGTTGCAGAAACCTGGGCTGCCATTGTAGTTCCCAGGCTCTGGTGGGGCCAGAGGAAAGGAGGGAGCTGGGTGAAACTCAGGTGGCTAGCATCAGCAAACACAAATAAATATCTATGGGGTAAAAGCTGGTGAACTCTATAGGATGTACACAGCAGCTTTGTTTGGCCATTGGTTTTTTTCAGGGGTGAAAACTACTGAGGTCATTTGTAAAGCAGGTCACTGGGAACCTCAGTCATTGGCGCCTTGTGGCTAATACTGGAAGCTCCTGCTTTTCTTCCTTGTTCCTAGCCATCTCTATATGTTTTAGCCTTGCTGGTCTCCAGGTCAGGTGAAATTACGTGGGCCCTTTGTCCAGTGCCCTGTGGGCTGGGGAAAACTAGTCACTCCCCCGCTCTTCCTTCCTCTGCAAGGGGGTACTGCTTCTAGCTGAGGGGTTCCCTCTTGGTCCTGAGCAATGCCAGCTTGAGGGACTGGATGATGTAGGCAAAATGAAGTTGTTATTCCTTCCCTTTTGGTGCTGTTATTCTCAAACTTTTTGTTTCCCTCTGTTGTTACAGTTTCATAAGTGGACTCCAGAGCTGGTTTTGTTTGGGATTAGCTGTTTAATTGTTGATTTTTGTGGGAGCCTGAGGTCTCCTACTCCTCCATCTTGGTGACATCACTCTAGAATTGGTTGTTTCTTCCTCTCGGGAAGGACAGAGTCCTCCCATGTGGAATCCAACACTTGGAAACCTTTTATTTCTTTTCCGTGGCTGCAGACTATGGTGAGTGTCCTGGAAAATCAGTTGTTCCAAGGGGCACTATCCTCATGGCCAGAACCACAACTCCAACTGCTTCACTAACAATAAATAATTCTCTCCACTTTGTCAAAGCTAAAGGTTTGTAGGACTGTTTGTCTTGCAGAGAAACCTTTATCAGTTTTTCTGCCATTTTTCCAGCTAGCCAATATCAAGAACTTTGTATTCTTGGTGAAAAGGAGCAGCAAGACGTGAGACCTTTATTTTATATTCTGGGCACCATTCCAGAAATGTAGGAATTAAAAATGATTCTCTTGAGGAGGGATTTCTAAGCATTGTAGGTGTCATTTGGACATCACATATCCTGGTACGTATTTCTAGTGGAAATCATAATAAACTATATACCAACTCTTCTTAGAGTTGGCCTAGCAGAGGTTTGAGCTTCATATCCTACCATTTGGAGTACTAGTTCTTTAAAAAGAGATTGGCTCCAAGGCCTTCAGTAATGATAACTGATATCACATATCTGCATGCTAACTTCAGTCAGAATATGCCATATTTTAGGACTAGATGTGCTTGAGTTGTATCCAATTGTTATATGATTCAGTCATCCTAATAATCCTTTATTCATTTTTTCCTGCTCTGTCTCTATTAATGCTCACTGATGAAAACATAATGAACACAGACCTCCTAGCAATGAATGTGTCCCAGGGAACTCAGCGTCCTAGCTTCTGCCTTGGCTTGGCATCTACAAACGCCTGTGACTCAAGTCAAACCAAGGCTGGTTTTCAGCTGCCTGTTTCTATTGCGTGATCAAGACATTGGATGTACCCAGATCCCAGGGGCATTTCTCTGTCCTAGACATTCTGATCTAATCAGTATGGAAAAACATTCAACGTAGTAAATACCATTTTAATTATAAGCTTGCTCCAACTGGATTAGAATAAAAATAAGCATGCTTCAGACAAAAATTAGATCTGAAAGGCAAAATTAGTCATTGAGCTTCTGAGACGGGGGTCCATTTTTATTTCACAATGAAGTGATTTTCTTTTCTAATTCTTATTTTAATATTCTCATTTCCATCGTAAACCTACACCATCATCCAATCCCATACGTTATTTTTAAAGTAATTGTTTCCTCTTGATTCGCCTTTGATTTATCTTTCTGGGATCACTTCAGGTTTCATTGCCTCTTTCCTCATCATGGCACCCCAAGTTGTGGATGCAGATGCTAAGCACTTGCAGAGAAGCCCACACAGTGGAGGTTAGTAAGTCCTTAGGAACAGTGGCTGTAGAGTTAGACTTGGTTTCAAATTCTGGCTCCAACACTCAGTAGTAAAGCAACTTGTACACTATTTACCTCTTTAAGCTTCAATTTCCTCAGTTATAAAATAGAAGAAATCATAGTTATTTCATGGGGTGACTTTAAGATTAAATGAGATAATGTAGGTGGTGCCTTTGACAAAGGGCCTGGTGAATGCAGTACTATCACCCGAAAAATGCTCCTTATTGATGTGAGTAAGAGGATGCTCCCCAGATCTTTGTGCAAACCTGGAATCAGCAAGACTTGAGTTCAAATCCCAGAGCTGGCTCCTGAGAGTTGTGAGACCCTGGGAAAGTTGTTTAATTTCTCTCTGCTCTTTGGTCCTTTTGCAAAATGGGGCTAAAAACACCTGTCCCATAGGTATCATTTTTGGGTGCTGTTTGTATTAATACAAGTTTCTTCTAACAGATAAGTGTCAGGCTGTATTTGTACAAATAGAATAAAGTGACCACCATCCATCTTTTACTGAAATACCCTGGTAATGAGAAATAAACATGTCCATCATCTTGTAAAGTTTTCCAGGGGTAGTTACCCTTGTTCCATCCCCATGGCCATAAATAACACCTTCTATTCAAATCATTCAATATCAGACTTTTTACTGGAGGTGAGGTTTTCTACAATTAGACTAGGTAGAACTATGAACAAGTTTTCGGTCCTTTGTATTCATTCTACAGATTCAGATTATGGTAGGAGGGCGACCAGGGCAGCTGAGCCTAGGTGGAGGCTGATAACAGACTCCAGAAATCACAGTGGCCTATTGTTGATAATTTTAAAGAAGCCAAATACCTGAGGTGTTCTAAAAATGTGATTCCTTTTTCTAGCCAGAGATTTAAAAAAAAAAAATACAGCCTAGGAACCAGCTACATTGTAACAAGATACATAGAAGAGAGCAAGTGAATGGTTTATGTTACCATTAGCAAAAGGCCTTGTGGTAGGTTGTATTATTGTCCCCAATAATCTGCTGCTGCTTTTTGTGAGGTGTCTATTCTTTTCTACCCCATTAACATCAGGTTTCATGTGACTTGATTTGGCCAATGAAATGTGAGCAGTATGCCACTTCTAAACAGAAGGTTTAAGAGCCACTGGTCATTCTTTGCTTCTAGGAATTCCATCAAAGTGTTCTAATGCTTCATTTGTGGGGGCCAGAAGTGCTTGATGGTTCACTGGACTTGACTGGCCTCTTTGTGGAAATGCTGCAAAGATAAGCACAGCATGTCCAGCATTTCACATGAGAATGTTGGAACACACTGTCCTCAACTTTGGTTTTCAGTCAATACAAACGTGTGCACATGCACGCACACACACTCACACACACATCCTTCATATATATTTATTTTTCAAGAGTGTTGAGTTAATTCTCCTGTCTTTTCTTATTCCTCTGTGAAATAATTTAACTTCTTAATGCAGTTGGAAAATGTGTTACAAATGATACTGTAAATGAAATAACTTCATCAACTTCTAATTAGAAATTGAATCACTATGTGGATAGCATAATAAAATAGCCTGCATTTAGTAATCTACAACAGAAATTGGTTCAGGGAGGACTTTGTTGAAAGCATAAGATTAAAAAGCTCTAATTAAATTTATTTAAAAAAACATGTCCCTAACTTCTGGACCAGCACTGTCCAATATAACTTTTTGTAATGACATAATTCTATAATTGTACTGTCCAATATGGTATCCACTAGTCACTTGTGGCTATTGAACACTTGAAATGTGCTAGCACAACTGAGGAGCTAGATTTAATTAATTTAATTTATACTTATATTTAAATAAATGCATATGGCTAGTAGCTACTGAATTAGAAAGTGTACCTTAGACCCTACATTGAAAGAGTATCTTTTCCTAATAATTGAAGTACTCTTTCATGTTACTGTATTTGGCACTGAGAAACATATATGTACGCATATGTATTGGGTTGTCGGAAAAGTCATGATGTATTTTTTCTATGTTTTCCTTTGTAAAAATGCGTCTTGACTTTTCTGACAACCCCAACCCAATATATGTATTTATGTGTGTGTGTGTGTATATATATATATTTATCTATGCAAGTACCAGACAACCTCACCTTGTTATATTTATATTAGGCAGCCATGTCATTCTAGATCCAAGAAAGCATTGCCTGTTCTGTTTCAGACTTATATGAGTACTCTGAATAACCATCTCACCTAGCTTTATGGAGCAAGTCTTACAATAAAGCATTTACCCAAAATAGTCCCATTATGCAAACAGGTCATAGCACCACATCCTAGAATCATAAGTCGAAGACATTCTTATTTAGTCCATCCATCAATCTAGAAAGAACCACTCCCAAATTATCCTGACAACTTCTAATATCACACTTCCAAATCTCTATTCTTTAGCTCTTATCTTAATACTGGAAATTAGACTCCCAAGTTCTTCAACCAACCAGATTTTAGTTGCCCCAGTCATTGAACTGAAACTTAACTATATTTTCAATGGACTATATAACTAAATAAGGAGTCTATGTCCCCCATTTCCAAAGGACTCACATCACTACAAAGATGAAATATTCTGGGATGTGCTGTAATTGTTAAGACTATGGGTTTGAAAAATAATAATTCCTAGTTGTGAGAATATAATGATTTGGGAAGGCTGGAGGCTGATATATTTTTAGGGACCCTTAGACACTGGCTCTTCTTATATTCTGTGGCTATGGCCTTCCTGGTGGACTTTCTCAGGGAGTAGAGGCCAGAGAAATCGTTGCCAAGACAGGCCACATTGGTCCCTGCCTCAGAGAGGTTCTTTATCACTGGGTAATTAACTAAGACATTTAATCTATTCTTAATGAGCATGAGGTGTGTTCTCTTCCCCTTAATTATAGAGCACCAGTAAGACCTGGCTCTACTTCCTTGTGACATTGATAGGACTTAGCATAGCAACTAACTAATATCATGCCCTCAATAAATGATTATTGATGTTGCTGTTTTTTATTGAGTTCCAAAATTAAAATGCAATTTTACACAAAGAACAATAAAGCTTCTAAGAAGCAAAAGATCCCTTGGAATAAAGTAGAAGACAATTCAATAGAAAGAAATGAATCTATACCAAGTATCTTGACACCAAAATTCCCCCAAGTGCAAGGTTTTATAGTTTCCTACTAAAAACCAAAATATAACGGAATGGCTAAGCTAAAGATCAGGCTCCCTTCTACAGACAAGCTCTGCGTGACCGACCTTCATTCATCTGCGACAAGGAAGTTAATGAGAGAATATGAAGAAGGAACGCCGAGGCACTCTGCGATGTCCATAGGCTGTTTGTGATTATTCACACGCCAGACCCTGGAATCTCTCCTGGCTTTCATCTCCAGTTTCCCTCAGTCCAATTCAGGCGTATTCATAAAACCCTAAGGCACCTGTCCCTCTGAGCATGGGTCACAGGAGGACCTCAGTGTGGTTTCAGGGATCCTCTCTGCAGACTAGAGGCAGAGGAGGGTGCTGGTTATTGAATTTTCCCACAACACAGAAGTAATGCCACCAGTAGGATTAGCCTCAAATACACAGTGGACACATTTGAGTCAGATTTTCTTAGCTTGGAAACTAAGTTGGACAGTTTTAAAAATGTATTAACTCTTTCAAACACTAACCTGAAAGAGATAATGCCATTTTCCAAAGTGGCTGACCAGCATCAGGATTTGGCTTAAGCAATGAAAAATTCAAATTTATAGCAAGAGAACATTAAAATATGAGAACAGGTATTTTACAATGTTTAATGTAACCCGTCTATCAATGTCACAGGAGTTATAGCTAATGTAAAAGACATTATTTCTCAAAATATAAATAGAGCAGGGATCAGAAAGAGTGGATTTATGTTATATACTTGTTGTGTCTTTATTCTCCCAGAGAGAAATGTAAAAACTCTGTGCAGCTAAAGCATCAATTTGATTGCTTAATGATGGTTAACATTTAAGAATTTGCTCTGGAGAAAATAAAGTGGAAATTTAAATAGTGTTGCAATTTGCATTACTGCGTGTTTTCTCTGTCAATTTCCAAATGAGGACACAGGTGAAAGATAATAGAGAAGCTGCTCGGACTATATTATGTGCAGTTAAATCTTCTTCCTTTTATTGATTCTGTAGATATATATTGCTTTAACTGCATAGATGGCTTTGTTTTGAAGCTGCTAGTCTTTAAAGAGACATTAAAGTTTTCCTACTTAGCAAATATTCTTATAATCCTTGGAGACAAAATGTCTACATGTACATAGAGACAAAGAGATATATTTTATATTCACCCAACAGGACAGCAATTTATTCCAAGTTGCAGAGTCACCTCCCCTAAGAAAACATTGACTCTCCTAATAATATGCACCCCTCCCCCCTTGCCAGATTATACACTTACTGTCCAGTCTCTTTACTTTTAAACCCCAGTAAAGGGTGTACTATTCTATGAGATGAGTTTTTAAATTTTAGGGCATATTCAAAGCTCTAGTAATAAAAATAAGACAAGGGCTCAAGTATAATAACAATAGTAATCATCAGAGCAGTCACTTAAATTAATACTTTTAATCAAGCAATCTAAACATCCTAATGCAAAAGTAGAATAGAATTTAAAATTAAATCAACATTCTACCCCATAAAAAACAAACAAACAAACAAAAAACCAAACAGGTGGGTGGGACTGAAACTGACAATGCTACTTTTACTTTACCCGTGTAAACATCAGGCTATTTTTTCTCCCTAGGCTTGCTTTTCTTTATTTGGCATGACAGCTCTGATTCTTCAGCCTCCCCATGAAGAAGAGAAAAATTCCCTTGAAGCTGAACTAAATTCATCAGCAAATGAAATTATATTCATTTGATAAAATGCTAAACGGAAAAAGGCAGGTTTATTTTAAGCCGTCAACAGGCTGTTTTAGTTAATCATGCACAGTGCAGAAGACAGGAGTTTGGTTGCTAAGAAAATGGTTGGCATGTTTCCACAAGATCCATGTGACGTGAAATGCATCTGCTCCTTTTAACAGTGAAACAGAAAAAAATAAAATAAACAGTTCAGGGTATATTTGGTGAGTCACTGTGGAACACAGGGTCAAAATAACTTATGTGTTATCAGTTTACTTTATACAACCTTACTGTTATCACGTCAGCCTTTTCTTAGAATTCAAAAAACTGTCATTTAAATAATGATGTCTAGTTAGAAAATTCATCCATATTTATTATAGATAAATTGGAAAATATAAAATAAGAAAATTGAAGTCTGCTATAACACACACAATATCTTCAATGCCTGGTGCATATGCAGGAGGGGCTCAATATTTACTGAATGAATTAATATATATTTTATTTACAAATATGGGATCATACTGTACAGACTTTGATATATTTGTATATGCTTTTTGTTCAGTAAAATATCATAAACATTTTTCTATGTTATTACATTTTTTTTCTTCAGCATTATTGCAATAGTTTCATTATTATGGGACACATATGTTGTTCCCTTGCGAGATTTTTATAATAGCCAGGAATTGAACACAAGCATCTCCCCCAGTGACGCCGATACTATGGTGCTGATGAAACCTGACCATGTTCAAGATTTCTTTCTTGGATGTCACATTTATTCCTCTGGCTATTCAGCCAGTGGAGTTTCAGCTGCTCTGAGCAAGTGTAATTCTCCTATTTCCAGCACCCGATACACACTTTCACTATTTAAATAGATACTACCCGCCGTCAGCATCCGGCACATCAAAGTGAGCGAGAAGAGCCAAAGACGGCAACGTCATGGCACCCCCCTGAATACCACGTGGTCCTCAGACTAAAGCAACCATGGTCATCGACGTCCACAGCATCTTCAAGGTGGCTGCTGTGGACTCAGAGGACAGGCCAAAAGGACAGTCTTAAATCACAATGTGGAAGAATATACTGGTTTAAACAAACTTTTGATTACACAAACTTCAAAGCAGAAAAATGAGAAGCAAGGAAACATGGTTGATATCTCCTGAGAACTCACTTGAATCCACTGTCTTCACTAAGGACAAAACGGAAAAAAAGGAAAATTCAAGGCAAAAACAATGAGGAGGGCAAACAGAAGATTCTTGAAGATTCGGTAAAATCAGCTAGCTGAACAAGAACTAGCCTGTCAAGAAGAATTTGAGAATCAGCAGGCATATTGGAGAATTCCAGTGTTCTGCAAGCTCATCATCACAAGCTGTGCCAGGGAGTTGGTGGGGCTGAGGACCAGCTCCCCCAGGGGCAGGGCTCATCCATCACAATGTGCCTTGTCTGAACTGATGGTGCTGAAGCGCGTTCCTCAGATCTGTTGTCAAGGTTAAATATGTGACCAAGTCAGTTTAGTTTAAAATATTGTATTTAAACTGTGAATTAAGCTGTGGAGATAAATAGATCCAAATATGTATGATAACTCAATCAAAATAGTTCATTTCTTGCTCATTTACTAGTCAAAGGCAGGTGTTCCTGGTTGGTGGATGTTTCTTCGCCACACAGCGACTTGGGCTCATTTTATCTTATCTCCACGTCTCAACAGCTACCTCCAGTCAATGGACAAGAAATGAGGACATAGAAAGGGCGTAGCTGCTTCTCTAAAGCATTGTCTCAGAAATGGTATTCATTATCAAAACTCAGTCTTGTGATCTAACTGCAGGGAGGCTGCCATACATAGTCCAATTGAAAAGAAAATGGATTGGTGAGGAGGAGAGAGAACAGCTAGCATAGTTTTTAGTTGTTTAAATTTGGTCATATTTTGTACACTTGAGTGATCCTCATTGCACTCCAGCAGTGTAGTAAATGAGTGAAAAATAGAATTTATGTCTTGACGAATAAAGATCCACTTTAAATTAATGCCATGAAAACAAGTAGAATTCCTGGGTCAAATGGCATAGGAAATTCTTCAGCTTTTCATGAAATACCATCAAATTAATCCTGAGAAGTTGTTCAATTTATACTCTCACCTCCATGCCATCAGTTACACCACTGCTAATGCTGCATACAATATTAACATTTTAAAGCTTTTTTTTTAATAAACAAAATTGAGGATTCAAACAATAGAGAAAAGATGAGTGAGGGATGTAAAAAAAAATCGCCAGAGGTAATCACCACTAATCTTTTGCTGACAATATTTTTCTACAATTCTCTATAGGTATAATCCACATAAAGGATTATTTCAATACTATACTTGCTTTTTTAAAAAAATGTGAACAGTCTTCTCTTGCTCTATTTTCCTTCTCTTTTTAATGGATTTTTTTTATCCTTCCCTCCTTCCGTCGTTTTCTCCTTCCCTGCCTCCCTCCCTGCCTTCCTTTTTTTCTCTCCACCCTCCAGTTTCTCATGCTTCGTTTTTGGTGGCCATAACTGATTTACTTTACTGAGTCAGTCCTGACTTGAGAAGGCACTATAGCAAAGTAATTGAGAGCATGGACCCTAGAGCCACATGCCTGGATCTGAGCTCCACCTTGTCCATGTATTGCTGTTATGAGCTCTCTGTGTCTCCGTTTCCTTATCTGCAAAATAGGATAATAATAGTACCCACGTCATGAGGTAGTATCAATCCTTGTGAGAATTAAATGAGTTAATACATGTGATGTGTCTTGAACAGCACCTGGTGCTTAGTAGATACTATATGTTTGCTATTATTATTAATCTATCATATATGTTATGAATAGTTTCTCCTGCCTATTGTTTTTCATTTGACTTTAGGTATGGTACTGTTTTTCATGCAGTAAAATATGTCTAGCCTTTCCTTTATAGTTTCTGTATTTCCAAATGTGTCTTATAAAGGTCTATGTCCTTATTTCCTTTTATGTCACCCATGCCGCATATGTTATTTCTAATTTATGCTTTCAATTATAATTGAGAATGGAGTTTTTGGTGATTGTTTTAAATCAAAGCTTTCATTCTTTTTCCTTAAGGTTTCTATATTGGTGTTTGCTTAGAGAGGCCTTTGCCACCCACTTACAATTTAATTAGTTTATGGAGAATTGATATAGGTAGAGATTTTTTTTTCTAAATTGTTTATTATTCTATGTTCTGATTAAAGGAATCTATTGAGGACTGGAACCTCCCTCATTGGAGCTTGACTTCACGGAAGCCACACCCCACATTTTGTTACAGGGTCCTTTGAGAGGTCTGTACAGTTCTCTCTTAAGTACAGTCAACTCTTAAGTATCATCCTATAGATACCCACTTAGGAGATCAATGAAATAAAAATCCAGACTCAAATAAATTTAAAAAAAAAATCTCAGCCTTGGCTCCTCACATTACTTTCCACTGGGCTCTACTCAGAAATTCCAGCTAACATTAACTTTATATAAGTCAGCTTGGAAGAACAATTTTTTAAAGGTATATAAATGTTTTACAATGCTAACTACAAGTGAGTCTTGAAATTTCCGCCATCTAGTTATCTGTGCATTAGGCTCTGTAACGATTACAAGTAATGCAAAGCTGAATAGTGTGTTTGAAAAAAATGAAATCCACATGCTGTTTCTCTGGTATGATTTTATAGACTAGGAATCAGAAGACAAAAGGGATTAAAGGAAGTTTGGCAGAGGTAAGCAACCCAGAGTAGTCATAGATTTTTGACTCTGGAATTTAGGATTAGTCAGTTAATAACTCACAAAACTTTTTTATGAGACACTTCCTCGTCACGGAAGGCTCAAGCATGAGCGGGGAGTTAAAGAATCTCAGAAACCACCGTGTCTTTTTTAATCCAAAAAAATCTTATTAACAGAACTATGGAACTTAGACTTTAATATCTATCTCTTAAAATAATTATGGCACAGTTAGGGTCTATGCCAATGCTCCTTAAATGATCTGCGGTGAGGAGCCAGTTATTTTTTTCAATCTGCAAAGGAGCATTACTGTAAAATATAATAAAAATGAATTACTAGAAAAAGTAAATGAAAATGAAAAATATCTACAAAAATAGAAGCCCCACTTTTTTATTATTAAGCTTAACAGATACCAAATTACTATATCAAATAGCTATAAAAGTTTCTAAATGTTAACGTTTAATTTCTGTGCTTATTTAATGGCAGACCAGTAATGGAGTGGGCCCATGCATCACATTTTTTGAGTAGCACCATTTCCGGCCCCTGAGCTAATGCATATATTAATATCAAAGCCAAGGCTCCTCCATCAGAGAAGGGTGCAAAAAGGATCAATACACAACAGTGAACTCTGTGTCTGTAACCGCAGCAAATGTTAGGACCTCTTCATCCCTGTGGTCTGGTTATATATAATTCCCAAAATATGTCTTTTGGTCGAATATTTAATTCTGAGCTGATAAAGTCATGATACATTTAGAATCTCTCATTCAGTAAGTAATGTTCAAATCCTAAAGGTGCTGGTTATGTAGCATATTCCCTTTTCAACTGTAATTCATTCAGTATTTATTGTCTATGCTTAAGAATCTTTTTTTTTTTTTTGGGCCAGCCGAGTGGCTCAGCTGGTTAGGAGCTCACTTGGGAGCGCCAGCTCTGAGCAGCAGGGCTGTGGTTCGGATCCCACATTGAGGGCCAGTGACACTCGCCCTCTACAGCTAAGATGGTGAACAACAGCTCGACCTGGAGCTG
>NW_017731519.1:523377-524642 GCF_001890085.2 Hipposideros armiger | reverse complement strand
AGACTGGGTCAGGGTACTAGGAACCACAATTAAGTTGTTGGGTTGTAGGGAAATCCATTTCTTGACTGTTCTTTCTCTCTGAAAAACGTGAATTTAATCACCCAGAGTAAAATACATCAATTCATATGTAGTTTACTTATTGGCATGATAGCTTTCCTTTACTGTTAGACAGTAAGTAGTACTTTTCTTGAGTAGTACTGCTTTGTGCAACAAAATATTGCTCTTTAGAATAATTTTAAAGATTTGTAGAGATGAGGGGGAAAAAATAAACCATTTGTTTCACCTTCCAGGGTATTGTTCTGTTCAGCCATCTTTGATTAGGTGTTTTTTTGTTTTTTTTTGTTTTTAAGTCAGTTTAGGGTTAATATAGCGGGAACAAGAAATAAGCAAAATTTTAGTATCAAGTTTCCAGTGAAATGCCATTGCATAATGTTCATTTTATCACAATGTATCTTAGACCGTTAATCATACTGATGGCTCTGTTTTAGCATTAACACAGTAGCTGATCCCTTTTTTGGATTAATTGCTACCGCCTTTCACTCAAATTTGTTATAGTATCATTTTAAGAAATAAGAATCTACTAATGTAAAGGTTCTTATTTAACAAACAGACCCTAATTTGAAAGCATTTGTATGCCAATCAAAATATATAATATACATGATTAAAGATATTAATTAACAACAATTATAAACGGAATAATTTCTAAGCTGTACTCTAGATAATAAGTTTTAATTATTCACCAGAAAGACAAAGTCCATTATTAATCTTAAAAGTCCCTCTCACTTTGCTTCAGAAAAAAGGCTGTACCAATTCGAAGAAAGAAAAGGGTCTGAGTATCCAGAAACCAGACACTTCCCCAGGCATGGGGAGACAGGACAAGAGTCAGGGGTGGGGTCAACCACAGATGCCAGAGCTACTAATCAGTAAAACTTGGAAAGGCTTAAGGCAAATGACAGACTTGATGTCTAACCAGGACTCATCCTGCCACATCCATTCTGGATCCCACCTCTTCCAGCTCCTTCCTCCTCTGGGACTTTTCTTCCATTCATTATCCTGGACCCGAGGGTGCATAAAAATCAAGCCTAGGGAGTTCGCAGTATTCTTACATCTTGTTCATATAAGGGTGAGAACGTCTCTAAAGCCTTTCTAATTAATCTATACATCTCCAATACCTGGAATTTCACAAATGACAACCCACTTCTGACATTCATTACTCTATCCAAAGGTCCGGTGTTAGAGATAAAAGATAGCTAAGGCACTTGTAG
>NW_017731519.1:513639-517194 GCF_001890085.2 Hipposideros armiger | reverse complement strand
AAAATACCACAAAGTTAATTTGAACTTTATCTCTCTGAGTGGTCTCTAATTCTACTAATGACTTGCTGAATTTAAAAATTAAAATAATGATAGGTTGACCATAAATAGAATTTTGTTTCGAAACAAGAAAAACAAATTTCTAGCTGCATTGGGGTCTAATTTTTAACTACAGTAGACTAAGTCTTGGCAGGATGCTAGATATAATTTGAAACCATGAAGATATAAGCCCAAGGAACGATGTATATAATGCTTGAATTATGTTCAAACTGATCAGGGGAAAGGCTAGGGAGGTTTCTTTATTAAAATTATTGAACAGGAAAGTGCCTTCGACCGCAGTGTAAAAGGCAATTTGCAATTCCTGCCCTACTTTCCTCTACCTTCCATCCTTATTTCAGTGCAGAGGCAGGCTGTAGCAAAACCAGGTTTTGCATCTCCTAAGTTTCTTATATTGTTACAGAAAAAAAATGCCACCCTGTAACAAATTTCTCTAAATTTAAAAGAATCAGTCTCCTTTCTGGCCTGCTTACTTCTATTAATACTAAAGGGAGTTTCAGGTTTATATAGAACGAGACACAAATTCTTTCCTTTCTATTATAAATGATCAGGCAGGTGACATTGGTGCTATTTTAAAGATTCTGAGGATGAAATACATATGTGTGCTACGCTGTAAGTGAAGCCTTACAAAAAGTGGAGGTTTTTTTTTTTTTTAAGGCAAATCAGTATTTTAAAGTGAAATCAAATCAAATGTATATACTTTAATCATTTCAGATTAATTTAGCTCTGGGCTATTTAGAAATGAATTTCTTAATATACAAAATACAGCTGCTTAAAACCATAATTTTGGAATGTATATACCTAAGAATTATAGAAATAGAAACACTCAAAAAATGATAATTTTTCATGGATTTGGGGATGAAAATGCTACTATTTTTCTCTTAGTATTTTGTTTTTTAATTCTAGACTTTGGTTTTAAGAAAATAAAAAGGTGAGGTCTAGAGAAAAAAATTCACAAATGAATATGTAAATCAAATAGCATGTGAAAGCACTTTGTAAGTTAAAAAGTAATACTGAATCCATACCTGTCAATATCTGAATTAAACACCTCTTTCACAAATAGGTGTTGTCATTCACTTAGTCCTTCATTTACTCATTAGATGAGCATTTGTGAGTAATACAATTCTGCTGTGTGCTTTGGAGTCAACTCTGCACAAGGCCAGAAGGAAGCCAGATGTTTCAGGCTCCTGGAATCTAGGTTTGAATCCTAGCTTTATTGTGTGACTCTGGGCAAATTAAGTGACCTTACCATGCATTGCTTTCTTCTCCAGTGAAATGGGGATAGTAATGGTACTCATAGAGATGTTTTGAAGATTGAAATATATAATTATTGTAAACTCTTAATAAAGAAAGTGCTTGGAACGGTGGTTGGTAACCTTGACTGTGTGTTAGAACCACCCAGAGAGCTTTTGAAAAATATCAGTGAGTTAGTTCGCCAGTGGCTACAGCTCTGGGGAAGTGAGAACAATGATTAGGGCTCCGGCTACTGACTGACAGTGTCATATGAGCACATTCAATCTAGCTTCTCCCAACTGTTTCAAAAAGAGCCCAGTAGAGGCTGGAATCTTGCAGGTGGATTTTGACCAGTAACTTTCCCCATATAGATACAGATGTGCATAAGTGTCATAAAAGAATAAGAACCATAATCTTTAGACCGGGACACATTTTACAAGGAAGAGCCAAACAGCCTGGTTTGTTCTTTGTCTTGCCATGAAAGATAGCTTGATCAAAGTGGACATGAGAGCTATTTTATTGGATCTTCCATCTGAGCAGAAACTTACCAAAGATTTAGTGACAATTTGTGTGAATGATGTGGTCTGTCATCTAGTTCAGAATGTCACCATGGCAAATACCACCAATGCTGACTCAAGCCCCATATTTTAGCACCGAGAAACTTTTTCGGGTCCATTCTGACAGAGAAGAAAGTACACACAACATAGCATGTGCTCTAGATGATGTCACCAGATACCAGGGGATTAGGAGAGGAGTGTGAGGATATGAGGAATGCAAACCCATTTGTGTAACTCCTGAGAGCCATGGTTTCAGAAGCAAAGGGCCCCACAGAATCCGAGCCAAAGTTCTTGCAGTCCAGGTGGAAATGGCTGCATTCTGGGCCCTGAAGGAGGCCTCAGTCAGCTCCCTAACGCCTTTACATCTGGAACTTCCAGACACCACTCAGCAGAGGTGCTGAAAAGAACTCTACGATTGTCTTTGTTCACAGATATGTGGTGAGGCACTGAAGCTTTCTATGGCTGCTGTTACAAATTACCATAAGCCTAGTGGCTTAAAACAACACAAATTTTTTCTCTTATAGTTCTAGAAGTCAGAAGTCAAAAAATGGGTTTATGAACTAAAATCAAAGTATTGACATGGCTGCATTTCTTCTAGAAGCTCTAGGGGAAAAATCCACTTCCTTGCCTTCTTCAGCTTCTAGAAGCTGCCTACATTCCCTGGTTTGTGGCCCTTTCCATCTCCTAAGCCAGTAATCCCATCGCTCTGACTTCTGCTTCTATTGTTGCATCTCTTTCTCTGACTCTCCTGCCTCCTTCTATCCCTTATAAGGGCCCTCCTGTTTAAACTGGGCCTCCCAGGGCCAGGCGAGTGGCTCGGTTGGTTGAGAGCTCACTCAAGAGTGCAAGCTCTGAGCAATAGGGTCGCCAGTTCGATTCCCAGCCCAAGCTGAGCTGCCAGTGAGTTACCAACAGGTGGCAGGATGGCTCGGCTAAAATAAATAAATAAATAATAAATAAAAAAGAAACTGGGTCACCCCAATAATCCAGGATAATCTCCCCCATCAAAAAGTCCTTAACTTTTTCAATGCACTAAGGCCCTTTAGCTATGTAAGGTAACATATTCATAGGTTCTGGGGATTAAGATTCTGACACCTTAGGGGAGTCACCATTCTGCCTACCACAGACATCATGGAGCAAAACATTGACCTGTAGAGGTCAAAGAAGAGATTAACCTTCAGCCCTGAGGGGAGGGGAGGGCAGGGTGACTTAACCTCCACCCTCCCCTCCTTTGCAACATGTTGACTTTGGTGCATCTATAGGAGTTGAAAGAGCTGTTCGCCTGGAAATACCAAGAGATATACAGCTTGGTGAATTATGTAAGAAAGTCTCTTAGCTAATATTTAATTGGGTTTTGTTTTTTGTGTTTTTTTTGTGTTTTTTTTTTAAATCATGGAGAAGAACGTTAAATTCCTCTTTTTTTTTGGCTTCTATAGAGTCACTCTGCACCCTAGAAGCAAAGACAAAGTCCAGTGTGTAGGTTATAACCACCACCACAGACCTTCTCTTATCCTCTGCTCATTCCTGTAGAACTTCTATATAATATTGAAGAAAGAGTTCCCCAATAATTGTTTAGTCTCTGAATCAAACTATATTTAAAAATAATCTCTACCCGTGGATTAGACATTTACTCACCCATGCCTTCTGGGACTAGGAAGGCAAGCTAGACAGAGGACACAGGTTCCCAGTCCTTTCATGACTTTTTTTTTTT
>NW_017731519.1:508002-512259 GCF_001890085.2 Hipposideros armiger | reverse complement strand
GGCCGGCAAAATGGAGGTGGTGTTTAATGGAACAGTATTTCAGTGAGTGACTGAAACCTTGTTTGGTTTTCTTGGGTGCAGTGACCACAGTAGACAATGTGTCTGAGTGAAAGGAGAAGGTTGAATTCAGGCCACTGTGTGATGCACAGCGTGGCATTATTTAGCTGCTGCTAAGGAGGGAAGTACCTGCTCAGGACATGTCGCCTCTGGGCCACAGAATCTCCAGGGCCTTTGCCAAATCAAAGCTGCAGAAATGAACAGTGCCTGGAGAGCTGACTGCATTCTTTGATTTTAATAGCGGTCTATATCTAATACCAGGAATCTAATAGGGCAGAAATGTCAGCCAATTTATTTGACAACCTTTGTTTTTCAGAAGATTGATAAGGTATTTTTTTTAGTCATGATTCTTTTAAAAGGCATTGAAGGCAACCATGTCTGGCTTGGCGAAAATTCCTGGGGCAAAAGTGAGTTGCTGGCCAGCTGTTAATGGCTGAAGAAAGACCAGGGTATAAATAAGCATAGCATAGTAACAGCCCAAATGCTGTGATAAAACTTAAAGGACGGCTGTTAAAACTCTTCAACCTGAACTTGAGCCTGTCTTTAATACCCAACATAAGATACTTATAACCATGTTGTTCCTAATTGTTTCTTTTTCCCTTTCTTCCTCTTCTCCCAACATAGTAATTGGTTCAGTTTATGACCAAAATTTTAAATTTGAGATATTGTGCGTAGTGAGTAAAAAGAGTAACTTTAAGATCCAAAACAAATGCACTAACACCACACTTTTAGGCAATCACTGCATGATTTCAAAACAAAATATAGGCACTCCAAGGCAACTGATACTATTATAAAACTGTATTATCAGTAATAAATAAAATGCTCTTTTTTAAAGAACAGTCATCTCTGTTAATATGATTTTTATCTGACTTAAAGGTCGAAGTTGATACTGCGGGTGGAAAGCTGGAACAAAAGAAAAACATTTCTGTAACATTTGCATTCTGACTACCAGGATGAAAAACTAGATTAATAACAGTATTTCCAGGAAAATAAAATTAATTCAAAGTTCTCAGGAAAAGCTATTTAATGATTTTTCTGTGTGGAAGTCATTATTGGAGCTTTAAATAAAAAATTTCTTTTTATTTGAGGCTTGTAAGACATNGAGCCTCTCTTTCCTCTCCAAACGTGGAGGGGGAAGGAGAGACTGAAAGTTCCAACCCCCTAATCAAATAACAACCATCTCCCATTCTTAGATGCTTTCCAAAAGCCACCTCATTAACATAACAAAAGATACCTTTATGGCTCTCATCACTTAGGAAATTCCAACTGTTTTAAAGGAGCTCTGTGCCTGAAACTGGACAAAGACCACATGTATTTCTTATTAAAAATCACGTCACATTCCCAAACTAAAATGTGAGCTCCAGGAGGAGAGAGCTCTGTGTTATCAACCCCCATACCCAGATTGCTGGCAGACCGTCAATAAAATTCGTCGAATGAATGACAGTATTATGGTGATTTCATCATAAGAACCTTATGTGACCAGTTTTTGATAAGTTAAGTAAATAGCACAAGACGGCATTGCTAGCAAGTAACAGAATAAAGACCTGAATTCAGCTGTGTGAGATGCCAAAGCCTTCACTTTGAGCCACCAAGTTATGCTGGCTGGAGTGCCCTGAAGCATTTATTGAGTAAACAGGACGAAACAAAGACGAAAGAGGACTTTGCCCACTTCACATCTCTGGCCAGGGTTTGGCCTTGTCACCAGCATCTGCTTAAGAACAGGCTTTGAGGTTTAATCTGAGTGCCATACCTGAGTTTATCACTCCCCACTTGGTGACTTCAAGGCCACCTAATTTCTCACAATCTCAGTTTCTCCATCTGCTATCTCCTAATGATGACAAAGAATTTAGAAGGGTTGATGACTCGATAAATTTCCCATCTATGGTAGCTCAGATTCCAAAAGGAGGATTGGCTGTAACACAAGAAACACCCTGGCAGTGCTGTTGTGCATAGTTCGCTTATATTCAGTTCTCTTTCAAAACACTTCTTGGTTCCCTGCCAGTTCCTCTAAATGTGTAGAGATCCGAAATGGAAATGCCTGAAAAGGCCTTGCTTACCATGAAAGTAATAATGATCTGATCCCAACTTCCCAGTGGAAGAACGCACACTTTTGCAATGGCTTATTGGGCTTGTGCACATTCCTTTCATAAAGGAGCACCAGCCCTCTGCTCCGCAAACATAAAAGGGTTTAATACATATTTTCCAAATTCTCTGGCAATACATTTGAGGCTTGAGATATTTGGAGTGATTTGCCCAGGGCTATCACTATGAGCTGAGAGAAGCATAGAGATCTGACAATTCATTGTGTAGGCTCTTCCTGCTGTCTTTATGCACTTTTATCAGAAGAGGTGGCCATTGGTGTGGCTATTTTCTCTAGTTATATATCTGTGCTAATTTTAATCATGAACGTAATTATGAATTATGTAATTATGTAATTATGAATGAATTATGTAATATGAAGAATGATTACATAATACCATCCTTCCTCCAAAGCAATCGTCCATTAATTGAGGAGATATATTATGAAAAACAGTTATAGTGACTTAACTATAGGCTTTTAAATGAATTAGAGTTGTATGAATCACACTGACATCTGCATACTGTATTTCCCCATGTNAAGTTAGGTCCCACATTTTCCTGTACATACCAGTTTTAACTTCTCTTCAAAGACTACAGACTAAATAAAGGAATTAGAAGTAGATAATATGTTCACAGGGACATTTTTTAGGCATGTAATGGTTATATTATACTACATTCTGTCCTGAAGCTGTCTGAATCTTAATTCAATACAAACAGAAAATGCACGTTTTCCACTCAATGTATTTGAATGCTTTCTCTCCCATAGGATAGAATGTTGGGTGTGCCTTTATTTTCATTCAAGTGAGTAATATGTATGTGCATGAAATGTGAGAGATGTCAGTAGTAATAACAGAAATTTTAGCGTGAGAACAGATTCAATTGCAGAGAAATAAGAACAGATTCAGTGTGCATCTGGGGAGCTGCCAAAACATGAGTACAGACATGTTAAAAAATCCTTCTCCTATTTTTTCTGACACTCAGGATTTTGAGAGCTCCTCTGACTATCTTTGAAACAGCCTCACCATTCCCAGAGAAAGCTGCAGGGAGCAGAAAGGAGAGCTGTATAAGGAAAAGTCATCCTTTAGGAGGGAGAGAAATCCAGCTTCTCAGTCAGCAGACATTTGGGGTATAACTGGTTAAGTTTTAGATACAATGCTTGGTGTTTTCTCAGACAATTACGTGTTGTTGTGTTCTACTGTGTACTTTACTTGTATTCAGAGATGGCAGCTCAGGGAGGGAAGAGAAAGAAAATGTATAAGTGAACATATATTTTTCTTTTAAATTATGTATATGTATTTTAAATTATGCATGCATATTTATATGACACATATATGTATATTTATTAAAATATGCACACATATACTTATTTAACAATTCCTATGATATCAACCATCATTTAATGAACAAGTAAATGCTCTTACAGAGATTATACCTGGGATGTGCTTAATAAAGTACAGAGGAGTCCCTCTCCCTGCGCTAGTCTCAGTTCCCAAATACCTCTCATCCTGGGAACATCTATGTAAAAGGTGATCCTGATATTTAAAGAGAAGCATTTTTTTTGTAACATGACCTCTAAACACCAGCCAAATTTCCCTCATATTCTTACTGAGAAGTAGTAATTCATTCCAGTGCTGGAGTTAAAAAGGGTAGTGTTCTGGAGGCTGGACTCTAACTAAAAGGACTTTTCCCCTAACATTCTGAGTTTAGAGCCTAATCCCAATACAAAATGTTTCTCCACTGGCCTCTCTTTCACTGAATTTTCACAAGAAACTTGTTAGGACTAATAGGTTCACTAAATGTAATAATAAATATGGTATTAGCCATTCTATCTAAGGTAATAGCCTTCCCTGTTCTTTGGGGCATCGTGCCACCCTCACTCCAACCTCACAGTTCAAGTGAGGACTCACCTGCATCCCTCACAATGAGGGATGTCTTGTGACTCAGGACGACCTATTTACCTGGTCACAGTGATTGGTCCAGGGAAACACACGAGACCCTCAGTGTTCTCCCCTAGAATTTTTCTGCAAGAATTCACAGGAAAGGGCCTTTCATACCTATGTGATTAAGTTCTGTAAAAATTTTACCTTCAAGTGTCAACAGGCCATGTCCCTAGCTTATAAA
>NW_017731519.1:499138-507172 GCF_001890085.2 Hipposideros armiger | reverse complement strand
AATTATTTTTTTAAGTGAGAAAAACTCCTTCTCTGTATAGACACTGGCAGAAAGTCATCTTGGATGATCATTTTCTGGGGGAAAAGGCAGTAAAATGATGTCCCCTCCATTATGTAAATGAATAGCAATAAACACTTTTCCTTGGAGAAAAATAAAACAGAAACTTTAGGGGTGCATAGGGACCAACTTTGTAGAATCCTGGGAAGCAATTTACAAAAGAAACCCAATGCTTTCTGGAAAGAAAAAAAATTGAAACCCAATGCGTGAGCTCAGAGATTCAAACTTAGGAATGACCTTGGCCAAAACCCTGGTCTGGTAACAACAGCAGGGCCTTTATGTTGCCTAATAACAAGCAATTTCAACTCATCTAAATGTGACTAATTATTAATAGATGTATTTACTCAGTATTCCCTCCCTGAGGCGAGGGGAAATCTCAACCCCAACTATACAGAGATGGCACCTGAAGGGAGGGCCGTTTGCACTGCTTTACATGCCTCCCTTAGGGTCTGAAATGCCACAAACTGAAATCATTCCTTCTGGACCTTCCATCTTTAGGGAGCTGCTCGAACCCCTGGGTCAGTATAAGGGGCCTAATGATAACAACAGACAACAGTTATCGAGTCCTTCTGTGTCGGGTCCCACGTTAAGAATTTAACATTAATGTACATTACAACCTTATCTATAATAGCAGCCCTGTCACTCTATCATTTTCATTCCCTTAACCAAGCTTTATATTTCTTCATAGCATGCACCACTGCTGGATAATATATTTATTTGTTTTACCTTTTTGTTACCTGACATTCTGTAGTGGAAAAACCACAGTCTTTCCCTCTTGCGGGTTTCCTTTACTTTCATATGGTGTACTTCACTTCTGACACTTTCAGTCACCAAATGTGTGGGGGATTTTCCCCCACCAAGAAATTCTCTGTGACACCAGCTGGGTGGGCGTCCTACAATGTAACTCAATTCTGACACTATCTACCTAGAGATAGCATCAGATCTCACANACTTTTGATGGCCCTCTTAGGCAATGATACACAAAGATTAACTCAAAGTGGATTAAATGCTTGAATGTAAGACCTGAAACCATGAAACTCCTAGAAGAAAACACAGGCAGTAACCCACTTCACACTGGTCTCGGTGATGATTTTTTTTGGATATAACACCTAAAGCAAAGGCAACAAAAGCAAAAAAAAACAATGTGACTGCATCAAAGTAAAAAGGTTCTGCATGGCAAAGGAAGCTATCAACAAAATGAAAAGACAACCTACTGAATGGGAGAAAATATTTGCAAATCATGTATCTGATAAGGGGTTATTATCCAAAATATACAAAAAACTCATACCTTAACATCAAAAAACAAACAATCCAATTTATAAATGGGCAGAGGACATGAAGAGACATTTTTCCAAAGAAGACATCCAAATGGACAAGTGCATGAAAAGACTCTCAACATTATTAATCATCAGGGAAATGCAAATCAAAATCATCATCAAAAAGACAAGAGAACACATGCTGGCGAGGATGTGGAGAAAAGGGAACACTTTTGCACTGTTGGTGGGATTACAAATTGGTACAGGCACTATGGAAAACAGCCGCTATGGAGAGGTTCCTCAAAAAATTAAAAATAGAACTACCATATGATTTAGTAATTTCACTTTTGAGAATAAATCCAAAGGAAACAAAAACACTAACTTGAAAAGATATTTGCACCTCAATGTTGATAGCAGCATTATTTACAATATCCAAGACATGGAAACAACCTAAATGTCCATTGGCAAATAAATGGTTAAAGAAGTTGTGGTATACATATGCAATGGAATATTATTCAGCCGTGAAAAAGGATGAAGGCTTACCATTTGCAACAGTGTGGATGGACCTTATGAAAGCATTATGCTAAGTGAAAGAGGTCAAAAGAAAGACAAATACTGTACAATCTCATATGTGGAATCTTAAAAACAACAACAACAACAACAACAAAACTGATCTCATAGATATGAAGAATAGCTTGGTGTTTTCCAGAGGCAGGGGTTGGGGGAGGATGAAGGAGGCCAAAAGTTTTTACAAATTTCAGTGCAAATGAATAAGTCATGAGGATGNCCCTCTCTGGGCTCATCCCTGTTTTGCGCCTGCTTTCTGCCTTTCTATCCAGCCCATGGTCCAGTTCCTCTCCCCTTGATCTTCATGCCCAGCGAAGTGGATTATATGCCTTTCTGTGAAAACCTTTCTGAGTGAGTTTCTCAAAAAACAATACAACATGGACTCAAAATGTGGGGCCCAAAAAAGGAAATAGTCCCTTCCATACGCTGGTGGATTTGCCCAAGCGTTATCACCTCAGTAAGGATAGAGCAAGAATAGCGTAAGACAAACGACCAGGAGACTGCAAAGAGAAGGGCGCACTGGGGGACAACAGCACAGCCTCTCCTTCTATTGTTTCAAGGACACAGAGAAAAATATAACCAACCTGGTAGTTCCTGGAAGGCTCTTAATCTCGAGGCTACATTACAGTGTACAGGGCCAGCATGTCGACTCTCGGGCGCTCACTCACCTTCCTTCTCTGCCCCCATAGAACCACACAAAGTAGAATCCCAAGGCAGAAGAGTGGCAAGGAAAACCACTACCTGTAAAGGGCCTAATATCATAAGTCGGGAGAGTCTCAGTGTAGGGACAACCAGGTATTTGTTAGTCAGCTTTGTCATAAGAATGCTGCATAATAATCCCACCACCACCACCTCCACCACCTGCTCAGTGGCTTACAAAAAGAAGCATTTATTCTCACACTCATGGATCTGGGAATCAGTTGGGGTCTGCTGATCTAAGCTGGGCTTGACTGCAGGCTGTGGGCTGGCTTAATGCCTGCTCCACATGTTGATTCTGCAACCTAGGCTGAAGGGGCATTGGCAACTGGCAGCATCTTATAGTGGATCACAGGGGCTCAAGAGCTGAGCCGAACTGGGCAAGCACATTTAAAGATTCTACCTGACCCACCCACATCCTCCAACTTCTCCTTGGTCAAAGCAAGTCATCTGACCAAGCCTAAAGACAATGAGGCTAAGGAATTATACTCTATCCCAAGAAGGAGAGACAGTTGAGTGACTATTTGCTGAACAATAATCCATTCTATTACCCCACATTCAGCTGTGTGTGGTTCCCACCACCACCAATTCATTGAACCCCAGCAACTTAGAGTTGGAGGGAAAGTTAGTCGTCATCTAGTACCAATTCCCCTCCCCAACACAGGGATGCCCTCCCAGGAGTGAGACTGATGGATTATATGGTAGCTCAATTTTAAATTTTTTTTTAATGTTTTTCCTCATTTCAGTAAATGAATGAAGTCCAGCATTGATGGAGCACAGATACTCAAGACAGTGGCATGAGACAAGGACCAGTTTAGAAGTTGGGTCTTTATTAAGAGAGTAATGGAAAGCTTTGAAAGTTTCAAATCAGGAAAATAGTAAGATCTTCATTCTCAGTGTAGAGAGTGATTTAGAGAGAAGCAAGACAGTTTATGGGGAGACCACTCAGGAGGCTATTATGATAATTCAGGAAAGAGATGAAAGCAGTTTGGACTGGGACACCTGCAGTAGAGATATACATAGGTTGATGGATTCAAGAGTTGCTTAGGAACAAAATAGGACTTATTGATAGCTTAGATATGAGAAGTAAGGAGAATGAGTATAAAGGATGGCCTTCGTGTTCCATTTTTATAACCCTATGAATGGTAGTGCTCTTGATTGTGACAGGAAACACTGTAGATAAAGTAGGCTTAGGGAGGGAATGGGAAAGTCTGATTTCAGGCATGAAGTGTTTGAGCACCATTGAGACATCCAAATAGAGATGCTGAGTATAGTAACAGCAAGTACTTATAGTATATGTCAGGTACTGTTCAAAACCCTTTGTACATATGAATTAATTTACTCTTTATAGTAACCTTCTGTGGTAGGTACTGATATTGATACCATTTTATAGAGGAGGCAACAGAGGCACAGAGAGGTGAAGTAATCTTCCCAGAGTCAAACAGCTAATCAGGAGAGAGCTTAAAAAGTAAATTTGGAGCTGACAAGAAAGACCTTGACTGAAGTTGTAATTTGAGAATCATTGATAAGCCATAGGTATGGAGTACATTGTTCCAGAAAAACAATGTAGGGGAAAAAGAGCTGACCATTGGGATATAAAAACTATCTGCCACCTGTAAATAAGGTTGAAAGGATGACTGCATGTTCTTTCAATGTATCCTGACTCACCATTTATCAAAGTAACCATGGATTATTTAATTTTCTAGGAAAATATAGCATTGTTTAATTTTGCTGCTCTTTACTATTAATTAAGGGCTCACTTTGTGAAATTCCATTTACTGTATATTTATGCCTGGCAGAGATGCAAATGATTTCTCTCCAGCAGAAAAGCACATTGCAAAGGTTAAAGCTAATAACAACATTAACCAGTTTTGTGTCCAAACAGCAATCTTACTCCAACGTTTTTGTCTTAAAAAGACTACATAATCCCAATTCTTTAAATATTCTTAGAATCAGCTTTATCATTTTGCTAGTTACATCATTAATTAGTAAGCTGAATAACACCTTTGATACATGTTTATTACCAATATTTAAGAGAGTCATGCTTTAACTTCTGAGAATTACCCTATAAAAGAAGTGGGTCTTAGGGCTGGCCGAGTGGCTCAGTTGGTTAAGAGCTTGCTCAAGAGTTTGAGCTCTGAGCAACAGCAGTTCGATGCCCNGGTCTCAGCCAAAAGTGATCAGAATCACAACTCACAAGGTCGGACCTTGGACTTCGAAATGCCTAGTACCATGTGGTTGTAATAGTTCTTCAACCCAAATTGTGCTCCCCTGTCCATACTAGATCTTCCTTCTAAATTCCTCCATCACCCTTTCACCTTCTCACAATGTCAAGGATGACACTGGGAACACATGCTGGGAGTAAATCACATAAGGGCAGATTCATCAGTGGTTCTAAAAGTGGTGTCAGGAAAAAGAACTGGGACTCTAATGGGATAGATAACCCTGCTTCTCAGCCTGGTGCTGGGGCCTCTTCTTCAAGCTAGGTCAGCGTGATAGAAGGTTCGCCGCCTATCTAGGCCATGTCGCTTTGAATAAAGATGTAATTACTATCCTGGCAGCCTACCCCTCACCAAGGATAAGCAGGTGGGTGCAGTTGGCAGTCACTGATCCCTTGTTCTGACTCAGAAAGAGCCTGGCACACTCCCCACACAATGGTTAGCAAATCCCAGAAGCCCCAATCATCAGGTAATTGCTTGATGGTGACTGGATTAGTCCTGGGGGCTAGAAGTGCCTGATAAGAAAAGGGGTGTAGAACTTGGAACTAATTATTTCCCTGTTATAGTTGGCATTTCAGTAGAAAGGAAACTGGGATCCCATTAGAATTTGAATGAACAAACTTCTTCACCCGAGTCTTCATCAAAATATCAGGTTCTAATTTCCCATCACCTTTCTTTTGCCGTACAGCTCTCACCTAGACGTCGGTGCACGTTCACTGTGTGGTGAGGACAATACATGCTCAGAAAAGAAAGCCTGCACATTAAACCTGCTAGACCAGAAAAACAAGCAATTATCTAAAAAATTCTGACCCCTAATCTTTTGTGTCCTGCACTGCTCAGATAACTCAGGTGAAAATGAGGCTTCTCCTAAATTGTCTCAAAATTGCTTCAATTTCCGTCTTTGCCAGTGGAGATTTTGTTGCATTGCGCTTTTTCAGCTGAAAGGCCTTTCAGACAAGAATGAATTGTCCTTGTGTCAATAGGGTGGGCCTGGGTTTTCTGAGAGATTAGTGTGATTGCATGTGTTTCTCTTCACCGATCATTGGTCTCAAACACCCCAGAATGCTGATGCGAGGACTAAGGGCTAGGACAGCCTGAGCCTAGGCAAAACTGTCTCAGAGGAAGAAGAGAGCCTGGGGAGAAGGGCACAGAGCCTGTGCCAGCTAGACCTGGCTTCCTAGCCTGGCTCTCCCACCAGTCCCCTGTGTGTTGACTCTCTTCAGCTCTAGTTCCTGGTCTGATAGAGGTCAAGAATGATAGGATTGTTGTAACAATCAGATGAGACAGCCTAGACTTAAGCAGCTGACCGTGCCTGGGAAACATAATCAGGGAAGATCTCATGGCCTTTCTTGACCACATAGGAAGGATGGCTATACATCCTGGTTTTTCCCATTGTGTCGGTGTAATTATTAACAGCACCCCAAGTAGCCCAGTTAGGATGATAAGTTACATTGTTACTCTACACCCAGGTAAAGTTGGTTTTTGATTACTTCCCTCTGGCTTTGCCAGAGAACTTTAGTGGCAAAGAATGAATCAATCCCACTTTAGCCAGCTTAAGCAGGAGGAATTTATGGGAAAGGTACAGAGGTAGCGCACAAAACAGCCAGGCTTCACGAGGGGCCAGAACTCAGACACTGAAGTCCCTGTTTTTCTCTCTCCAGAGCTGCATGTTCTTTTGATTGCTTCTCTCTGTACATCTGGTTTTGTCTTTTCCTTTAGGCAGACTGGCTTTTGTTGCATTAGCACACATACACATGGCCACCATTATCTGTAGCTTTAATACCATCTTCAGTTCCCATTGACTAAAGTCAGATCTTTAACCCCCAACTTCCACATTCCTGAATAAAAGAGTTTCTGGCTTTTTTCATTCACACACATACATTCCAAATTCATTGCCTTGAGTCTAGTATCTGCCTATAGTTAAGTCAGCTGTGATTGGGGAGGAAAGATGGTGCTACGTGGTTTGCTCCCCCATTTAACAGGTCTCTGTGAGCATTCTCTCTGCGAAGGGAGCCCAGGAGGTTCTCTAACAAGGCAGGGTGGGGTGGGGAATAAAGTGGTTGATGGATGAAAAAATGATCTCTTTAGTAACCGCACCCCTCACGTAAAATATTCTGATGTCTCACTGAGTCACTTTCTCACTGTTGCTCAAAGGAAATGATCTCTGTGCTCCCAGATTTCAATCAGACTTCTGGGGTCTCATTACTTTAGGTATTTTCTCAATGCTGGGTGAATCTAAGCTAATAAATTTGTCTGTCCTCAAGTGCTCATATTTGGCAGGGAATATAAATGTTCCCTCACTGCGGCAAGTCAACATGTTTTCGTTTTCTCAGAGGCTTCCTAGGGATAGGATGCCTTCAAAACTAGCTCTTCTCAAATTTTTTCAACAAAGTGGCCCTTACTATAGAAAGAATTCATATACTTGGGGTTCTGGGATTGTAGTGCAAAGCAAATGTCAAATTTCTCACATTAGCTTTTAAACTCAGTTTAAATTAGCATTTTATAAAACATTAATGTTTGTTTTGATATAACCTTTCTCTTGATTTTTGGCATGAAGCCACTGTTCTTGAACAACGTATCATGATTCTCCTGGAATTGAGTATCTCCAGGCACACTGCCACATACCTGCCAGGCTGTGCATAACCTGGTTGGACAAACTTGGACTTAACCCAATGAAAGAGAAATATAATAATGGAAATCTAGGCATCAGGATAAATCAGTAGAGGACTGGTTTTGGAGTGGAGGGCCTTTTTGTTTTTTGTCTCTCAGATCACACAACATTTGAATATCTCTGTACATGGGGTGGAGTCTGAATAATATTCATCCTTTCTCCCACCTTCTGGAGATCATGCTGTGTTCTAATCCTAGTTCTATCTGGGTTCTTCTCCCAGCTCTCCAACTAACTAGCTGTGGGATCTTGAGCAAGTTACTAAACTTCTCTTTATCTCAGCTTCCTTATTTACATATCAGAAAGGTTAATGAAGAACTACTGTGAGAAGTGAGATACCATACTCAAACAACTGATATGGTATCTGGCACATGGGATTTCTCCTCTTTCTTTCCCATCTTCCTTATTCACATAGATTGCTCTCTCCCTCCGTTCCCAAGAACTTATATATTTCTTCATTCATGTGAGTATAATCTTGTCTCTTTCGTTGAAGTACCTTGGTATTCTGGGGTCTCAGGCAGGGCTAAAAATTAGGCTGGATTCCGGCAGATCTGAAGGTTACTACTCTTCT
>NW_017731519.1:488163-495098 GCF_001890085.2 Hipposideros armiger | reverse complement strand
ATGGGCTTTTCGAGAGAAAAACTAAACTTTGTTCGAACTTTGTTGGTAACTACCGAAAAGAAACTAACAAATATAAAAACATAGAAGTAGTGGATAGTTACATGGCTTTCTGGATTTATTTTTCTGAGGCGGTTAACTTCGAAACTCATGCATAAAATGGACAAACCAACTATCCAAAAGGAAGTATTCAAAAACAATGTTGCTTTTGTTTTTGACAACAGAGGCAGTTCTTTTTTGCCTTCTTTCTGCTCACTGCTAGAAGGCTCTTAGTATCTAGCGGGCATTGTGCTAGTTCCTTTCATCTGATCATTCTAAATTCTCACAATAACCCAGTAGGACTGTCTTTTCCATTTTACAGAAGAGCAATGGGACTTTCAAATAGAGTAAGCAGGATGCCAAAGGCAATGGATTTGCAGTTTAACTCAGACCTTCTACCTTAAAGTGCACAAATGTAATTTAAAGCAATTAGGCGTTAGGGGCTATTTCCTGTTTGGGTTCCTTGGTTGACTGGCAGGCTACTGTCACCCCAAGTTCTTTTTGTACCCTTGGTATTGCTGGCCACGTTCTAACAGTGCCAATAGGAGACCTTAGAGCTTCAGGCCTTTTTATTACTTATTCCCTGGCCTAGTCCAGGGGACTTTACCCTCAGAATTTTCTGCTAACTCCTCAGAAAACCTTATCTGAGATCTTCCTTATAAGAACATATCTAGCTAGACCGTGCCAGTAATAAAAACCAAGCACTTAGTTGGAGACTAGAAATAGGATCTTAATATATGGGGACCAGATCAGAGCTCTTCCCCAAAGTCCAAATAGCCCAGCCCCTTCCTTGTCTCCAGGAGAAACCTGGTGTTTTTTATATCTATACAGTTCATTTTGTTTCCACAGATATTTATCAAACTTGTATTATGTGCCAAATACTGCTCTGTGCCAGAAGTCACTGGAGACGCTAAAATGTAAAAGGCGTGGACCCTGCCCCAAGCAGATTATGTTCCCATCGACTAGGGGAGATCAAACATGTGCAAAATGCCATTAATTGAAGGCCTGAGGAAAATTCATGGGAGTTTAAACTGACATAGGCAGTTTGGAGGAAATTTGGCAGAATCTACCAACTTTTTAAATCTGTACACTGGGATGGAGGAATTTCACATCTATAAATTTATCCATAGAAGTACTCACACACATATATTTCAAGGTGCTTGACAGATTTGTTTTTAACAATGGAATGTCAGAAAATAAATGTCCATCTAAGTATTACATTGAAAAGAAATCACATTTTTATGTGCTGACATGAACAACTGTCCAAGTAAGTAATTCCAAAACAATGCAGGGTATGATTTCATTTATGAAAAAACATTAGCCTCTATTACATGTGTATGTCTGTGCTCACATGTGCACATGTGTTTGTAAACGCCAAGAGAAAGTTCTGGGCGGACGCACAGTAAATTATCAACAGTATATCGTTCTGGAGCCAGGAATGAGATATAGATAAAGTTGGGGTAAGAATAGTCTTCCACTTTTTGCTCAACATCGCTCTAATTTTGTTTTTTTGTTACCTTGGATATCCATTTAAAATAAATTAAAAGTTGTGCCGTGAGAAAAGCACAGCACGCTGTAGGAATTGAGAAAGGTAATGGAGCCCACCAATGTGCATGCAACAATTGTCCCAGCCACAACAGGGGGACACACACGGCTCACACAGGGAACATCCCTGAATCACCTGGCTCTAGTGACTGAGGGAATTGTGCCACTGGGCCCACAGGACACCTTCTACATAAGGCCATGCGTCTAAGACCAGGAGATCTAGAGGATTTACCTCATATACCAGGGGTGCCAAAAAATCCTACACACATGACTTCTATTCGTTTTTTTTGTTATCAGTATATATTAAGTATTACAATTTTAATAGTTTTTTTCTTTCTTAAAATGTGTATACATTATTTTTTTTTGGCATCCTTTGTATAGAAACAAACAAAAAGTTACCGTAGGTTAAAGGAGAAGACAAAGCAATATGTTCCAAAAAAAAAAAAACAAGACAAAACTCCAGAAAAAATACTAAATGAAACAGAGATAAGCAGTCTACCAGTTAAAGAATTCAAAGTAATAATCACAAAGACGCAGCATACAAAATTAATATACAGAAATCAGTAGTGCTCCTATAATGAACTATCAGAAAGAGAAATAAAGAAAACAAGCCCACTTACAACTACATCAAAAAACAAAACAATACAAAAAACACCTAGGAATAAATTTAACCAAGGTGGTGAAAAACCTGTACTCTGAAAACTATAAGCTTTGATGAAAGAAACTGAAGAAAACACAAATAAATAGAGGTATATACCATACTCATGGATTGGAAGAATTAATATCATTAAAATGTCTATAATACCCAAAGCAATCTACAGATTCAATGCAATCTCTATTAAAATACCAAAAGCATTTTTTTTCACAGATTTAGGACAAACAGTTCTAAAATGTGTATGGAACCACAGCAGACCCTGGATTGCCAAACCAATCTTGAGAAAGAAGAACAAAGCTGGAAGCATTATACTTCCTGATTACAAACTATATTATAAAGCTATAGTAATCAAAACAGTATGGTACTGGCACAAAAACAGACACATAAATCAATACAACAGAATAGCGAGACCAGAAATAAATCCATGCATAGATGGGCAATTAAATTATGACAAAAAGGACAAGAATATATAATGGGGTAAAGAAAATCTCTTCATTTAATGGTGTTGGGAAAACTGGCCAGATACATGCAAAAAAATTAATAAATTGGACCCCTTTCTTATACCACATACAAAAATAAACTCAAAATGAATTAAAGACTTAAATGTAAGACCTGAAGTCATAAAACTCCTAGAAGAAAATGTAGGCAGTAAACTCTTTGACATCAACTTTAGAAATATTTTTTTGCATATGTCTTCTCCAGTAAAGGCAACAAAAGCAAAACTAAAGCAGTGGGGCTACATCAAATGACAAAATTTTGCACAAAGAAAACCATCAACAAATTCAAAAGGCAACCTGATGAATGGGAAAAAATATTTGCAAATCATATATCCAATAAGGGATAACTATCCAAAATATATAAAGAAATCATACAAGTTAACATCAGAAAACAAACAATCCAATTAAAAAATAGACAAAGGACATGAATAGACATTTTTCCAAAGAAGACTTACAGATGGCTAACAGTCACATGAGGAGATATTCAACATCCCTAATCATCAGGAAAATGTAAATCAAAACACAATGAGATATCACCTCACAACCTGTCAGAAAAATAGCTATTATGAAAAGGACAAGTAACATGGTGAGAATGTGAAGAAAAGACAACCCTCGTGCACTGTTGGTGGGATTGCAAATTGGTACAGCACTACGGCAAACAGTATGGAGATTCCTCAAAAAATTAAAAATAGAACTACCATATGACCCAGCAATTCCACTTCTAGGTATTTATCCAAAGAAAGGAAAACATTAATTTGAAAAGGTATATGCACCCCTAATTGCAGCATTATTTATAGTACCCAACTTATGGAAGCAACCTAAGCATCCATAGATATAATAGATGAATGGATAAAGAAGACATGGTACACACACACACACACACACACACACACACACACACACACACACACACACACTCACACACACACTGGAATATTTCTCAGCCATAAAAAATAATGAAATCCTGCCATATGCAACAACATGAATGCGCCTAAGGGGTATTACACTAAATTAAATAAGCCAGACAGAGAAAAGCAAATACTCTATGATTACACTTACATGTGGAATCTAAAAAACAAAACAAAGAAAGAAAACAAAACAGAAACAGACTCATAGATAAAGAAAACAAACTGATAGTTACCAAAGAGGATGGATTGGGGAATGGGTGAAAAAGGTGAAGGTGATTAAGAGATACAAACTCCCAGTTATAAAACAAATAAGTCATGTGGATGTAATGTATATCATAGGGAATACAGTCAATATATTGTAATAACTTTGTGAGGTGACAGATGGTTACTAGACTTATCATGATGATCACTTTGTACGGTATATAATGTTGAATCACTATGTTGTACACCTGAAACTACTACAACAATGTTACATGTCAACTATAAGTCAATAAAATAAAAAGAAAGGTAATGAATCCCTTCTGGCCTGGGGAAATCACAGCGGATGAAGAGATACATTGAGGTTTAGGCCTCAAAGGATAGGAGGTATTTTTAAACAAGAAAGTATTCTAGATGAGAAAACAGAGTGAACAGAAAGCAAGCTGTGCGTTCTGTGAGGAGCTTTCTGATGGCAGCTAGCAGAGCTCCCAGGGTGCTCAGGAAACCCTGAATGCCTGAGCTGAAGCATTAGCGTCTCTGAGAAAATTTCCAGATTCTCCTCTTTGATTTAGATATTTTATGGGTGTGTCCGTTGCTTGCATTATCTCAATGCTCATTAAATATTTGTGGATCAAGTGATTAAATTACCTCTAGTTATTTAATGCATAGTATTGTGTTCACGTCTCCATCCTAGCACTTACTGAACTCCACAACTTGATTATAAGTCTTTTGGGGACAAGAAAGATGTCTTTTTCTTTCTTTTTATATCTGCTGGGTCTAATACTCAAAACAAAATAGAAAATCCAAAATTGTGTTGAATAAATGGACATGCCAATAAATGAACTCATAAAGTGAGATAAATACATACATACATACATCATGAAAAGGAGGTTGGTGATCAACTATAGACAAGTGTCAATGCCAGACCAAGGCACTTAGATGTATTGTGAGGGCCGTGATATAATTTTTCTGCAAGTTATGATACTACCAGAGCTGACTGGAGAATGAAAAGGAAGAAAAACAGTTAAGAAACTCTTCAAATAGTCAAGATATGAGAGGGTGGACATAAAATTAGCCAAATCAGATCAGACTTGATTCATTTAGCAAAAAACTTATCACAGTGAGAACAAATACAGGGAACACAATTAACACATTTTTAAACAACATCTGCATTCCACAGGGAGTGGTTCAGCAGATTTCTTTAGGGAAGGGTAAGAGAGAGGAGAGTACCATCGAAAGGTAAGAAGCAAGGATAAATCGGTGGCTGTGTAGCTAAAGCAAAGATCACCCCGTTTCTATTTTCCAGGACAGTTTCTTACTCTTGTCTGTATACAAAATATTGCTCATCCTTATGGCTGCCGGCTCACATTGGCTACTTTACAAGGATGCTGGTTCAAGAAAACGAGGAAATAGTCAAAGACCACTGCTCGTTTAAAGGTAACACAAGTAAGCAAGGAAAAGGAGAGCCTTTGTTATTCTAATAAACCATGCTGCGGTTAGAAAGAGAAATGGGAAATTAAGTAATGGAAGTAAAAGTCCGAGTTGCTGCAGCATACTGAACCCTGTGGCTCCCAATGAGACCATTCCTGCTGTTGCGGCTTTCTTTACTCCATGTTGGAGAAAGGATATAAATAAAACTGGTGTCAAATGAAATTTTTCCTGTTTTGATGTAAGAGGACATGAAGAATTGAAAGCTCTTTATCCTAATAAACTCTAGGGACCACTTTCTGCTGTCAAATTACAGTGGCAGCATTTGGCGAGGTAATGCATGAAGCTTTAGGTGGCCAACTCCACAGCCATCTGAGCAGAAATGCCGGGTTCCCAGGGAAGAAGGAGAAGGGAGAGTGACTTGGTGGGCCTGCTTCAGTCAAAGGCCTTTGATAAAGCAACAAAAACATGAACTTTTCTCCTTAAAACAAGGAAATAAATTAAAAAAAAATTTTTTTTAACGCATGTGACTTTAGAGGCAGCTGAATTCATGTCTGATTTCCTCCAAGTCCAGGTATAAAACAGGAAAGTTTTCTCCTTTCAACACCTGAAAAGACACACTGCGTGTGTTTTATTTAGCTCAAAGTAGAAAACTGGGTAAGTATAAATATAAAAGCTTAAAACAGACTTCAAGCAAACATTAGCATCTAAGCAGCTGGTATTTAATCAAGCAGCCGGAGGAGCACTCCTCCTTTGGGACACGTAGTTTACTTCTCCACAGTAATTCCGGGGATGAGGCCACTGCTCAGACCAGAAGGGGAAATTCTCTCTAGGAGTTGACTCTAGAGTCAGTTTACCAGACATGTCAGCAAAGCAGCCCTGTAGCTTGACAATCCCACTTATGTTTTCTCCTGTGTGATGGCTTTTACTACATTAACCCTCTGTGAGTTTCAATATGGTTTTCTCGGTAAAGCTCTCATCCTGTTTCTGGAGGACAAAAAGGGCAGGGGCGGAAAGAAAGGAAGCATTCATTTATTTATTCAACAAAATAGGTGTTCAAGTGTGGAATTTGGCGACAAAAATGTCAAGCACAATAACATGTTTAAAAAGACCCTGTTGGGGTCCTTCACATGTGATTCCTTATAGGGTAGTGAGTTCAGAGGAGAAATAGCAATCAGCCAGCCAGCCAGCTTCCACCGAGCAGGCCTCTGCTTTTGTATCTGTGCAAAACACAGTCAACATAGCAAGCCTGAGGCGGCTATCCTTACAAAGACTTGCTTGCAAGGTTGGGCTGGTGTCTGGGAATTTGGATTTGGGAAGTTTTCCATCATTCCCTCACTGATAAGGGTGGTTGAATGTGGCCAAATTGTTTGTACAAACAATGTCATTTATGCTGAACACTGCTTTCTTTCTGGGAGGGAGGAATTTTGGTATGTGCTAGGCAGATGGTGCCTACATGACCAGTGTCCAATAAAAACACTGGGCACTCACTTTCTAATGAGCTTCTCTAGTACACATTTCATGTGTGTTTTTACATTTTGTTGCCGGTGTAATTAAGCATGTCTTGTGTGTCTCCACTGGGAGAGGACTGTGGGAAGTTTGTGCCTAGTTTCCTCCAGACTTTGCCATGGGCCTTTTTCCTTTGCTGGTTTTGCTTTGTATCCTGTT
>NW_017731519.1:465149-483201 GCF_001890085.2 Hipposideros armiger | reverse complement strand
CTATAGGCAATTTTAACACCTTGTAAGGCTGTCATTATGATCCATTTACAATAAGCAATTTCCCTCTGAATATTTGACAATGCATAAATTAACTCCTTCTGATGTCTGTTTTCCCCAATTATGCCTGAATATGTGTACACATGTCTTACCTCTTTTACTAAGTTTAAGCTCCTTGAGGGTAGCAGTGGTATTTAAATCAATTTGGTATGCCCATCAGAACCCAGCCCCGTATTTAGTGGAGTCTTAATACATTTTGTGGGAATTAAATTGTATAACTGGTCCTATGCAGTGTATACTCAACATTTGCTGGAGAAAGAACCCTATTTGTCCACTGACTATTATTGAAGAAAGACCAAAGGCTAAGTTCTCTCATGTGAAAATAGACAATAGCCTGGACTTTGTCTACCAACAATAATTTCTGCCAATCTAACAGGGTGGTTGTAAGGATTAAATAAGAGCTATTTATAGCAACTGCTATTTCTAATATTTGTCAAAGCACAACACATTTTTGACACTTCCCTCAAAACTTCTAATTTCCCTTGGCTATGATATTTTCCCCAGTGGATTTAGTGTCCTTTGAGTACAAGAACTATCAGTTAATTTAAATGATTAACACCTACTGTCTGACAATTGCTATATATCCCAGTAATATTTACCAAATGAAAAAATAAACCAATTGAATGAAAGTAAATAATGTGTGTTATTTTTTGGACAACAATGTTCCAGCATTAAACGAGCGGTACAATGCACTGTGTTTTGTTTTGTTTTTTCATTCATTCATTAAACAATTCTGCAGTGTTTGCTCTGTACCAGGCACTGAGCTAGGCAAGGCAGTGGAAGAAGAAACCTCTTGTAGGAAGTAGCAATTCTCACCACTGGAGAGCTCTTACTCAACACCCACCCAAGAGTTAATATAATTAGATAGTCAAACATGATGGGGATGAGTGGGGAGTAAGACATCTGAGTAGTGAGAGAGAATTTCACTTTGATTTTATGAGAGGTGTCATGGTTAGAAATGCAAGAAACATTCTATATTTAATATTTAATGAATCAGTACATTTTGCCCAAACGTGCCATTTCTCCTCTTCCTGTCTTCCATGTTTCTTTCACTTTCCCGCTATGTGAATAAGTCCACATGTTTTAATGCTTTATCTCTAACGAATTAGATAAAATCAAGACTACCAAATATGTGGTGAGCTGTTAATTTTTGGATGTCATCACTATTTTCACATGAGAGAATTTGGCCTTTGGTCTTTCTTCAATAATAGTCAGAAGACAAATAGGGTTCTTTCTCTGGCAAATGTTGAGTATACACTGAATAGAACCAGTTATACAACTTAATTCCCACAAAATGTATTAAGACTCCACTAAATACGGAGCTGGATTCTGATGAGCATACCAAATTGATTTAAATATCACTGCTACCCTCAAGGAGCTTAAACTTAGTAAAAGAGGTAAGACATGTGTACACATATTCAGGCATAATTGGGGAAAACAGACATCAGAATGAGTTAATTTATGCATTGTCAAATATTCAGAGGGAAATTGCTTATTGTAAATGGATCATAATGACAGCCTTACAAGGTGTTAAAATTGCCTATAGAGTCTTGAAATAATTTATAAAATATCTCCGATGGAAAATCAGTTATTTCTAGTTATTACCCAAGCCTTTACTACTTCTGTTCAGTATATAATTTCAGAGACTTTTGCGTAGTAACAATGATTCCTCATGTATTTTATGTAGTCTTTTCTGGAATCATTATTTGTATCTCTAAATACAGTCTACATAGTCTCAGGTTTTCAATGCAATATTAATGTCGCATGTGCATAGAAACGTTCTCATTTACCTGTCTTTGCTATTCTTATTCTAGTACTTTAAAATCCGTTTGCTGCTGAGCCATGTGTTCCTCTCATTGTGAGAGATGGGCTTATAGCTCACATATAGTGGAGGCATAATAGCTAAACAGTTTTTATTTTCGCCTGGAGAATCATAGATCTGCCCCCCTGGGATTTATGCCATCATTTCAAACCCCAAGCTAAGAAAAATGTGCATTGTTAGACTTGCTTTACCATTCTTTCAAATGAAAGTTTAATCAACTTGACATTTACAGTAATGAATGCCTTGGTGACAGCATTTATGGAGCATACAGCAATCGCTATCCAAAAGTAAATATGAAAATGTGGCAGGAAGTAGGGCGGTTGAGTGTCAAATCAAGACTACAAGCCTGAAAACAGTCTTCAAGTGCTGAAATATAACTCAAACCACCTCATGTTTTAGAGGCCATGCTTTTTTCCTTCACAGTGTTTATAGGTTTTATGAGGAGACAAAAGGATTCTTTAGTCAATAAGTTTTGGAAACACCTGGGTCAAACACAGGAGAAAAATGTTCAGAACGTCTTAGAATTTTTAGCATACTAATATGCTATTTGAATTTCCAAAAGAGCTATATTATGCAGCTTTTCAGAAATTTTATGGTCATAGAAACTTATTTTTTCATGAGATATCTTGTGGGATAACTGTTCTGTGGAAGGTGTTTTAGCGGCAAAGAACTTTGCTTTTGCCTGAGGTCATTTAACTTATCATTTTCACAATGAAAATTGTTTTTGTCCCCTTTGTCTTCTTTTTTTTCCCCCGAGAGCTTCTTGAAGTTTCTTTAAAATTTTATTTTGAAAAGCCTCCATTCAGAAATGAATAGGCAAAATCCAAGTAAAGTCCAAGTTTACGTACTTTTCATGTACTAATACAGCAATATAGCCACACTAAATGGATTTACATGATTTTGGTTATACTATATTGGGAGATCTGGTTTATCATAAAACATATGGTTTATAGTTTATTAAACTTATTTGAACTGTGTGATTACAATTATATGAGGTAGTTAGTTAAACTCATAGAGACAGAAAATAGAATGGTGGTGACCAGGGGCTGGGAGATGAGGGAGGAAGAGTGAGAGTTTCAGTTTTGCAAGATGAGAAGGTTCTGGAGATTGTTTGCACAACAATGTGAACATACTTAATGCTACTGAACTGTACACTTAAAAATGGTTAAGGTGGTGAATTTCATATTATATGTATTTTACCACATTTTAAGAATCATATGATTTTCAATATAGTATTGTATTAAAATCTCACCAAATGTGAAGACCAAAAAATGTAATTGTTTGAATATTTAAATTTATTTAAATAAATTTAAAATAAATAAATTCTCTTTATGAAAAAAGAAAACTGGTAGAGAAAAAAATCTAGTTCAGTGGAATGGAAATCTAAACGTTTCAAAATAGTCTCTTTAATCAAAGGAGCAACTAAGTGCAATTATTTGATGTTCTGGTGAAACTTCTCAAAATTGCAAGAATCTTAAAATAAAAGGTATTTTCAAATTTCAAATTAGATTATTTCCTTATGCATATACAAGTTCTTACTGATCACATTTTGAGTCTATAGTAATTGTATATTTCTAAATTAGCTTATATGAATTAAAGAAATTTACCCCTAAACTTTAACTTTTGTTGCTCCAAACTGCTGTTATCGTGACTATGATGATTTTCTATAAATTTCTGACTAGATTCATAGAAATATTTGTGATCTGTTACAAAGAGGCTATGCCCCTCAAGTGCGAAAATATGCCTCTGCACTGCTTTCTTCCCTAGCTGTGCTCTAGACCACCATTTGGCTTTTTTATTCCATACATGTAGAACTTATTAAAAGCACAATTCCTTCAGGAATTTGAGGGCATGTGTGAAGTAAATACAAATTTCACACAGTACTTAACAATCATGTGTAGCAAAATTAGAAGAACAAGATATATATGGCATCACAAGGCGCCTTCTCACATCTAGAGTGTCTGCTCTCATTTTTGCAGCACTGAGCAGGTGCACTCGAGAAATAGACAGGAGGCTTGCAGTTAATGAATGATAACTGAAACATTAATATCCCCTGCCACACAACCAAATCTATCCTGTATGAAATAAGACTATATTCATTGTGTGCAAATAGAGTGGTAAATGCACTCAGTGAGGTGGTAATGGAAGAGGGAGTTGTAGGAATTCTAGGGGGGTAAAATGCAGGCATACTTGCCATTTGTCTATCTTACAGCCCCAGAATAGAGTTTTAGGAGCTATTTGTGTGATTAAGGGAGGAAGCCTGGGGAACTGTTACAGGGTCAGCATTTCAGTCACAAGGTGAGCCTCCAAGGCAGGTGACTCAAGTAGATGAGCCTAGGACAACAGAAAGGCCCAATTTAAGAGAATTGAAATTATCCCTGGAGAGAACAAAAATGTCTTTTTTCATGATCAGCATGAAAATGTCTCTCATGAGCTCAAAGGTAATTATAAATTTCCATAGTGCTAAAAATGATAGATGATCAATATCTAGGTTTCATCTAATTCGCTTTTTTATGTTAACCTGGAGGACATGGAGACTGAAGGCTGGTGGGGAGTTTGCCTGGATATGTACATAAGGAAAGGGAATGCCCTCTGAGTTCCCACCTAGTAACTCACCTCTGAATCTTCAGGACACCTCCCTAGAAAAAAATTCTCATATGGGTGAGAATTGTACCTGTGAATGGAGAGAAAGAGTAACGATGTCAGCCCTATGCCCCCAATTTTTTGAAATGAAGATGATAGCATACAGAGGCTTCATCAGGATAACGCAAAGGGGCAGTCCCAGAAGAAGGCAGGAAATGAAGACCAGCCCCATTTGCAGGCTAGGATAGGACAAGTTATTATGCAAGCTTTTGGAGATTTTTAACCTTTCAGCACTCCAATGTCCCCTTTTATTTCCCCCTCTCTGTTTCCTAGAGTAGGTAGTAGCAAAACCTAAAAAATAAAAAGGGTATGTGATCTTTTAATTCTGGTTCAAAGAAAAGCCTGAAAGTTAAGGAGATTGTGTCCTAATTACATATAAAGTCTTGAGAGCATGAGCAGTTCAAGAAAAGGGGGAGAATCCAACACATCTCTGAGATCTAGGATTAATAAGAGGCTCTGGAAAAGCCTACATGGGATGGAGCAGCGGGGCCAGGAGTTTTATCCAAAAGAGATCCTATATAAGCTCTGACTGTCAAAATGACTTATTCTAACTTACATATTTTTCCAGTTGAACTGCAAAAATGAGACTAACTGAATCATTTCTACTAGATATTCAGATGTTACAGTATAATTTGATAAGCTAAACTATAAGATGAAAAAGAAAATCATGTTTTAAAGCTCCAGCATAAGGCAAAAACAGGAAATCCTAAGTCTAGTTACTAAATCATCTGCACTTTTTTTCTCTAACAGTGAATCATCTGAATTAAGAGTTGTGCCAGAAAAATTTAAAAAGATACCCTACTTAACTCTAGAAAACATCATAAAATGTATCATATTGACTCAAATTCACAGAGTACAGCCTGCATTCTTTTCTCCCAGGCAGCCTTGTTTTCATATCAGTAGTGACACAAGGTTAAATCTCATGATTATTTTCTTCTATTTATACAGTTACGCTTTATTCAGCTTCATGGCTTCCTGCTGAGTCATCTCTTTTATATTAGTTCCCACACTGCGTTGTTTAAAGGATCTGCCTCCATGGACAGTTCCAGAACACATCATGCTCCTTCTTGCTATAGGTTCAGGACATTTTTTACATGAACTCCCAAGTCCCTGGGAGTGGCTCTCAAACCTTTCCATGCACAAAAATCACTGAGGGATCTGGTGAAAAAAACTGACTCCCAGTTTTACATTTTAAAACTTCCTTGCCCAATGGTTCAATTGCTGATCATACTTGAATCTGACTTTAACAAACCCTGCTTTTTTTTTTTTTTTCCCTTTCCTGCCTTCCTGACAGATCTGACCCATACTGATTTCCTCCTCAGATTCTAGAGTGGTATACTGACCTTTGATTTAGCCCTGAATAGTTTATCTTCTTGTATTGTTTATTTCATGTGGTTATATCTCACATGATTGAACACTCCTGGGAGGAATCCCATGTCTTAAACGATGGTATAGTAATGTATAATAAATGGTAAATAATATTGGCATTTTTCATGGCAACAGGATGGAGCTATGTGCAGCCTTTCAGTGACTGGAGAATGAGGCTCTGGGAGGAAGCAAAGACCTTAAACGAAGGAAGCACTGGCACACGGGCAGTGTTGCAGCCTCCCTCCTCCTTGTTGCTGCTACAGATATGAAAACATGGAGGCAATGCACAAGCCGTGTGGGGCCCCATGGCACCAGGTATCCCGGGGCTGGCTCTGCCCTCCCTTGCTACATTCCTCAGATGTGTCCTTTTAATAGATTTTTGCATACCCAACTAGAAAAGTTTTATTATGTGATCCCTAAAATCCCCTCTGATGCTTCAGAGTCTGGGAATTTACCCATGTCTGGGAACAGTACCAGAAAGATTGGTGTTACACAAAGGAAGTACAGGTGCTCCTCAATAAACCCATGGTAAGTTGAAAATGCATTTAATACACCCGACCTACCAAACATCATTGCTTGGCCTTAGCTTACTTACCTTAAACATGCTCAGGACATTTATATTAGCCTACCTTTGGGCAAAATTATTTTGCTGCTACTGCCCAGCATCATGAGAGAACATCCTACCAGACATTGCTGGCCTGGGGAGAAATCAAAATTCAAAGTATGGTTTCTGCTGAATACATACTGCTTTTGCATTGCTTTTGACCATCATAAAGTAAAAAAAAAAAATCTTAAGTCAAACCATCAGAAGTCAGGGACCATCTATATTTTCTGATTCTGAAGGTCGTCACTACCTTTGTTCTCAGCTTTCTTTTCCTAATTTCACACCATTTCCTCATTAAAAAAGCCTTTTTGCATAGTTTCTTCACTGATCTGAATCCCTTATAAATTAGAGGTAGTGACATTCGATATTGTATGTAATTATTCTGAGAATTTTTAGCACACATTTATTCCTTTCTGCCACTTGTGAGGTGTTTTCTTTGAAGATTTTACACCTGAGAATCTTCCTGAGATCTCCTGTTTTATTACGCTGTCTTTTTCTTTTTTTTGCCAATATCATCTATAAAACCTTTTCTACTTTACCTCAATTTATTTTCCTTGTCCATTTCTTCTTTTTTTTTTAAGCTGAGCCATGCTGCCACTTGTTGGCAGTTCAATGGCAGCTCAGCTTGGGCCAGGCATCGAACCACTGTTGCTCAGAGCTTGCACTCTTGAGCGAGCTCTTAAACAACTGAGCCACTCAGCTGGCCCTCCTTGTCCATTTCTTTATAATGTGTATTTCAAAATATAAGCACATCATATCAATCCCCACACTCCTTCCAGCACTAAAAGAATTTGTATCATTTTATAACAAAGGTTTTTGTAAGTTAATTCTTATTACTATCTAGTTGATATATAGCTATCACTTAAGTATCTTTAGTTTCACAAAAGAAATAATAGGCAAGAAAATTACTTTTCAAATTTTCCTTATAATTTCTACTACAAGTATTTATAATTGTATTTCATTTGTAACATAATACATTTTAAATGTTTGATTTGTTTAATTTTATTTGGTGTTAAATATTATCACTTTTATTATTAAGGCAAAATAACAACAGTTAAAAAAAATTGGGAAGGAAAACTATCGCAATTCCCTCCACTTACTACAGAAGTTTTCATCCATGCATGTTGATGACACGAACATTTTAACAAAATTACACAGTATAATGCCATTATATAACTGTTTTTTCTTACTAACATATCATAAATATTTTCTCATAATCATTATAATTTTTTTAAAGATTTTATTGGGGAACTGGGGGAGGGGAACAGCGTTGGGGAATCGAAAGAGGGCAGACAAGTTGCTGCCCTTTTGTTCTTCAGTCTAGTTGCAGAGGACGTTGCTTCACTGGCTCATGTTGGTATTATTATTGTGCTCTTCTGGGTGAGGCAGATTGGTTGCTGGCCACTGGATGGCCGCTCACATTGGCTCTTGGCAGCTCATGCCAGCTGCCGGCCAGCCCCACTGCAGCCTATGCCATTGCCAGTGACTCATGGCAGCACAGCTCCAGGTCGAGCTGTTGTTCACCATCTTAGCTGTAGAGGGTGCAGCATTACTGGTCCTCATTTGGGATCCAAACCGGGGCCCTGCTGCTCAGAGCTGGTGTCCCAAGCTAACTCTTAATCATAATTTTTAATGGTTGTATAACGTTTCATTGAGCTTGTGCATATTTATGCTATTATTTTTTAAAATTTTGATACTGCTATGATCATCTTTGTGCAAATGTCTTCTTACTACTTTAAGTTATATTCTTAGGACTAGGATAGCTGAATTGAAAGATAGGAACATTTTGGGGGTTTCTGATAAAACTTATCATATTGATTTCCAAAATGGGTTGTATAAATGTGCATTCCCACCCTCAGTATAAAAGCACTAAACACAAACTTACCCTAAGCAGCTATTTGTGTTTTATAAGATTGTCATCAAATAAATAACAAAAAAACTATCCTTATAACCATTCTAAGTGTACAATTCAGTGGTATTAAGTGCACTCACAATATTGTTCAGCCATCACCGTTGTCCTTTTCCAAACTTTTTCATTATTTCACACAGACACCCTGTCCCATTAGACAATAATTTCTCATTCCTCTTTCTCCTCAGCCCCTGATAACCTCTATTCTACTTTTCATCTCTATAAAGCCTATTCTAGGTACCTCATATAAGTGGACTCTTACACAATATTTTTCTTTTGTACTTGGCTTTTTTCACTAGCAAAATTTTTTTAAGTTTTATCTATGTTGTAGCATGTATCAGAATTCCATTCCTTTTTAGGTCTGAATAATATTCCACTGTATTTATATACCACATTTTCTTTATCCATTCATTTGTCAATGAATATTTAGGCTGCTTCCACCTTTTGCTACTGTGAATAATGCTGCTATGAACACTGGTATAGAAGTATTTGAGCCCCTACTTTTAACTCTTTTGGCTATATACTAAGAAGTAAAATGGCTGGATCATATGGCAAATTTTGCTTAATTTTTGAGGGGTTCTATTCTTTTAATGGTTAAAGAACGTTCTTTGCTTGCTTTACTTAGTATAAATTTTACTCTTTTATAAGATTTGAATATTTTCTTTATCTTTATATTGCATCTTCTATAAGTTATCAGTTCATGTTCCCTGTCCATTTGAGTTTTTTCTCTATGTTTTTCTAATCTAAATGCTCCCCATCATGGAAACCTGTTCCTTTTGCCTACTGAGAGTCTTTTCCCTTTCATACCTAGATTTTTTTTTTTCGTTAAGTTACCTAGAGTTGGTTTCTACTGTTTATAATCAGATTGACAGAATATTTATCTGTATTACAGAATCCCTAGTAAAGTTTTATATAAAATGTGTCCCAGTTTACTGGCCCCTTATTAATTTTAGTTTTATTAATTTTTCCACCTTTTAGAAAATTTCCATATTACAGAATTAAATCTATAAATCTTTTAAATGGCTTTTCTATTTCTTCAAAGCTAAGAAACTGTCTTTACTCCATCAGTCAATAATTACTCTCTTCAATTTCTATTTTGATTATACTCAAATTGTTCCAATTTATGCCAAATTTTCCATTATTCCCAAATAAGTTAAATTTTTCATGTTTCCTGGTAGCAAATGATTTTATATTGATTAATATATTTTTATATATCTCCAATTCTCCAGGTCTTGGGAAGTGTTTGATTTCAGAACATAATAGATACTTTCCACTTATACTGGAGTCCATTCCCAAGCTCCAAAGGATAATGATGTTCTACAAATATATTTTAGGAAGGAAGGAAATTTAGTGGAAGCATGTGCATGGCTATTTTTTTTTTCTCTTCCTAGTCTTCTTTCTAATGCAGCAAGGGTAAGAACGTGTAGGAGGCAGGAAAGTGCCTCTGGATTATCATCTAAGAGGGAAGCAAAGTCCTGTGCTGGGAAGATTGCCCAAGTCCGAAGCAAGGACTCCTGGGAGAATGTGGAATGTGAAAGCATTGACTTGGGTAAATGACATAAAAGTATTGAAGGCTCACTCTTGGCTTCATGCAAAGGAGTCTAACCTGAGAGCTTAAAGCAGAGTTGTAAAACCAGGAATAACAATAATGTAAAACTTTCTTATCACATGAAATCTTACACAGAAGCTGAGTATCTACAGCAGGTTACAGCAGAGTTGCTCTGTAGCAACCCAGCACATCTGATCTCCTACCCTGCAATGATCCCTATGATACCCTTGGGACACCAGGATTCTGCAGGACACGATTTGAAAATGACTAGTTTACAGGAAAAGAGGCATCATACATCATCACAGTTTGTGCCCAGGAGAAAATGGCTGGCAGTACCTTAAATAACACCTCTCTCTGAAGGAGCTTCATTGGAATAGGGATCAAAGGGACTGAGCCTCAGTATATCATAAATCAGACTGAGCAGAAGAACCAGCGGGGGAAGGAGGTGGTGGTAGGCATAGAACCAATTCAGTTGCTCTAAAATCATGTTATGTGTCCTGTCACCTACTTCCTGGATGAAGGGCTGGCCACAGACAATTTATTGTGAGTCATCGTCATCACAAGAAATTTGATACTTTTCTAGCAGCCCTCAGTGCTCTATTCACATAAATTAACCCTAATCCTACAAAATAGGCCACCTCATGTATATACCTAAGAATAAATATGCACTTGAAATGATTCCCAAGAGAAGACTGGAAGAGGAGAGTAAATTTGAATACAATTATGGCAAATTAGAGGGAAGAATTTAAGATTTTCTCCACATCAGTCAAAACAGGTTAACATATTTAAAGGGGAAATGGCAAGTGGTTATTATTTAGTGTCTGAGAGCCTGACACAGGGTTTTGTTTGTAGTCTCAGCCAAAGAACTGAACGTTCCATAATGTCACTGCAGAACGAAATGTCATCTGGTGGAATTAATGGCTGATAAATTTAGAGCCAGGTGAAGAACCTATTACTTTGTACTACATTTAGCCAACCTGTGAAACCCACTGCCACAGGAGGCTATGGAGTTGAGCACTGCCACTGGATTTAAAGCAGAATGAATAGCTTTATGACTAATAAATGCCAGTTTCAACTCCTCATGCTAAGATAAAAGGGGTAGGGCCAGCTGAGTAGCTCAGTTGGTTAAAAGCGCGAGCTCTGAGCAACAGGGTCACCAGTTCGATTTTCCACATGGGCCAGTGAGCTTCGCCCGAACTGAGCTGCTGCTGAGCTGCCAACAGGTGGCAGGATGGCTTAGCTGGTGAGAGCTTGTGCTCCTAAAAACAAAAATGTTGCTGGTTCAACTTCCACATGGGATGGTGGGCTGTGCCCACCCACAACTAAGATGGAACATGGCACCTTGAGCTGAGCGGCTGTGAGCTGCTGACGGATGGCCGGATGGCGACTAGACTTGGAGCTGAGCTAGCTGTACCCTCCACAACTAAGATTGAAGGACAACAACTTGGCTGTTCCCCTTCCCCGATTCCCAACACTGTTCCTCTTCCCCAAATCCCCAATGAAATCTTTAAGAAAAAAAAAGATAAAAGGGGTAATCAAAATACATATTTGAGAGCACAGGCTAGTTGCTGCAGGGTCAAAAGCAGGGACCTTTCCCCTGTAAGCAATGATATGAAATTAGCTGTACAGAAAACAGGAAGCATTTTTACCCCTTTTGCTAGAACCAGAGTTCTATGTGCTGGTCCAGGAGAGGGTGAGTGAGAAGCCTGCTCTGAGCTTCCACAGTCCGAGAGCTACTCACAACCAACCAACAAGCAAACGTAAATCAAGACTTCTCTCTCGCCACCCTTAGTGACCTACTCAACCAACCTCAAATATTTGCATGCTGGGGGGTCCATCCTATGAACTAAAATAAAGATTGGGTCTCCCCCTTCTTCACTAGCTGAGTACCCTTTTCCTACTAGCTCATTCTGTGCTCTTATCTTCAACAAATGAAGATTCTCTATTTCTGAGCATCTGTTCAGTCTTCCTATGCATCCTCCCATCCTGATGATCTATGAAGGATCCCTGAATGCTTTCCTTTTACACAGGTTTTAAAAACCAAAAGTCACAAACTCCAGGTAGGTAATGTAGTGTCAGATTGGTAATGCGTATAGCACCCGAAGTGCAGGAATATTTAAATTCCAGAAATAGAATCAACATTCTTTATTTTTACTAACTTAGAACTGTAGTGCAAAATCTAAACAGGTAGTATTTAGGATTATAGATTAAATTTAAAATAAAAAAATTAAATATTTCTAAATCCAATTCCTCTGATTTAGAACTAGAAAACTAACATCTTTTTTTGTGTGTGCAGAAGATGTATTAGGTCTTGTATTTCTGAAATGGACAGTCCAGAATTTGGCCTTAAATCCCTTAATTGGGAACAATATTTATTAAAAGTTTTATTCCATTTCATAATGGAGAACAGATGTACCCAAATGTAGTTATTTCCAAACATAGTTTGGGTTTATATTTATAGTAACTATTCTCAAGACATTTGAAGAAATATAATTTTCTAACATCATATTTAGCTTTCAGTATATTATACTGCTATATGATTTTATTTGATAACTCTTCATTCTATTATTCATTCTATTAATTGTAAGAGACAAAGAGAACAAACAGTTTATTTTTACAAAGTTTGAAATAGCAACCATGTTTAGAATTGGATCCTCAACTCTGCAATTGGGGAATTTCTATAATTTCCAATTCTAAAAACTGGTTTTAAAGTGTGGTAGGTTATTCCTTGCCCAAAATAACAAAAAACAGAAAATAACAAAGAACAATTTTCCTAAGACTAAAGTAATCAACGCATATATTTTAAAATTCTTTATAAGCTCCTTTATATTTGTGTTAATAGATGACTACTTTTCATGGTAGCATTTCTTTATTTGGCTTCAAAATAGAACTTCATTGAAATTTCTATTGTATGTCTCAGTTCATTAAAATTTCTATCATGCACTGTCTTTCTGTGGTTTGTTCATAACAATGCCTTAAATTGCATTCTTTTATCAAAGATATACTTTGTATATTAAACATGTAAGAGTAGACTCTAATTCAACAACAAACTCAGCTCGCTCCTGCTTTTCTTGAGTTACATTGCCCTCAGTCTCTATCTCATTTCCCGCTTTTGCTAGAGACACGGAGACACAAAATATTTCTTACCTCCAGAAAAACAACAGCACAACTATGATGAAAAATGAGAACTGACACTTACCCTGTCAGGCTTATAAAATAAGATGTGACTGCAGTAAACTGGCGAGGGAATGCCAGTCTAAAGAGAATGGCAACTACATAGCTCCAGCCAGTTGCTGTTTTACAGCACTGAGACCCAGTGTTGCCAAAACATCTGGATAGTTCCAAAAAGGCCAGATGCCTAGATTTTTGTCGCAAGTTTTAAATGTAGCTAATTTAAAAATTTAAAAATATGATGCATACCACTACAGACTCATTTTTAGAAGGGCTATAATTCAAAAGATAAATAATGAGTGTTGGTGAGGATGTGGAGAAACTGGAATCCTTATAACATTGCTGGCTAGAATACAAAATAGCATAGCTACTTTGGAAAATAATATAACAGTTTCTTAAAAAGTTAAACATAAATTTAACATACAACCCACTAATCCTACTCCTAGGAATTTATCCAAGAAAAAATGAAAACATATGTCTACATAAAGGCATAGTTGGGAAATTTATATCAGCATTATTAATAACAGCCCTAAACTAGAAACAACTCAAATGTCCATCAACTGGTGAATTAATAGACAAAATGTAGTAGATCCGTATAATGGACTATTAGTCAAACATAAAAAGGAATTACATACTAATATACGCTATAACTGAACTGAAATGCAAATCATTATGCCAAGTTAAAGAAGCCAGATGCAAAAGACTACATATTTTGTCTCCATTTATATGAAATGTCCAGAATAGGAAAATCTATACATACAGAAAGCAGATCAGTAAATGCTAGGGCTTCATAAAGTGGGGGATCTGGAAGAAAATGAGGAATGACAGTTAATGGGTTGGGGATATCTTTGGGGGATGCTAAGAACATTCTAAAATTGAGGTGGTGATCAATGAACAACTCTGTGAATATACTAAAAACCATTGAATTATACACTTTATACACTTCAAATGGGTGAATAGTATTGTACATGAATCCTATAACAATAAACTCTTTTGGTTTTTGTTTTTTAAGCAAGAAAATGGGACACAAAGTTTTAGCACAGAAAACAAGAGGAGCCGGGAAAGAGAGCAGGAGTGAGACAAGGAAGCTGGACATTGTACGCTGTGGACTGAAGAGCAAAGGCCAGGTCCGGGGTTGGTGGAACGAATGGCTGTGGGGCTCACCCCTCAGTCTACCCAGAGCTGAATGCTTGATGAATACTGGAAGATAATGCTTGACAGCATTATTAAGGAGAAGGAGCTGTGTCAACACTGGTGACTGTTGTGGCTAATCAGCACCTCCCTGGTTTTCTGAATGCATGATAGCATAGAGAAAGAGAGAACACCAATGATTACAGAAATGAAATGTCCCATCATCGATGTGAGTGGGATCTCAGTGTAGGTTGAATTTGATTTAGGGGAATGCTGCAATAAAGCTGCTTGAACGGGACCTTGTGATTGTCTCATTGATATTCATTCTCTTCTTCCTACTTTGTGTAGTGGCCATGAGGTTGGTAGAGACTGATCCCCAAGGACAAGCCCTGATTATTCTCAGTCAATCAGAGTAAACCCTATCTCTTCTGCCACAGTACAGACCTATACACCCCATAAAATGTTTCGCTTTTTGTTGTAATAGTTCTTGAAAAGTGATGCCATTTTCAGACAATTCCTTTTTCCTGCATGAGGCTTTTCCTGTGTATCCTAAAACATTCTAAACAAACAATAGAAGTAATAGAATAATAAAGGAAATAATAAAATTTTTTAGAAATAAATAAAAGAAGAACTAAAATAAGTAATATTTTTGAGATGATGATTTCAGACAAAGACACGCTCATCAATTTACTCAACACAACATTTTTCTCATCAAACATCATATGGATCTAATTTGAATTGCATGTAATGTTTAGATAAACCCCAAACAATTGACTTTGCTTATATATGCCAAATGAGAGGGATAAAGGGTTTGCAGCTTCAACAACTCTTTGTTTTGAACATCTACTATTTCCATGTGTTTCACAGCATTCTTTTGCTTAGCTTTTACTTTATCCTAAAAGTGGTTTTCTAGGATATAAACTTTTACTTTTAAACACAGTTGGAGTGCGAGATCAAGAGTCCCAAAAAGTTGAACAATTGATGAAGAAAATGGTGCAGGAAAAAAAAGAATAAACAAACCCTTATTATATTCTACTTTATGTATAAACTTGCATTATTTACTTTCAAATTATTAGATGTTTAAAAATTATGTAAACTTAATTACATTGTTCAATTGCTATATAAAACAATCAGGTATCTTCAATTGGGATGAAATGCATCACAATTTTTCTTTTAAAATTAATGTAAATATGTTTTCCATTTAATGACTTTTCACTTAGCATCAGGGGTTTTAGGAAGGAATCAGTCATTGTACAAGGGACAGGTGTGTTTCAAGGAACTAAGTCAATCAGCATTTTATATCTCTGGCTATAGGATTTGATGCAGTGGTTGTCCAGTGGGAAAAGTTCAGGAAACTCACTTGATGGTTTAGGGAAGGGACCAGAATGTGAATAATGACTGCATGTAGCTGGCAGTCATTTTGTGACCATGTCAGGGAGACAGATGGATTTGGATTTAAGCTGACATCATGAAAAACAGAGTGAAGAGAGAAATAATCTATGACTTTGATGACATAATTTATCTGCTGAATCAAACTCAACAGAAATCACCATATTTACGTAGTTTCTCGTTATGTCTCTTTCATGCAAACTCATCTGGGTTTTCTGTAAATTGTTACAACAGGAAGTGTCATGAATTGGGGTTTCTGTTTCCAGAAGTATGACAGGCTACATATGCAGAGAAATCCCTTCAGGAACAAGAAAAATAATACAAGTAAAATGTTTTCAAAAATCTTTCTCAGAGCATAGCTGAGCTGAGCTAGAAGTTCAGAAATGGAAATAGAGGAGACAAACAATGAGAAAGTGTGAGTCCATGAGGATCTGTGAGCACTGGAGCTGGCATCACCCCTGAGGATATCTGCCAATTATAATAGCTTCATCTGAGTTTTAATCGGCCATGTGTCTGAGAAGCAGAAGCCAAAACCAGGGGCCAGAGCAGAGTGGAAGTTAAGGTCAGAGATGCTTGCATGAAACCAGGACCACTTAAAGAGCAAAACCCACAGTGGGTGAATAAGAAAACAAATTTACCCACAGGAGGAAAGATGCATGTCTCAATCTCCTCTCTGGGCGGAGCAGAAATAAAGAAGGAAGTCTCCTTTGAGATTTCTTAACTACAAATCATATTCACATGGGTTTGCCACCAAAATTTATAATGCTAGAAAAAAAACCCAAACTGAAAATGAAGTTTAAAGGGATCTTAGGTTAGTAATACCTCAGGTACTACTGTTATGGAGAAATGCCCTTTAAATACAGGCCTCAAAGAATTCCTACAGATAGAAATCCAAAGATCATGCAATCACAGCAAAAATGATTAACACACAAGGAAACAAGCAACTATGAACAAAAGTCATTATAAATAAGAACTACAGAAGAAGCTGTACGTTAATAAATATACTACATTTCAAAAGTTCTGGGATGTAGCCAAAAGTCTTCCGGGAAATTCAAAGCCAAAAGTACTTATACTAGAAAAAAAGCAAAACTCAAAGTCAACTGCGTAAGCATTTATCTTGAGACATTAGGAAAGGAAGAGCAAAATAAACCCAGAAAACATAGAAGAAATAAAATAATAAAGAACAGAAAAATATGAAGTAAAAAACAAAGATATGAGAGGATTACCAAAACCAAAAGTGGTTCTTAAAAAAAAAAAAAAGTATGAAATTGACACACCTCAGTTGGTTAAGGAAACAAAAAAAACCCAGCAAATATATTAGGAATGGAAAAGAGAACATAACTAAAAAGGCAGCAGAGATCAAAATGATAATGAAATATAAATAACTTTAATGTCAACACATTTGAAAAATTAGGTGAAATGAACAAAATACTTCAAAAATTTACCAAAATTGACTCAAAATTGGTTAAGAAATAAAAATCAGTATGGTTATCAGTAGTCCAAAATTCCCCCTCAAGGAAAATAGCAGGATCAGATTATGTTACAGGAGATTTTAACAAAATATTCAAAAACAGATAACTCCAAACCTAAATTTCCAATTAACAGACTAAAAGGGAAGACATTCCAATTCCATTTATATAATAAATTTCTTTTGTTATCAAAAATAAAGAGAGTAGGGCCAGCCGAGTGGCTCAGTTGGTTAAGAGTTGGCTTAAGAGCACAAGTTCTGAGCAACAGGGCCATCAGTTCGATTCCCACCTGGGCCAGCGATGCTGCACTCGAGCTGAGCTGTTGCTAAGCCGCCAACAGGTGGCTGATGGCTCAGCTGGTGTAACAACAAGATTGCCTGTTCAATGGTGGGCTATGTGCACCCACAACTAAGACTGAGTTTGGCACCTTGAGCTGAGCTGCTGCCTGGATGGCTCAGTGGATAGAGCATGCGCTCTTAACAACAAGGCTGCTGGGTTTGACTCCCGCATGGGATGGTGGTTATGCCCATCTGCAACTAAGACTGAACTTGGCACCTTGAGCTTAGAGGCCACAAGCTGCCAACGGGAAGGCAGATGGCAACTGGCGCCCTCCACAACGAAGACTGAAGAACAACAATTTGACAGGTCCCCTTCCCCAATTTTGCAACACTGTTCTCCTCCAATTCCCCAATAAAATCTTTAAAAAATAAATAAATAAAGAGAGTAAAAGAAGGGGAAACCAGGTCAATCTTATTAATGCAGGAGCAAAAAACTTTCTAAAGAAGAAAAAGTGCAAACTGAATTCAGCAATGCATAAAAGGGTACTCTATTATCACTGAGTTGCATATATTCTAGGACTACAAGTTGATTTAACTTAGAAAAATCTATTAAGTTAATAGATTACATTAACATAAAAGGAGAAAATTATATAATAATATCA
>NW_017731519.1:454400-459354 GCF_001890085.2 Hipposideros armiger | reverse complement strand
TGACATTTTAATCTTGGACATACAAAAAATAAAGATGTAAGACTAGATGATAGCTAACGTTCTTTCCAATACTCCTGCAGTGCTACCATCTTCTAACAAAGCCTTTTTCTATTTTTGTAACCAAAGCGCTTTGGATGGAGTTCAATCCTGACCCACCCCATATAGAATTCCAGTCTACACCAAGCAGTATTATAGGGAAGCACTAGCGTTCATGCATACATAATCAAACTCCATGCCTGCAGGGCTGGAAACGCAGTTATAGCTGATGATATAAAGCAGCCTTGAGCTTGTGATAGGTTATCATTAAAAGGATTAAGGCTTGCTTTGACATGGGCTGACATCCAAAAATTAGATTTAATGTTAGCAACTGGAATGCTCAAGAAAATAAAAAGTAAGGGAGAAACGAATGGAGTTAAATTAGAGCAAGTGGGTGTCAAAGGCATGTTGGAATTATTTTCAACTCAGTTTAGAAATGTTTCATTCAATGGCTAAAAAAGTAGAGTTGGCATAAATTCTCACCTATGATTACAAAATATAGAAAAAATGTCTTAGGTGGAAAATTTCATCTTTCAAGGTAAGTATTATGCCACTGGAAACTTTTTTTTTTTTTTTAGAGAAATGACTAATCCTGGAGTTTTTTCTAGCACTTTTCAGCTTCACAGCACTTGAAAAACGTGCTAATACTTAAAAATCAAGAAGACCTGTTAAAGTCTCAGGAGGAAGATGTATTTTTTTCTCAGCATAGTTGCCTGAAAATTAACTTACAGGTCTGAGTAGCACAGGTTAAGGTTGATTAAAAAGCTTTTTAATGGCTGACAGGGGGTGTACTTCAAGGTTTATTCGGTGAGCTGCAGGTAGTTGATAACCAGGATATAAGTATCCACAAATTCTTTTCCATCTCTGTGCTCTATGGACCAAGAGTCACAAGGGGGTTGGGAGTTGGGGGTAAAGTTACTGAAAATGCAAATTTTTGGCCCCCACTCCAGACCTACCAAAGCAGAAACTCTGAGGGTGGTGGTGCCTAGGAACAAGCACCCCAAGTGATTCTTATGCTTACCAAAGTTTGAGAAGCACTGCCCTATTTCTTGACCATTCTCATATTCTCTAGACCAGATCATTCATTTTTTGCAGTGAAAAAAAAACAACAGAAACAAAACTTGCTAAACACTGTCTACACTCAGTTGGGTGGTGGGTAGTAGGTCACAATCCCAGGATGGTCTGAAACTAAGATGCGGGCTCGTTGCTCACCCGGGACCACCTTCGGATTCTTTCACAGTTTTAATGTATCCCTGCTCTTCATTTTCAATAAAGCAGACCTGCTTGAGGAATTCTGATACCATTGCCATTTTTAAAGAAGTTTCTTTTTTCCACCTTCTTCCAAAAAACGAAAGAGAGATTTCTTCTCTGATCCTTTTACACTTCCAATATTTTTTTAGCCCCCACTGTAGCCCACATCCAGAATGGCTAGGGTCATGAATCACTGAACCGTTGCAGATTCTGAAATGCAAATTAGCATGCTTCCAATGATGGTTTATTATTTAGCTTTCTTGTATCTGCTAAATCAGTTACCACTATCAGGCTATGGTCCAGATTCTCCATTCTTGTTCTCTTTGCCCTGGAGGGCTTATGTTTCTGAGAGGTTCTGGAAGATCACAGAGGTGAGTATATGTGTTCAATTCATCATTTTTTTTTAAACCAGAAACCTGCTTTAACATTATATGAACATATCCCTATGAGAAAAAGGTATTCACTTGGAAATCAGATAAATGGGATAATTACTTGGCAACTGAGGAAAGAACATGTCTGTTATGAGGTTTTGTTCGTTTGTTTGTTTTGCAGGGAAGATTGTTCCTAGAAACACTAAACAGTGGACAGCAATCACATTACTGACTTGGCCATATGCCAAGTTTATTTTACCTAGGCTGAGGGCATTATCAGTGACTGAGTCAGGGTCAAGTGTAACAAATGGACTATAGGGAGAAACCAAAATGTTGCTCTTTGGGGCCTGATGAAATGTGGCCTTCCTCTCAAGAGTAGGGTGGGAGAACCCAAGGCACTCTACCAACTGACTCAAAAAGCAGAAGGTTAACTGGTACATTGAGATGCTTTTGTAAGGCATGTAAACAAAGCAGGGATTTGCCTCTTCCCTTCTTCCTGAGACTGAAGTAAAGGCATAGTTCAATGGCCTATCTTTTAGATCTTCCCCTTTGCAACTGATGTTTAATATACACTGTTTACTATTGCTGGGTTGTTTTTTTTTCAGGTTTTTCATCTTGCTCATGTACCTCAAAGTGATTGTTCAAATTGACACAGTTTTAGAAATACTTTTTAATGATGATTTTAAAAGATAATAGTTATAATAACTTTACTAATTTCATCTGTGGATCCTTATCTATAGTTGAACAAAATTACACTCTAATTTCCTTAAAACTTGTAATTCAGCTCAGAATCAAATCTTTCCTTTCATCTTCAGATCCTCTGCCTAGTTTCCAAATCCCTTGAGATTAATCTAATCCTGCACAATTTTCTCCCCTTTAACTCCTTCCTTCTCAGGATCTCAAATCATGAACCTTTCTCTGAACCTGTCAGTGAGAGTCTAGCAACAAATCTTGGGCAGCATCTTAAGTGTTCAGCAATTGATCTAATGACCACTGACCTAGGAGGTTAGGATCGTGTTTCTGCATGTATCACAACGCGCTCCTGTGCCCTTGGAAAAGACCTTAACCCCAGCTTCTCCCCTCTTGTGCATGAAAATAATAGTACTTATAGTCAGCACCTTTATCTTTGTAAATAAAAGTGTATAGGAAGATAAAAGATAAAGACATACTATTGTTCTCAGTTCTTGATACCGGAGTACTGGGGGAAAAAAGAGAATAAAATAAACAGCAAAAAGAGAAAAAGACAGAATGACTTGAATTATATAAAAAGAATATAAAGTGACTATTCTAGAGAAAAATGCAGACAATTTCCAGAAACTTCTGTCCAAATAAGAGATGTAGGAAAATCTTGATGAGAAATTGACAAAACAGTAAATAAAAAGAAGGCATTATTTTGCAGTTGGTGAAATGAGAAGTGGAAAGTTTACTTCACAGAAATCATTATTTTAAACATACTTAATACAATATATTTTTTAATGTTCAGAAAAGAAAAAAATGCCATGCTGCTGTATTTATACTTTTAAAACTCATCTGCTTGGCATTTTTTAATTGAACTTGCACTTGTTTCAAACATCATNTGTCCTTTTGTTCTTCAGTCTAGTTGTGGAGGACATCGCTACACTAGCCCATGTTGGTATTTGGGTGATCATTTGGTGATCATTGCACTCTTCCCGGCTGAGGCAGATCGATTGCCGACCATTGAACGGCTAATTGAATGCAGCTCATGCCAGCTGCCGGCCACTCACGGTAGCTTATGGCAGCCCACTGCAGCCGCACTGCAGCCTACGTCATAACCAGCAACTCACAGCAGCCCAGCTCCAGGTGGAGCTATTGTTCACCATCTTAGCTGTAGATGGCGCAGCATCATTGGCCCATGTGAGATCCGAACCTGTGGCCCTGCTGCTCAGAGCTCACTTTCCCAACCCAACTCTTTCTTAACCAAGGAGTCACTCGGCTGGCCCAAAAAGGAATTTCTTTAACCTGAACAAGAGTGTGTATAGAAGATCCTTAAAGCAAACATTATAATCAGTGGTAAGCCAGTATAGTTGTTCCCAATATTTCTGTTCAATTTTGGACTAAATATCATGGTTAGTGCAAAAAGATATTAAAAAAGAAAAAGAAAGGAAATCCATAAGAATTGGAAAGAAGTAAATTGTTATTATTCAGAGATAAAACGATAGTGTACGAACTGGAAAACCCAAAAGAATCTACCCAAATTATTATAATTAATCATAGATTTTTTGCAAAGTTACTAGTTACAAGATCAATAACCAAGATTCAGTGACATTTTTGTATACTAGCAAAAAATAGATATAAAATAAAAATTTAAGAACATACTATTTATAATAGTTTAAAAATGTTAAAGTATCCAGGAAAAGATGCTGAGAGAAAGCAAGTTGAAAAAAATGTTTGTTTTATTTTGTTTTGGTTTTGGTCATTTGGGGTGTATTCCTTAAAATAAAACAAATCAAACAGAAACTTAAATTGTCATTTAAGTGAGGTTTCAGAAGAGAGTGGAGGTAAATGGGAACTTCTTAAATAGACTATAAACCAATCCATTTTTTTCCCCTGTAAAATCATTTTATTTTCTGTTACATAAACATCTTTTTTAGGTAATGTTTCTAGAACCTGTTTATGGGGTTTTATAGTTGGGGTAAATACATTTTTTAAAAACTTATCTCTATTATACAGAGTCATAATGTAAAAATGATTATATAGGCTATAGTTTTCAGAAAGCAGTTAGCCAGACTAATCCTGCTGAAGAAACTATTTAAGTCTATAATATGGAATGAAAAGATATGATTTAAAAATCTACTGATCAAAAAGCTTGTGATCAAAGGAATGTTTACTATCTCCTTTACTTTGCTATTACAGAGAACCACTAGGGTTTTTTTCATAATCTTTACTTTCATCCAGGATGGCTTGGCAGAGAGAGATACCATACAACTGCTGATAGCATGCTTTGATATCATTCATGTCGATTTCAGAACAGAAAACCATAACTCTAACCAATGTCTTACGACACATTCCAACACTCTTCATGGCCTCATGAAGCTGCTCAGCAAAGAACATTGGTTTGTTTGTGGCACACTTCATGATCCTTGTGAAGCATTTCTTGACATTGCCTTTCATCTCCAGAACTTTGTTCATGTTGTGCTGACTGGACTTGTTGTACTTCTGAAACACTCTGTAAAGAGGGGGATAGCTTCTGGTGGTAGGAATGGTATTCAACACACTCACATCTGTCCCTCTTCTCCTTTCCCTTGGCATTTGAGTCAGCCAAGTCCTCATCTATG
>NW_017731519.1:442372-450560 GCF_001890085.2 Hipposideros armiger | reverse complement strand
AATCAATAAATTACTGTATTTAAATCTTCCAGGGATAATATAAGAAACACAACACTTTATTTTGTAAGCAAGTCTATGAAACAGGCCACAATGTTTAATGTATATCTTTATCTTTTCCCTTCTTACCTGAAGTTATAACATTGAGAGTGGTCTATCTTTAGAAACTGAAGAATTACTGGAAGTTTTTTCCAAATTAAATATGCAGGCAACTCTTCTTTGGGCTAGGGAATGTGGCCCATGTTAAAAGTACTTGAAAGAAAGAAATAGGTGATCCCAGAACCAGGACATGAGATGAGCCTTAGTAGTTAAACTAGTTACAATTAACACATAATGGATGCCGGTAGAAGTCATCATCCTAAGAAATGGTTTAGCTCATCCTGGCTGGAAAACTGACAATAAACAAGTTCAATCAAGGTGATTAGAAAGTAATCAAAGAGGTGGGACCAGAGAAGAGATGGCCAAAAACCAAAGGTTTCTGTAACTGGATGCCTTTTTAGGAGGTGAGATGCGAGGACTTTAGAAAAGTGAAGCCTCAAAGGCAAAAATTTGGAGAGCTTATCTTTCATGGAATAGCCACTCTGAGTCTTGCAGCCCCAAATATTTTAATCCTGAAAAGATTATATGTATTCCCCTTGTGTGAGGCAGAAGTAATTAAAAAGGATTGACCATATCCTACAAAACTCACTATGCTCAAATTTTATTCTCACCAAAAAATTGATAAATTGCCATATATATTTAAAAATCAATAGGACCTTCTATTGATTTCATAATGGGTTTTCAGGGAAAAAATATATATATCAATGTTAGTACAATATATCTGACTTAATAAACATTGAAATGTGAAACAGACAGCAAGAATGAGAGAGAGAGAGATGGTGAGCAGAAGTTGTTTCTTATTTTCTCCAACATCCGTTTCCCCTTTCTGCTTAGTAGCAAAATACTGATTTAATTCAGGACAGTAAAGCATGCATGCATTTATAGATTAAAATTTTAAGACTCTCTTGCACCAGTTATGATCATAAATTCTAGTAAACGTAATATAAGTGAACTCTAGTGGAGATTCGTTTCCCTTTCTCTTTTGCCTTCCTTCCTCCCTTCCTCTTTTGTGCTCCCTGGAATATGGAAGTCATGGCTGAAGTTTTAGCATCTTGGGCTTTTAAACAATTTTGAAGATAGGAGATACATACTGAAAATAGTGGAACAGAGAGATAAAAGGGTAGATCCCTGATGACCCCATTGGCCATACCAGTGCTAGACTGTGGTACTCTCAGATTTCCTTAAAGTCACTGTATTTTCTTTTGTCTTTCAAATATTAGCTTACCTAGCTTTTTTTTTTTAATTAAAATTTATTGGAGTGACAACGGTTAGTAAAATTACATAGGTTTCAAGTGTACAATTCTGTAATACATCGTCTATATATCACATTGTGTGTTCACCACCTAGAGTCAGTTCTCCTTCCATCACCATGCTTGATCGCATTTACCCTCATCTACTGCCCCCCTCCCCACTTACCTCTGGTAACCACTAAACTATTGTCTGTGTCTGTGAGTTTTTGTTTTTTTATTTGTTTGTCTTGTTCTTTTGTTGCTTCAGTTTTATATCCCATACATCATGAAATCATATGGTTCTCAACTTTTTCTGTGTGACTTATTTTGCTTAGCATAATAATCTCAAGATCCATCCATGTTGTCATAAATGGCACTATTTCATCTTTTCTTATTAAAGCCACTGTATTTGATAGTTATCTGCTATATGCAGCCAAACCTATCCTAATTGATATATGGGATGATTCTACTTCTCTGGTACCTGGTGCCAGGAAGGGGTATCTAGAAAAGTAAACACATTATGATCACTAGAAAAAAGTATCACTCATAATAGAATAAATTGTTCTCTGATTTCTGCATTAGTTTCTTTTGAGTCTGCTATTGTGTATCAGTTCCTTAGAGGCTCATTAATTTTGGGTGCCCTAAAAATATGCAGTTGGGAGTTTTGAAAAACTGAGTGGAACCTGCAAGGTCTTGCTTAATTGGTTAATTAGTTTCTCCTTCCCTTTCATCTTTGTAACATCAAATTCTCTATACCTGTACAGCTGCTCCTATTATATTCATATATAGAATTTTATATAGATTGAATATGCAAAATTCTGATAAAGGATAAAACAGATTATAACTATTTTCTCATCATATGAAGCCAAAAACCTATAGAATTCTAAGATAAGAATCCATCCACTGATTAAAACAGTACATGGCACATAGTTGCTTCCTGAATCCCTTTATGCTGTGTAACAAACCATATTAAAACTCAGTGGCTTTTAAAAACAAGTATTTATTTTTCCGTCATGCATTGGTTTGTTGGCTGGATTTCAGCTGATTTAGGTTGGGCTTGGCTTTAAGCTGCAGGTTTGGTCTAAGTCTGTTCTATGTGTCTCTCTCTATGTGTCTCTCATCCTTCTTGAACCAGACACTACCTCTGAACTATTTTTATTCACAACACTTACGACACCAAATGTGTAGTCTCCCTGCCCCCCAACAACAACAACAAACAGTTCTCCAACTCTCCAACTGGGTATCCTACAATTCAGTTCAATTCTGACACTAACTACTCAGAGTTAGCACAGACCCCACAGGCTAAGGTCTCAGTCTCACAAGATCCTCCCTACTTCAGGGGCCAGTTCTCAGGTTGTCACCTGTACTTCTTACCAGCTGGCAACATATGAAGGGGTCTCATGACTCTCCTCAGGTTTGCTAGTTTGTTAGAATGGCTCACAAACTCATGGAAACACTATACTTACTATTTTTAGTTTATCATAAAGGATACAACTCAAGAACAGCCAAATGGAAGAGATGCCTGGATTATACACAGGTATACAGGACAAGGTATGGGAGGGCAGCACAGAGCTTCCATGCCCTCTCAAGGCATGATGCCTTCCCAGCACCTTGATGTATTCATCAACTCAAAAGCTTGCTGAACCCCATCATTTAGGGGCTTTTATGGAGGTTCCATTAAGTAGGCATGATTGATTACATTATTAGCCATTGGCGACTAACTCAGTCCCTCTTCTCTCCCTGAAGGTCAGGAGGTGAAAATTCGGACCTCTAATCATGCCTTGGTCTTTCTGGTGACCAATCTCCATCCTGAAGCTATTTAGGAGCCCCTCAGCCAAAAGTCACCTTATTAGCATAAACTTGGGTACAATGAAAGATGATTGTTATGAACAATAGAAGATACTACTATCATCCCTACTGCTCAGGGAATTCCAAATATTTTAGAAGCTGTGTGTCAGGAACTGGGGACAAGGACCAAAGGTATATTTATCCTACCACCTAAAGCACATTTTTCTCATGACAAAGTCAGGAGTAGAAGCCTACATCAAGCCCTTGTTTATATCATATATACTAACATCCCACTAATTAAAGCTAGTCATATGGCCAAGCCCAAGGTCAAGAGGCAGAGAAGTACATTGCAGAGTGTGGATGACAATACTAGCGCAAGGGGGTGAAAAATTGAATACAATTAGTCAATCTATCACAGTTTTCAATAAAAATCTGTTAGATGAATGAATGAATATGGTGGTAATTATAGTTGAAGTGTGTGGTAATAGTCCAACTGAATCAGACACTGCAAATATCAGAGAAATACCAAAAGATGGGTACAAAAATTCTAAGAACTGTAAATGTGGAGGTAATCAGGGGCAGAGCAATGTTTGGATATTTACGGTGCATTAACCAAACCCAGAAGGAATGATGAGGTGAGCAACTATAGACAAAGGAGACATTTTAGAGCCAACAGGGTACTACAAAGAAAAAGTATACCACCATCTTGAGACAGTAACTAAGCAATGATTTGTTGGTTCCAAATTAGCCTGAGCTAGCTACTATCTTAACCCCCTCCTTATCAAAACTTTATCATTACTTATTGAGAAATATTTTTTCCTATAAAACACATTCTCTGATTTTATGATACTCCAAAATTTGATTCACTTTATGGAAATTCACTTTGACAGAATGCATCTACTTTGTTTTGAAATAGCATAGTAATGAACCAGACAGAAAACTGCGTCTCCCTAAGAGGCTAAGCAATATCCAGAGAATAATTTAAGCACTAGGAAGAATAGAGATCTAAGAATAACCACCACTTTCAGAGAGGAAATATAGCATTATGGTGGAGAACACTGGTACTGGAGCCATTTATATTGGCTTCAAACCCCAGCCCAATCACTTTATAAAAAGGGAGTGATGACAACTATACCTACTTCATAAGCTGTTAACAAGAATTAGATAAATTACATAGACAGTGATTAGAAATCATAAGAACTTAAACATTAGCTATTATCATAGTTAGATGTTTGTATCTTCTCAGCTTTTGGTAGACCAGAAGTGATGTAGGATATTTCTTGTGCCAGGGTCTTGGTCTCATGGAACCAAAGACTGGAGACTGAACCAGAGAGGTAAAGTTGAAGAAAAGGAGCTTATTAGAAGTAAAAATACATTTCAAAGAAGCAGGAGTGGGCCCAAGAAATAGAGAATGGCTCAAGGGCCATTATTAGAAAAGAAAGTACACTCTGAAGTGTTTGGAGCAGGCCCGGGAGAGGCAAGGCTCAAAAATGCCCAAAAGGCATTGACTAGCCAAGACTTGGAGTTTTTATCCCTTCTTCCTCTAGAATGGGCTGTTCCTCTCTGGGTGAGGGACCACCTGATTGATCTCATCTCTTTAGAAAGGAGTTTATTAGAAGAAAAGAGAAGTTTTGGGTGCAGAGGGGAGGTCTTTGGGGAGGTGCATTCTATGGGATGTGCAGGAATGCAGAGACCCAATGCCTGCCTCTAACTGCCTGCCTAGTTTTCCCCTTGAGAGTTGTGATCCCATAAAATCTCTATGGGAAGCTGAGGGACAGGAGGTCTCTTCTTCTGTATCTGCTTCCTGCTGGGCAGGAGCATAGAGCTGTCCCTGCCTATTTGGGGGATTCACGGTACTCTCACCCGAGCTGATCTCAGTTGAGAGGAAAGGGTCTCAAGATCCGCCTGGAAGACCATGTTGGCTTCTTTGGTTGCAACTGGCAATCTTGCTAGGGTACACTCTGTATCCCCAAGGCCCCTAAATGAGTAAACATAGATTTTAATTAATAAATTTCTTAAAGGGCAGAGCTCAAAGCTATTGATGTAGGGTGGATACCGGTTTGGAAAGAACATTAGCCTTTAATGTTTACAATCAATAAGTATACTGGCCTGGGGAAATGTTAAAGCCTATTTAGTCTCTGGGGTGGGATTATTCGAGAGTTAAGTCTGGAATGGCTTGGGGAATGTTGGGAAGTCACAGGCTTTAAGTAGTTATCTAAAGCCAGGGTGGGTGAGAGATATTCTGTGATTCAGTCTAGGGGCAATCTTTAATCTAGGATTCAGAAACTGATTAGAAGAGTAATCAAAGCCAAGGCTAAGAAACTAGGGAAGAGCAGATTTAAAAGTTGTCCAGTGGGGTGGGGATGGGAGTGGGAAGGGCTACTCGCTTGGTCCCATCAGAAGGAGCCTGTAGCATTTAAGAATTAATGATACCAATAGATTGAAATAGTTCTCTAGTGGAGAGGTCAGCTTTGAAAAAGAGATAGACAGATAGATAAAATACACACACAAAATTATGCACACACATATGTATATCTGTATATGTATATTTGTCTAGAAATATTTTTAGAATAAACATTCTTAAAATTTTTCTGGCTTTCCCTTTTGGGAAGGAACGTTCCAAAGGTAAACAATTTGGCAGTTTTATAAACAGTAACTTAGAAAATAACTAGTTGTGACTCTTTATTGGGTACATTTAAACACTGATATTGAGATGATATGAAAATAAAACACTGAGAGCATCAGTATATCTTTTCTTTGGGGTAATTTCTATAAAACAAATAGTGTATATGTTACCTTTTCTAAGAAACACTTCCAGTTTTTTTTTTTTAAATTAACTTTGTTTTCCCTCATGCTTCCTATAAAATTCGGTTGTACATTCATTCTAGCCTTGTTAGTATGAATATTTTAGAAGTCTATGCCTTCCCCCCATTAGATTATGAGATATAGCACAAAGGATGTCTGTTTAATAATAATGCTAATTATTATAACTGACATTTAAATATACTTATATAGTTTACAAATAACCCCTACATACATTTTTCTCATTTTTCCTTTTCTCTCTCACAAAAGCCCTGTAATGGATTTGTATTCTTGTCAGTACAACATATACTACTTTGCATATAATACTTTCAAAAACATTTTTGTGTTTAATTAAAACTAAAACTGGGTTGTGTGGGTTAAATTAAAATGTTCCCAATTGCTTGAATTTAGAATTCCTCTAAAGCAATCAAGAGAGGAAAAGAAGATTTTGAATGCTTTCACTTTTTCATTTGTATACCACCAACATATCCCTAAGATAAAAAAAAATTAAGAAAGTATTTATTTGGCCATTAAGATTGCATATAATGACAACAACATCTAAACAAAGCAGGTTTTTAAATGTTTATTTATTTATGTACTAGGCCAGAACATCCTGTTTTCCCTGCTCCTATCTGATTGCTTACTTCAGTCCTGGTCAACACTGCATAAGCTCCACATCAATGGGTACTCGTATATTATGAGAGAAATGAAGAATTAAAACCACCCTTCAAGAAAATGATTGTGTTGGTAATCCAGGACCAAGTCAATTTTCCCCATTCAATACATTTTCCTCTAGAAGAAACAGCTTCCTATAGCCCTTTGGGGTCCATTTAAATTCTGACATTTCTCTATTGGAAAATGAACTGAAGCTATCAACCCCATTTCATTACACAAATACCCTTCAATCACTAGTAACTACAGCTAAATTATTATCTCATCTGATAGCTACTCCACATTGACAAAAGCTTTCTCACCCATTATCCCCTCAAAGTCATCTGGTTTCTTTGCAAGAACTCTTCTACTTTCATGAGCAATTTAAAAATCACTTACAACTCAGAAAATAGTGCACCTCTTATTTAGTTCTTTAAGTCAGCTGTAAGCAGATTCTATGCTATGTCAAAAACCATTTCTTATTTCCACTGGACTCAAATTGCCAACGCTTCTCTGGGATGTAAAGACTATTCAGAGTGAAATGGAACAACAGGCAGGCTGATATCCAGAACTACATTTCTTTTTCTTGTTAAAAACAAATTTTGAGAAGAGCCCTAGAAGCTAAGTATCATCAGAAAGAGAGGTAAGACCTCTGGAAAAAGAATACAAACAAAATAGAGTTGAGTACCAGAAAGGGAAGCAATGCATTAAGACATGATTAATAGCATTTGCATGTAGAGCACATGCAAGAGGAAGAAGAAAGAAAAGAAGTGGTCTTGGTATTCCATTTGCAACTCAGACTTCTTTCCTGTGGGCATTGAGGATATGCTAAATAAAAGTAAAACTCTGCCAACAGTAGTGGCTCTGTTCCCATAGGCCCCTGATGAGCCAGATCTCATGTTAGAGAATAAGGATAACAATGAATAGGACCCAGTCCTGCTCACAGCCTAATGGTGGCGACACAGTTATACAACACAGTATTACAGAAGTCAGAAGGACAGAAATGCTGAAACTGAAGAACTACAAATACTTTCAAAAGTGTATGGGATCATCAAAGTGTGAATAATTAATGCAAATTGGGGGGATTAGCAAAATCATCACATAAGAGTTAAAATTTAACTTGGGACTTGAAATGAATAGGAACTGATTTGGTAGAAAATGGAGGGAATGTGCACCCCAGTCTGAGGAAACAGGAAGAAGGCAGGAAAATGAATGCCACACTCAGGATGCAGCAAGTAGTCCCACATGGTGGGACTGGGGCCAGGAGAAGAGGTGGGAGATGATACCAAAAAGTAGGTTGGGACTCTGTTGAACCAAAAAGGTTTGTGTGCTGATAGTGACACAAAATTTGTGCTCTAGACAGGCCCTCTCTGGAAGCATTCTAAAGGAGTTATTAGAAGGGAAGAAACTAATGAAGAGCTTGAAGCCAGTGCAGTATTCTAGAATTGAATAGTGAGACTGGGATACAAGGAGGCAATGAATAGAAAAGATATTAGGAGATAAATTCTATTGGACTTAGTAACTCCTGGGCTATGGAGGAGAAAGAGGAAGGAGAGAGTGATGCTAGGGAGACAGCCTCTAATTTTAGCTGTTGGGTATATTCATTGGGAAATGGGGAAACA
>NW_017731519.1:432298-437690 GCF_001890085.2 Hipposideros armiger | reverse complement strand
TTACAGAGTAAAGTGGACTTTGCAGATGTGATTAAATTAAAGGATTTTGAGGTGAGAAAATTATCCTGGATTATCGATGTGGTTCTGTTCTAACCCGAGGACCCTGATAAGTAAAAGAGCAAGAAAGGAGTGAGTCAGAGGCTTAAAACAGCATGAATTTATTATCTTACAGTTCTGGGGTTCAGAAGTCCGAAATGGGCTCATCTGGCTAAAAATTAAGGCGTCAACAGGGCTGCATTCCTTTCTAGAGGATTCTCAAGGGGAAAATCCATTCCTTTGCTTTTCCAGCTTCCAGCAGCCACCCACATTCCCTGTCTCTTGGCCCTTTTCCATCTTCAACGCCAGGAACAGTAGGTGGAGTTCTTCTCATATCCTATCACTCTGAATTCCTCTTCCACATTTAAGGACCCTCAGACCCTCCAGATAATCCAAAATAATCTCTCTGTTTTAAATCCAGCTGATTAGCAACTTTAATTCCACCTGCTATCTTAATTCTTTTTTGCCGCTTAACTCAGTCACAGGTTCTAGAGAACTAACCCCAACTTCAAATGCCTCTTGCCTTTACAATAGATCATCTCAGCCATGCCAGATTTCTACCTTTAAACACTCACATTCTAATACACCCTTGGAGGGTGGGAGTGAGGTGGGGGCAGCTAAGTAGTGTAGGGAGACAAAAACATACTAATGTCCTGTCTAGTGCACTCTTCAGGGTTACTTCAGCTTTTCATGGTCTTTGAGCTATTTTACAACTCTAAAATAGTTTTAGGAAACTAGAAAACTGATAGTAATGCAAATGAGTCTTGTTTATACAAAAGCAAATAATGTCCAGAGGAATGCAATTGATTATTGCCATATGGATATTGATGAATTTTGCCAGCTTTCATCCATTTTAATGTTTCATTAATTAATGAGTTAAATAAAATCTTTGACACTTTCAATTGACCCCAGAGTTCCAAAATGGTTAAATCAGACAAATTTTACCAGCAATTGTCTAGGTGGGAAGACAGATTCCTGGTGCTTCCCACTCTACAATTTCCCAGAATCCTCAGCATTGTTGTTAGAGATCACATTTTGCTAGTACATTTTTGTTCATTTTACCATTTTCATGTTTCTATGGCACAATTGTTCCAAATGAGCCTCTTATAAACTGTGTCATAGGATACTTTCTAATCTAAGCATAGAGGAATTTAACCCAAATTTAACCCATACATACTTATTTTTATGTTTGGCCTTATCCTACAGTTGTATTTTGTATTTTCTATGTAGTATATTTTCTTTTGTTGTTGTTCTGGTTGGTTGGTTTGTTTTCTGTCTTTTGTTAAGCAGGTGGATTTTTTCATTTCATTTATGTTTCTCTAGAGCAGGAATACATTTTCTACAAAGAGCCAGTTAATATGTACTTTTGTGGACCATACAGCCTCTGTCACAACTACTAAATTCTGTTGTAGCATGAAAACATCCATAGATAATACATAAATGAATGAACATAGCTATGTACCAATAAAACTTTATTTTAAAAAAATCAGGGACTGGGCTAGAGTTGGCCTATGGGCTTTGGTTTTGCACTATTTTAAAGCTATCTAGTGAGTAACCTTCCTTTGATTTCCTCTATTGTCTCCTGAAAATCCTGTTAGGCCTGCATTGGTCTTTCATATCTCTCAATCCTTTTCTCACATTTTAGATCTCTTTGCTACTCTGTCTCCTGGCTAAGTTTCTTTCTGTCAATGATAGTAGTTCATGGACACAATAACAAATCAAACAGTAGTTCACAGACACAGCGAATCAAATAGTATAGGAAAAGCAACAGTCTCCACTCGTGTTACTCCCCAGGTCCTCTCTCATCTTTGAACTATTTCTTTTGAATTCTCTGGTCATTAATTCCACAATACTAAATATGTTTATACCTCTTATTTCTTATCTCTAGCTCTTAAAAATAGAGATTTAGCTCAATTACATTGGGTTGTCAGAAAAGTCATGACACGTTTTTGCAATGAAAAACAGAAAAATATGTCATGACTTTTCCGACAACCCAATATTATCCTTGTCTATATTAGTCTATATTACTATTCTCTTCCACCTCTTCTCAAAATTGTGTATCTGTAACATCATCTTTAGCTCTATTAATGGNACTTCTCTGTTCAATTGATGGTTGTTCCTTACCATGGCAGACCTGGGTTGCTCAGTTTTTAGTGACAGCAATGGATAAGTTTAATTGTGGACAAATGCAGGAAGCATGTACTGGCCTCATCTAAGATGCTTAGGTCATTACATACAAGGTGTGATATGATGCAGTGGCTCCCACATCAACCCAAGGTCTGGTATGGAGTGCCAGGCACCAGTCCAGCCTTTTCTCTGCCAGGTTTCCTCTCAGAGTCCTCTGCCGTTCTTACTGCCACCTGGCCTTAAACTAGAGCACCTCAGTAATCAGATACATTGTAGTGACATTAAAACCCAAAGTTTCAGGGTCTCCTTCCTACTTTTCCCAAAAGGCTCCTTTGACCTCTATACAAATTTGACCAACTTCTTTTTTCCCAGGAACCTTCGAGTGTAATAGTTTGGAAGGTCAGTCAGCCAGACGCGTTCTTCCTTCAGAGCCAAAGTTCTATGCCTTACAAGCCTAAGGGGTGAAAATGCCTCTTTATACTTTCCCCTCACAAAAATCGATGCCTGTTTATCTTACATCAATGTAATGAAATGGGCCATTAAAATGTCTTATTTTTTCCCCCCTGAACAAAGAAAGACAGCTTCAATAATATATCTTCCTGGATGTTAGTATATAGCCTAAGCTTACTCCCTCTCCCTCTCTCACACATACACCTTGCACCCTTAAAATTTGTTTCACTGAATTCTTTTCAAAATGATTACACAGAGGCAAGTAAATTTAACAAAAAACTTCATCTCATACAAACTACGGTTACCTGCCACCAAGGGCAAGCCTATAACAATTCTGGCACTTATAAAATTCCTTCGAACTCCCAAGTATTGCTTTGATTTTTACCAGACACAGAGTGGCAATCTCTAGCTCTGAGTACTCTGGACACAGTCTTTTTGCTGCTGTCATGGGCCTAATCGAACCTTAACTGGAACCTAAACTGAAAGTGAGCACCTTGATTTAAACCTTTGGACGAATGTGAGTCATTAAGGCATGTTCAGGACTTACCTTTATTTCAGAAGGATATCTCACATATTAACTTGTCTTCTAATTCAATTAACTTAAATAATGTAAGAGGCCATGTTTTAGCGAAATATGATACCTTCGTTCTTGATTTTTCTGGAAAAAATCCAAACTCTTACCATAGTTGATTTTTAAAAAATGTTTCCAGAGGAAATTTTTCTATCTTCTCTTTCTTGATCTTTTAAAAAGCCAAGTTGGAATTGACTTTATGTGTTCTTTTTAAAATTTGGGGATAAGTACACTCATAAATAAGCTATTAAAAAAATCAAATAGCAAAAATCTCTAAGTTTTAAAAATTAGCAATTAGGAAGAAATGAACTCTACAAACTATTACACATGTTATAAAGTTAAACAAATCACTGCGGCACTGACAAAAGAATATCATTAATTAATTATACATTAACTATTATTTCCAATGATAATGTTGTAATAGGGACTTTCCATAATGGCCGCCCCAGCAGCTAGTAAGTTGAGGTTTCTGAGTCTCCCGAGTCAGAATTTCCAGTTACCAGGATTGCATCTGTGCTTTTATCCAACAGTAGGTGTTGAATGGCTGGTCCTGAGCCAGGTCTTCAGCCAACTGTCTATAGGCTGCTCAGGCTGCTAGGTCTTACAGGCTCTGACGTGAGATTAATCTGCAAATCTCCTATGGAAATTCACTTTTTTGTAGGACCCTCTATTGCCTCTATACCAGTCCCTCAGCTCTGTTGTCTCATGATTGATCTGTTTGCTTCTGTTTTATGAGCCCTAGAAAACTCTTGCTGCTCTGTCCTACTGGTGGAGTCCTCCTAGATTTCCAGGGTCGCTATGTATTTCTTTTTTTCTTTTTTTAAGATATATACTGTCATTTCAACAGGATCTAGGATGAGGAGAGGTTTTAAAATGTGGATTCAGTCCACTTTCTTGAAGAACTTCCTTATGTAGTCAAATCAATTCCCCCCTCCTCCTTACAATGAGTTCTTTCCTTGCTGTTTACTTCTATTTTTCTCTGGATAACTTATGACATTTAATATTTAATTCCTTAATTAGCTTCATTTCATCCCAAATACCTAACCTGTTGTCCCAGTACCAATTAAAAAATAATTTGCATCTCCTTTTTTTTTTTCTTAAAGGAAACTCATATGCATTTTGATATTAAAAAATGTTTCAAATACAGTAATTGAAAAAGGAAGTTACAGATAAATGTGTTTGAAAAAAGGCAAGAGAATTTTATGCATAAGTCACTATTATATATTATATATTAATTATATATTATGTATGGATAGAAAAGGCTATAAATCAAACTGTTAAGCTGGAGAGGAAATCAGAGGAAAGAGGGAATTTCCCCGGAGAATAATCTGACAATCAGACGCAGTGTGAACTAAGAGAAGCAGCAGCCTATAGGTGGTAGGTAGAAGAAAGGGCTAGGATCAGCAGAAAAATAAAACCACAAGTGCACATGTTCACAAATTGAGTTTTACTAAAAAACAACAGCTAATATGAATTGAACTCTTACTATATGCCAGGAGCTGTTTTAAGAGCATTATGTGAACTGACATTTAATCCTCATACAACTCTGTGGGGTTCGCACTACTCTTTTCACAATCTAAGAAACAGGAAAACTGAGGCTTAGGGCAGTCAGGTAAATTTTCCAAGGTCACGTAGCTACACATGGCAGAGCCAGGATTTACCCAGTTGATGAAGTATTAGAGCCCACCCTTCGCCCCTGACTCTGCTGCACAATCTGAAAGACCACCTGCTTAGCCTGCAGCCTCTCTCCCACCCTTCTTACAATCACCAGAAAGCAGAACCTGTATTCCAACCATGGAAACGAAAAGCCTCATTTGGGGGGGCGGGGAGAGAGGGAAACCACCATAAACATAAATATTATGTTATCTAAACAGTCATCTAAAAGTATAGTCTGGGAATGAAAAGTCACCAAATAGATGAGGAAACCTACAGCAGAGAAAGCATAAACTCCAACAAAGCGAAGAATTAACTCCCAAGGAGAGTTAAGAAAATAGAACAAAATATTTTAAAAAGCATAATTTGTATTTTTAGAGAGATACAGGGGTTGTGGCCACACAAACTACACACAAATCAGAGTCCTTAGAAATTTAAAACATGATTACTGAGATTAAAAACTGATTAACTGTGTAACAGAATGAACATAACAAATGATCAAATTAGTGAATTGAAAGACTAAAGAATTCTTTCAAGATGTTATGTAAATGCAAG
>NW_017731519.1:361133-429097 GCF_001890085.2 Hipposideros armiger | reverse complement strand
ATTTCATCATACTATCTATTCTCTTGAGTTCCTTGTCATTTTTCTGAAGACACCCCTCCTGGAGATCTATGGAACTTCCATCCACCCCTCCTCCCGCTCCGCTCTCTCCTGACTGCTCTTGAGTCCAGCGCATGGCTGTTTTTCTATAATCTTCCTTCACTGCCTCTAGGTTGAGGCTTCTGTTTTCTGGATCCCATGGTGTCTTCCTCTTGCTCATTTTGCCCCTAGTTCTACCGGAGTACCTCCTTATGGGCAATTATATTTTTAACTTCTAAACTTTTTTCATGTTGTCTAATTGCTCTTTTTCCTAACAAACTTTTGACTTTCCTTTACACCGCCCCGCCCTGCCCCATGAAAATATCACTTAGAATTTTTTTTTTTTTAAAGTTCTGTGCCATTTAGTTTTCTCTGCCTCGTCTGGGATCAGTTTGTATATTCACTTGTTTCTATTGGTCCTCCCTTCCATTTAGTTGTTTTTCCTCAAATATCTGATGATCTTTTGTTGTCTATTCATATCTTTCAAAGAGAAACTGTTGATTGTCTGGTAGCTGGTATGTATTCTCTCTCCCCAAACGGAAGTGTTGATTGAAGAGCTCATATAACTGGGAGCAGCCTGTCCACTGTGAAGCCTCCCTTTTATGGTGCCTGGGAACAGGGCAGGCAGGTAAGGCTGAGCTTCCAGTTGCTAAAATAAGGAGGCCTTTTCCCTGGTAGTGGCAGTTTTTAGTGTTTCTTCCTCCTGGACAGGGCTGCCTGATTCCTTTAGTTTGGATGCATTTCTCTCAGAACACCATGTCCTCCCCAGGAACTCTCTCCCACCTGGTGTATCACTTTCTTTGGAATGTAATCTTGAGAATTTTAGCCTTAGGTTAATGCTGCTTTTCTAATTCAATTGTTAGGGTCTGTGTTCTAATTAAATTATTAATTATCCTCTTTGTTGCCTTAGTGCTCTGTTCAGTTCTTGGTATTTGTTCACTCTCTTTTTAGAGTTTCAGTGGATCTTGTCTTATCTTTTCAGTATTTTTCTTATGCACATATGTTGGGGTTCCTCATGTCTTATCCATCCGAGCCTACTGATTTCCTTCATCTGGGTGCACCTTGCAATTTCTGGTCTGCTGATGGTGGCTTTTCTTGCTTGCCAGTGTTGATATGACTCTACCAATACACATTCTGTAAATTTAAGGTATTGGGGTATGTATTTAGATGGATACTGAGTTCAGTCCCCTAGTTATTTATTCTCCTTGAGGCCATTAAGCTAATCATTTGCTGGGATAGCTTTAATCTCTTGTTTCAAGCCAATGTTATTATCTTGCCTGAAAATCTTACATTGACACTTGTACATTTCTTGTAAAAATTCAATACCAGTAATACAAAGTCCTCCTTGACTTCCCACTCCCATTCTAGAGATAATCACTGTTATCAGCTTTCAATGTTTGCTTGCAAAATTTCTTCTATAAATTTATAATGCTATGTAAGATCACACAGAAATATATAGTTTTAGGGTCGGCCGAGTGGCTCAGTTGGTTAAGCGTTGGCTTAAGAGCGCGAGCTCTGAGCAACAGGGCCACTGGTTCGATTCCCACATGGGCCAGTGATGTTGCACCTGAGCTGAGCTGTGACTGAGCTGCCAACAGGTGGCCGGATGGCTCAGCTTGTGTAACAACAAGACTTCCTGTTCAATGGTGGGCTATGTGCACCCACAACTAAGACTGAGTTTGGCACCTTGAGCTGAGCTGCTGCCCAGATGGCTCAGTGGATAGAGCGTGTGCTCTTAACAACAAGGCTGCCTGGGTTAGACTCCTGCATGGGATGGTGGCTATGCCCACCTGCAACTAGGATTGAACACAGCACCTTGAATTTAGAGGCCACGAGCTGCTGATGGAAGCCAGATGGCGACTGGCACCCTCCACAACGAAGGTTGAAGAACAACAACTTGGCTGGTTCTCGTCCCTAATTCCCCAACACTGTTCCCCTCCCCCAATTCCCCAATAAAACCATATATATATATATATATATATATATATATATATATATATATGTTTTAAAACATAAATAGTATAACTTTAATTTTGTTTTGCAGTTGCTTTTTAAGTTTAATAACATGTCTTAGAGTTTTACCTATGAAAGTGTAGATCTAATTCATTCCTTTTAATTGCTGCATAACTTGGACTACAGTTTATTTAACAATTAAGTATTAGTTTTGTTATTACCACAGTGCTGTAACAAATATCCTTGTACACTTCCACCTGTGCATATATGAGAGTATTTAACTGGTCAAGAACTGACATTGCTGGTTATATGGGTATGCACATTGAAAATCCCCGCAAAGTGTTTTAAATCTACAGGGAGAGTTTCTCTTTACCTCTGAGGGAGAAATAATTATATTGAATGATGCAAAGATGTAAAAAAAAATTTAGGAGTATATATGGATATTTTTATATAGTATAAAAATATGTAAATTTTATGTTTTGGGGACTATGTATAATATTGTATTTAAAAATCAGAACAATGGGTGCCTCTGGGTGGGGTAGGGGGGAACAGTAGAGTAGAATAAGGAAGAGAGATATAACACTGTAATTTATAATGTTTAATTTCTCAAGGTGGTTAGGTTCATTAGTTTTCTTTATACTTTTTATGGTCAAAATAAAACTAAATACAAGTAGGTCAAGGGTTTGATTTGTTCTACTTAATTCCAATGTGGGCTAATTGGAGGTCCCTATTTGTAGGGAAAAAAGAACATACTTACCAAAATACAGAGGTCTACAACTCTGGTACTAAAACATATATCAACCTAGAAAATACCCAGTGAGAATAGAGCTCTCAGGTGGAGAGAAGAAGCTTGACAAAAAAGTGGAAACCTGTTATAGGTGCCTTTATGAATCACATAATAAGTCAGTAGATAGTCCCTATTTATGGGACTATGACACCTTCCAGAAACTGTCTGAACCTCTACATTTACATATGGCTATTGCTCTATGTGTAGTTGTGTTTTATGTATGTAATTAATAAGCCACCAATGTTAGAGGTCATGATGCACAATTTATTATACTCTAAGAGCAAAGATGTCTTTAAAATGAGACATTTCTGCTTTCCTCAAAGACTCTTGAGTCAGCAATTGCTATTTCATTAACATTACAACCTTCAATCTACTAAATATCTGACACCTGCTGACCACATTTTATTTTTTATTTTTACTTTTGGAAAGACCCATTCTGGTAGAAGAGAATCTTTTTCGTTACAGAAAAAAAGCTCCACTTCCTACCCAGTGGAGTTTAATCTTAAAAGAGGAACTGACTAGAATAGTAGTAACAAATTCCCAAGAGCTCAAAAGCCTCCCCAGCAGAGAAAAGCCTGGCCTCATTTCTAGATTGTGTTCTGACATAAATTTCTTAGCCATAGGATATTTTAGAGAATTTTACGTGACGCACAATAGAGCCATATTTTCCCCCATTTGACCTCAACAGAGAATCATGTTGTGACACATTATATATGCCCTTCTATTAAGTGTACTAGAAATGAAAACTCTCAAAATGAAAATTTGGAAAGTTGCTGGTTTTACCAAAACAGAAAACAAAATTGTTACAGGGTTCTGATACAATTGAGTGTTAAAGAAATTGCCTGTTACAAGTTTCAGAGAGATGGCATTTTTATGTGGCTGACTTTTAAGAACTAGCAAATCACTAACTTAGAAGACTGGATTCCCAAATTCCCAGTCTTAAGAATATATTAGGAGTGTAATTGTAAGATTAAAATGTAAGTCTGCAAATATGTAGCTGAGAACACAAGCTTCTAAAATGAGCCAAGGAAAAAAATTACTGATGTTCAACTCAGTTAGCTATTCTTTCTGACAGGAGATTAAAGCTGCCTGTGAGATTTCTTTGACTCTGACTCATTTAATTCATTTAGACATTGCCAGCAGAGCAAGCTACAACAAAGCAGATCCTTCATAACAAGCTCACTCTTGGCTGTTCTAATAAAGAAAAATAACTGAATTGCTGATTTTTATTTTTTTAAATGCACTCAGCATTTGTGTATTTGGCTTCACACAAAATAAGCATAGGTATATTTATTACATCATCTTCTTCCCTTCCCCAGAGGGAGTGGAAAACACCCTGCAGAATAAGCTCCAGGTACCCTGTGGAATACTGCAGCATTGAAGTATCTGCCTTCTGTTTATGATAACCACACTTTTAAGTTAAAATCTTAGTGTTTTATTTAGAGCAAGCATAGGCTCTGAGCACACAGATCTACATGAATAAGTGAATACGCATATGCTGATGTTAAGCAAATCTACAGTCAATGGATTTCTCAAGGGGCATCTGCTGCAGCGAAGAGTGTGTCTGTCAAAGTGGGTGGTGTGGAAAGCTGAGACAGCAAACTGGTGGCCACAGACATGTCTTATTCAACTCAAATATTAAAAAAAAAAACTGGACCAACATTTAAAAAACAGGAGATTCCACATAAAAACTAAGACTTGTAATTCCCTTGAAAATTTATAAGAGCCTCACCCCAAATTCACAGGAGCTGAATAGCTGCAGCCTCCTCCATTGCTTACATTCTATGTACGTGGACTTCTCCAAGCCCACCTCATGTATATTCCCTGCTTGACCCAGTAAGACTTGGGTTTGGGACAAGTAATGCAGAGAGGCAAGCAGTCAACCTAGAATTAAAAGACTTATATGCTCATTCCATGCTTGGCACCAAGACAATCATCATTTGGCTAAATATATTAGTGGGATCCCACCCAAATCTACTAATATGACAAGTCGTGTATCATCTACAGATATGTCCAATGCATAGGAAACTTGTTCAAGTAATAAATTATACTACTTTATTATAGAGTGAATGGTCATCATATCTTGACTAGGGTGGAAGGGGAGGAGGTTATCATTAGAGTGTTACCTATAACTTAGAACTTTAGATACTATCTCACACTATGGTTAGAAGGTAGATATTTTACACGTTAGGAAACCAAAGTTAAACAATTGATGTTAAACAATTACTAAGTGGTAGGGCCACTATTCAAAGGGAGGTCTTTGTGATTTAAAATAAATCTATATTTTATCAATTTCACCATATTTCCTTGGAGACATACCCCTCTACCAAATGAGAAAAATATGTCATTTGACCCTCAGAGGTATTCACTAAACTAATGATGTTTTTATAATGTTTGTGATTCTATGGGGGAATATTGGCTCATAATATAAATATTTCAAGCTTAAAAATGCAAAACTTTAAAGAGATCCTTTTTACCAACCTCCGATTGATCACTTATCCTTCCTTGTTATAGTTCAACAGCTGCTGTAACAGAGACCCAAATTAACAATGGCTCAAACACATAATAAATGTATTTCTCTTCCCATAACAGTCTAGGAATAAGTCTACAGCTGGTATTGTGGTTCCAAGTGGTCAGTTCCCATGTTCTTTTTATCTTGTTCCACTGCCCTAGAGTGATGCTGTCATCTCACGGTATAAGATGGCTTGCCACCACCTCTACAATCCAGGCATGTAATGGAGAGGGAGAAAGGAAAAGTTACCCTTCTCTTGAAGGTTATGATCCTGAAGTTGAATACAGTATTTTCACTCACATCTCATTAACACGAACTTCACCAAACAGCCACACCCAGGCATAAGGTAGTCTAAGGAGTGTAGTTATTACCTAGGGGGCCATGTACCCAGCTAAAATTTAATTATGGAAGGAGGAAAAAACCAATACTGTTAGACCACTATCCATCTCAGGCACAACCTTTAAAACTTACATATAAGGTACCATCAAATCATACTCTTTCTTCTGAGATAAACATGCCTTTGTTTGTTACAACTTGACTTTGCCTACCCTGCCATTTTTGTTTCACTGTCAAAGCCCTGAGCCTGTTGAAAAGTCCTCCCTAGGTTAGATTTCATGCCACATTCACTCACATCAAATTTCTTGCCATTTTCTTTTTCAGTGTTTCCCTCTCCCAACTCTGTATGTTTTTCTGTATTGTTCTCACTTATAAATTACTATTCGCCTATGTCCCAACATGTGTTAATTTTCCTCCAATCAATTCAAAACACAAATTTCTAATACATCTGTGTGGGGGTAGAATAATCATCTTAGATGGGCTTTTTTTTCATATTCAATAGTGTACTATTTTGAACAAAATAGAACAAGACATTATATGTTTACAGTTACATTTATTTGTTAGCATCAGGTATATGGATGCATTTAACAAGTAACAGTGATAGCAGTGATCCTCACATTTTAATAGAATCACTGGGCATCCACTAGGCAGGCACAATTGCAATAGTCATCATCAACTATTAATATTCATTTTGCGAATTGATCTGTAGAGCCAATGCAGTACTAATCAAAATCTCAGCAGGCTGCTTGTAGATATTGACAAGCTGATTATAAAATGCATATGAAAGATCAAAGGACCCATAATGGCCAAGAAAAACTGAAAAAGAAAAGCAAAGTTGGAGGACAACCACTACCTGATTTTGAATCTTATTATCAAGCTACATTAGCAAGACCACACAGTATCACAATAAACAAGTAGGTCACTGGAACTGAACAGAGGATCCAGAAATAGACCCATACATATATGGACAACTCATTTCAACAAAGATGCAAAGGCAATTGAATGGAGAAAGGATGGTGTCTTCAGTAAGTGGTGCCAAAACAACTGAATATACATAAACAGGAAAATGAACTTTGATTGATACCTCTTATCATACACAAAAATTCAAAATGTATCATAGATGTAAATGATCAAAAGCATGATTCATAAAACAAATTGATAAATTGGACTTCATCGAACTTAAAACCTCTGCTCTTTCAAAAGACACTATTAAGAGAATGAAGAGCCAAATCAGACTGTGAGAAAATACTTGCAAATTATATATGTGTGTGTATATACACACACACGCACACACACACACACAAACACGGTGCCAAAAATGTATACACATTTTAAGAAAGGAAAAAACTGTATTAAATTGTAATACTCAGTATATACCGATAACAAAGGGTAAATACAAGTCATGTGTATACATTTTTTTGGCACCCCGGTTTAAAAAAAGAGTATACATACACACACACACACACACACACACACACACACACACACACATATATATAAAAGCAATTGTTTCCAGAATGTATACCTAAAACTTAATAAAGAATACCTAAAACTTAATAAGGAAATAAACAACCTAATTTAAAAAGTGGCGGGAAGTGGGGGTGCAGGGGCAGTGCGTGCAGTATATAAAAGATTTGAATAGACATATCACCAAAGAAGGTGGTAAATAAGCATGTGAAAAAATGCTCAACACCGTTAGTCATCAGGGGACTGCTAATCAAAATCACAATGTGATATCATTACAAACCTAGCAGAATGGTTAGACTTAAGAGGACTGACCACGCCAAGTGTTAGCAAGGATGTGGAACAACTGCTGGTAGGAAGGTAAAATAGTGCAACTTTGGAAACACTTGAATGATTTCTTAAAAAGTTAAGCATACACCTACCATATGATCTAGCCATTTCACTCTTGTATATTTACTTCAAAAGAAATAAAAGCATATGTCCATACAAAGACTTGTACATGAGTGTTCATAGCAACTTTATTTGTAATGATCCCAAAATGCAAACAACTCAAATGTCCATCAATTGTGACTGGCTAAACAAATTGTAATATAACCACATAATGGAAAACTACTTAACAATAATAAAAAAAAAGAATGAGCTACTCATACATGTAACAACTTTGATGAATTTCAAAATAAGTATGCTGAGTGAATGAAGCCAGAATTCCACCCCTCCTCCCCAAAAAAAGAGTACATACTATGAGTCCATTTATATAAAACTCTAGAAAGATGCAAACTTCCATAGTGACAGAAATCAGGTCAGTGGTTGCCTGGTATGGGTTTATGGGTGAAGCTGACTACAAAAAAACAGCAGGAGGAAACTTTTTGGAGTGGTGGAACTGCTCTGTATCTTGATTGTTGTAGGAGTGTTACACACTGTATTTGTCAAAACTCACAGAACTGGATTACCTCTATGATACTATAGCTTAAAATAAGCTTCTAATAAATGGATTGATAGGTCCTTTTTATGTACCAGAAAACAAAAAACAATTTTTAATAAATAAGAATCTAAGATATTCATTAATTTTTCTCAATTTTTCCCTCAATGCTGGACCACGACATAATACCAAAGTATCATTTGTGAAAGAAAACATTCAAGAGTTTAAAAAAAAGAGAGATCCAAGGGTAATGATGATCTTCCTTGTTTCAAAGATAGAATTTCCAATGCCTAGAAGAATGAGTAGACTCCCTATCCATAGGCAATTCCTCAACAAATATTATTTCTTACAACTATGCTGTAATAAGCATTAAACAGCTGAGAGTTAAATGCAAGAACATGAAATGCAGACAGGATAAGGAGGCTAACCAGGACATATCCAATCTAAGTTCCCTCAGAAAATAGTCCATACCAGAAAACAAATAGATGTGCAAGTTCTCTCTCTGAGCAACTTCTCTCTCCTTATGATGAAATATCAATATCAATAAACAAATCAGATTCAAATGATGCTTAGATGTTAAGTTTAAATCTTCACATTTTAGTAGAAAATATATTATTGCTGATATTCAAGTTACCATCTGGGCTCTATTTCTCAAAAACTGTTTCACTCAATTATTTAGCAAATATTCACTGAAAATAGTTTGTGTCAAGCACTATGACAAATAATAGAGATATAACAGTAAACAAGACAGATTCCCACCTTCATGTAGTTTACCACTAGTGTAGTTTGGCATCTTGGCCACAAAGCATGTCTACGGTAACTTTAGTCTTAAAATTTTTCAAAACAAAAATAACTAATCCCTCTCTCCCTCTCTTACACAACCCCCCCCCACACCCATGCCCCCCTCCACACACACACACATACATACACGCACACAAATCTCTATATATTTGCATATATATTTATACATATTTTTGGGTTGCCAAACACAGGACTTCTACTATAATTTGAATTTCAGGTAAACAATGAATAAAAATTTTAGTATAAGTATGTCCCAAATACTACATGGGATATACTTATACTAAAAATTTTTATTTAATGTTTGTATGAAATTCAAATTTAATTGAATGTCCTGGTTGTTGTTTTGGCTAAATCTGACTATATAACTATATATAAACATATAGTTATATGTATGTGTATATGTGTTATATGTATGTATATTAGGGTCGCCAGATACACACACATATCTATCTATATGTTATGTGTCATGTATATTTTAATCAACTTAATTTCTTGGAGAAATTTCCAAGATAAACTGTACACTATTATCCCAGATAGTTAAACATAATAACCTGTGATTTAAAGTTATTTGATATAAACCAATTAAGTGCTGTAGCCCAACTACCAAAAATGATTATTTTGATTTAAAGTAGTTAAATTAAACCATTACAATTGGAAATGCCAGGCTATCAGACCAGTTTTCTCTGAGGCCACTGATAGTTCAAGAAAATAAAACATCATTAGCATACATCACAGAAAGTTTCAAACAAAAAAGTGGGATAAAAGTACTAAGCCACTGGATAAAAAAAGAAAGAATTAGAAGAAAAACATTCCCCGTTTTACCCTGCTAAAATTAATATATTTTCTGCAATGAAAGAATTCTAGGAAATGATGGCTGCTGCCTACCTCTCGACTCCCAGTTCCTGTCTACATGCCTATTTTGACCAGCCACTTATACCAGTGCAGACCTGGGTGTCAGCACACCCTTGGGCCCTGAGGGTATCAAGGGGAGAGACGAGATGTGAGGCTTTATCCTGTGGCTGGGCAAGTGTCTGAGACCTACAACAAACTTCCCAGGACAAAAATCAGAAAGCAGAAGTTTTAGAAAAAGCTTGTTCCTCCAGGGATCTACTTATCAGGCAGAAAAGTTCTTTACACGCCCCATATTAAGGTGTCAAATCCCCTCCCCTAAACAAGCCAAGCAAGTGCTGAATGGGTATGCTCTGTCCTCCCATTCCTGAGCCTGGAGCCTTCTTTTGGTAGCTGACCTGGAAACTGGCAACCTGTTCGCCACTGCATGGTCAGCCCATGTGGGATTGCCACTATCCCTCACTCACCATGCTACCACAACTTGGGGTGTTGCATCAACCAGCCCAGAACAAGTCAGTCATGTGAAAACCCAGGTCAGGGCCCAGCAGCCAGAGAGGAAGATTAGTCAGGACAATTACAACTTTCCTGGTGAAACAAAACTGCTATAAGAGAAAGACGATGGGAAAGTTGTTCAAGAATATTCAAACAAATCACATGCACACATGCACAGACAGACATTTTCTGGAGCTAAAACAAGCCATGATTTTCCTATGAAATAACTGAGCACATGAATTAAAAAAGAGGATGATCATTAAAATGGCCAAAAAGAATGGCCTAGAAGACCATCACTTCAAGCACAAGCATGTGGAGCCGTGAAAGGACAGATAAGACAATTTTAGGATAGACTTAGTAGATACAGCATATGTGTAGGAATTCCTGAAAGAGAATACATTATTACACTGATAATGGAAAATACTTTCTGTGAGCTTTATGACAGACCTGAGTCTGCAGACTGAAAGGATTTGCAGAGTAGGAGGCATGACTGTGGGGAAGGAACATGTATCTGGGTATATCCAGGTAAGTGCCTGAACTCTCAGAATAAAGTTGTACAAATTTCCAGGCAGAAAAAGCAAGTTATCTACATGAAAAATGACAGTGCAGGAAAAGAGAAGATAAGAATTAAGAGTTAATTAATGGAACAAATGTAATAGAGAAGTACAGTAGAACATTCATATTAACAAGAGGTAAATGGCATAAATATGAAGTTGACCAAACCAGCACAAATAAAAAATAAGGAAAGAAGAAACATTGTAAAGAAATAAGCACAAAGTAAAATAGAGAAAAGTGAAGTATTCCAATCATTACATTAAATATGAATGGGTTGATTTCTTCTACTGAAAATCAGAGATTGTCAGATTGATTAAAATGAAATACCCAACTGCAACCAATATAAAGCTGTAAGAAAGGTTAAAGAGACAGGGACAGACAAAAAATATCAAGCAAATGCAAATAAAAAAGAAAGCGATGTACCTTAAACACTCATTCAGATCACTAGGCTGCTGTCTCTGAAAATTAACTCCCCTCCTTAGCTACACTGATTTATTTATTATTTTCTATTTTCCAGTCAGGCAATGGAAGGTCAGAAGGATACATTTAAAATGGATACCAACCATTTACCATAGAAACAGTGCCACCGAGTACAAAATGTACTGACATTTTGCTTTCTTCTCAATCCTTGCTAAGTTTACCATGTTTGAGAATCTCACTTCCACAAGGACTGGCAGCGGCGTGTGCCCATGTGGTTTAACCAGCTTGCTGGTGCCGAGGCAGACCCCAGGCCCGGCAGGCCATGGCCAAAGCGCATGGCATCGCCCGACGCCGTGTGTCAGGCCCACAGTGAGATGCCCCACCGTGAGGTACCACACCAAAGTGCAAGCCGGCAGGGGCTTCGGCGGAGGAGTTAAGGGTGGCCAGCATCCGCAAAAGGGTGGCCCGAACCATTGGGATCTCAGTGGATCCGAGAAGGCAGAACAAGTCCACCAAGTCCCTGAAGGAGTACGGCTCCACCCATCCTCTCCCCAGCAAGCCCTAGCCCCCATAGAATGGAGGCAGCTTTGCTGAAGAACTCACACTGGCTACCCAGCCGACAGGACCAGTCATGTCCATACAGAATGTCTACAAGAAGGAGAAAGCCAGGATCATCACGAAGAACTTCAAGGCATTTGCCAGTCTTCACGTGGCCCATGCCAATGCCCGGCTCTTTGATATCTGGGCACAAAGGTCAAGGAAACTGCAGAATAGGATGTTGAAAACAAAAAATAAAGTGCTGTTGGCAACTTGTGATTAAAAAAAACAAAAAACAAACAAAAACGAGGAGACAAACCAGAGATACAGGCGTGATTAAAAGAATTATGAGAGATTACTGCTCACAATTCTATGGCTACAAATTTGAAAACACGGAAGTGAATGATTTCCTAACAAAATATAAGTTACTTAAGTTGCCAATCACCATAGATGTCAGACTGGTGATTAAGAATCTATCGTGGAAAAAGGCACAAAGACCAGATGGGCTTAATCTTTAAGTAACAGATGATTCCAATGTTGTTTAAACATTTCCATACCATGAGAAAAAAATAAAAAAATTCCCCTAATTCATTTTATGAAGCCAGATTAATATTAATTCCAAAGCCTGATATTAAAAAAATGCTAGACCCATCTCACTTAAAAATGCAGATACAAGTATTTTGACTAAAATATTAGCAAATAAAATGCAGCTTGCATCAGTCGTAGTCAGGTTCCTTGGATAGACTGAGGTAGAAATACACATGCCAAAGGTTTTTTAGGGAGTGCTCTTAGGAACAACACCTTTAAGAAAGTGAGAGGCAAGGATTGGGCTAGAGAAAGAAGTTGGACTGCAATGCAGTTACAATAGTGGCTTCAGCCTAACACACAGAAAGCTCTGAACCAGTCGTGAGAGGCAGGCTGCTCCCTGAGAAGCAACTCATCTCTGAGCCATCTGCATCCCCAACACTCCAGACAGCTGGGGGAATAAGTGCCTCCGGCTGACAGAGGCATCTGAGCAGCACACCACAGCATACATAAGAGTCAAGTGACTTGAGTTTCAAAGGATACAAGACAAACAAGTAGAATGTATTTCTGATTACAGGTGTGGGTTGATATTAAGAAATCTATCATAGTCTTTTGCACCAACAAACTTAAAAAATGTGTTAAGATCACATAATTATTAGATGCTGAAAGGCATTTGATAAATTTGTTCATTCAGTCATTGCTGACACATCTTTAATTTTACATGTTGCATATATGTGAATATATCATACTCTGATTTATGGGCGTATTTGTGCTGCCTTTTATTTTTTTCTTGGCTTTCTCTCTTCCTCTCCTTCCACATCAACCCCAGTACAGTAAATAGGAAAGAAATAACTATAATATACTGGCTCTGGATAGATATAGATGTAAATTTGTTCCAGATTTGTTTCAAAAACAACACCCTGCACTACCAGGTTCCCTTTCACACAGGCCTGCGCTGGAGAAATTTTTATTTAATTCAATGTGTCTATCTCCAGAGCCATTCTCTAGCTCTCCACTGAAAACACCAATGTTCTCTGAAGATAATTAACTCCACAAGATATAAATAAAAATAAATAAAAGCTAGGAAAATCATCCAAGTGTGGCCATATGTCCAAAGAGAAAACATGCATCTCAGTAGAACTATAGATTTCCATTTAGAAATTCCCAACCAATTCATCTTCATGATGGAAAATATTCCCTCAACAAACACTCTCCCCCGCCTGCCTGTGGGAGATTTTTTAAAATGTAAAATCGTAAATATGAAAAACAACGTACAGAGTCTAATTCTCTTGCAGTTATACAACACATAGCAGAAATTTATCTGGACCCTTACCTTTGCAGATTCCATTTGGCTGCTTTACAGATGGAGAATCAATCACTGGGAAAACTCAGCACTTCTAAGGCTGAAAAACACATCTGGCTTCAAAGATCACTGGAACTAATGGCTCACCTACAGGATTCACCAGCAATTCTGGGAGGTCCCCCACTGTAGAGGCATCTCAGAGCCACACTCTCTCAAAAAGACTGAAGGTGTGGGGTGGAGCTCAGCATTTGGCTCCCTGATACCTGTTTGCATACGCCCGAGGCTAGGTGTGGATCCTTAGGACCATCAGTTGCAATTAGGGGGCAGAATTGGTTTCACCAGTTTCCCATACGCAAGCCAGGACAACCTCAAACAAAAAGTTTCTAGAGGCTGCTGTCTCCCAGGATAAGTTTCTAGAAATGACTCTAAGTGTTTTAGGGTCTGTCCATGGTAGCTTATTTTCTCCTTGTAGGCAGAGTTGTGTGGAAATCCAAATGATAATAGGAGTTTTTTTGATACTGAATTTTGATATTGAGTCAGGGGCCAAATGAATTTCAAGTTTATGTTTGCAAGCTAAGTCACCCTGATACACTGACCTCAAAATAGACATGAGGTGCCCAGTGGTATCTAGTGCTGGTTATCATCACTGCTTTTCCTCTGGATGGCAGTTGAATGAGCGCCACTAAGATTAATCTCCTATAATTTTCCTTTTTCAATGCTTTTAATTCTAATGAATCCCCCTTCAAATCAGTCTATTCCTTTTATATATGTAAAGCTAAATTGATATCTGCTGGGAAAATTTTAGTAAATTGTTGATAACCTGATTCTTTTCTTAGTATTGATATTACATGAAATAGAACAAAAAACACCTAAAACTGTGTCTGAAATATGTCATATTTGGGATAATTTTTAGAAATTTTAAGAACCAAGAAGAAAAACAGGTCTTTTGTTGTTGTTGTTTGGTGTTTGCTTGTTTTTACATAAAAGAAAGAGCAAACAAAAGTGGACAGTATCACTTATTTCAAGCAATTGAGGTGGTCATCCATTTGGACACAGAGGACTGGACCTGATGAGCTCTTTAGCCTCTTTGTCAGCTCTAAATTACCTGGCTTGTGTGACAACAGATACTACTTCATGTTTTTTTTTTCCCACTGACAGTGAGAACATTTCTGAAGAAATATAAATAATTTTGAAGTTCAACTAATCTCTAATTCTTTATAAGAAACAGATTTTTTTTGAACATTGAGATAATTGATTTCATATTTTCCATCCATTTGGTGCTACTTTCCCAAGCTTTTATTTCTTTTCATTTTAATTCTCCACAAATTCTTTGCCGAAAAACTGCAATTACATTTAACTACAGAAAGGTAGTTAGATGGTGCATGCATAACTGTTGTTTTAATGATTCTTTTATTCCTTTGTTAAATCAAAGTAATACATCTTTAGTCAACTGGTCTAATAATCAAGGTCAATTTAGTTAAGCTGTAATGTTAAAACAACCCAAAGCACATTATATGAAATACCTCTGCTGACAATACTATTCTAATTGACAATATGAGGGGTTTTTTTTAAGTGATAAAATAAAGACAAAAGGCAATCACATTAAGTAGCATTGAATTAAGGAAGAAGAATCTATTAGATGGAAGTTTAATAATAGTGATCTACAAGCTTCTCAAATGCAATTTGGTGCTAAAGAGAATAATTGCTACATGTTCTGGCTTCTACCTGCAGTCCCACCCTAGGAATGATTCTGTAGCTTTACCTGTACAGCCAGAGTGAACCAGGGAGTAAGACCATTTTATCAGTCCCAATCACTCAGAATTCACCAGTGATTTTTATTTATTGCCCAAACTGACTACTTTTCTTTCCATTTGTGCGGATGTTTTTCCTATGTTCTTTTCATTCAACACTCATTCCTTTCACCTACCCTACAAATATAGAGGATTTCTTCTCAGCAGAGCTAGAATTTGCATACAGGAGAAACTTATGGACAGCATGGGGAAGGGGGAGAAGCAAACACTGTTTTACTTAGTTGTATATTAATTGCAGGTGGGTTTGTGGGAGTGATTGAGATTATGGTGGAGGGTGCTGAAACAAGAGAGACCTTACCTGGACTAATAGATGAGCTGGAAATCAAGATTCTTGGAGAGGAATCATGTCACACTTTGAAGGGAGACTCCCAGGGTAGAATATAACTAAAGTCCAGGGTCATAGGCAGGTAAAGGAAAAAGGCGGGCATGGAGTATGGTTGATAGGAATCACAGGGTTCCATTAAATACCTCTGAAGAAGATGAATCCATTTGGCAGATATTGATTGCCCATTCACGCTATAGCTGCTGAGTACCAAACAGAGGCAATGCCATAAAGGAGTCCTAAGCCTCAGTAGTGAGAAATATACCCACCTGAGCTCCTCTATAACATTATCCTGAGGCTCATTCATGAAACTAATGTGTTACAGGCTCCTTCTACCCTTCTAGTTACGATATACATACAAACCTTTGTACGTTTCCCAAGGAACGTTATCCCAAGTCAAGCTGCTTAATTGGTAATACAATAGAAGAGAGAAATGGAAGAGAGAAATGAAGAGAAAATGTGTCCTTTTTGTGTCCCTTTTTTATATTCAAGGTGAAAACTCCACTATTAAGATGCTGAGATTTTTCTGTTTTCCTTGCACTTTGTTAGAAGGTTTCTCTTGCAATGTGTTCACACTTTGGCCTCAAAAGTACATCTGGTCTCCTATTTGTCTTTCCCTACCTTTTAAGAAGCAACATGACACAGGGGACCATGTCTCTGGACTGAGGATCAGAAGAACTAATTCCAGTCCTCGTTCTATTATTTTTTAAATGTGTAACTTCAAACAAGCCACTTTACCACTCTTGGCTCCATGTATAAAATGGAAGAGTTACTGATTCTCTCGTTTTCCAACTTTTTTAGTACTAGAATTCTTATTTGCAAGTCGAATTTTATTCAAAAACTCCAACATATAAAGACAGATCGAAGTGGAATCCCTTAACTTGAAGTGGGAAAGCAACGGGTGGTATGTGGAGCCCAATCCACCTGATCCCGCACTGTCCCCTGCAGTTCTGCTGTGTTAGCCCTTCAGGGAAGTGTCACTCTGGGGACTGAGAACTCATTTGTTAAAGCACCAGTCTAGGTGAGCCTTTCCAGATCTGAATTCTGCAATTTGTTGATAAGTTACTTCACTCTTCTCCACTCGGAAACAGAGCCTCTGGCTCCATTTCAAGTCGTGTGTGAAATGTCAGAGAAAAGGAAAATCAGAAAGTAAAAATGTTGCAAAACATAAAAAAGAAATACACTTTTTTCCTAACAGCCAGCAGAAAATAGATTGCAAATCTCTGTAGGAATGCTTGTTAATTTAAGTTGGCTTGAATTCCACTGTTCCATCTACAAGCACTGCTTCCCAGGTGTGGATCTGTGAGGCTCTCCCTCTATGCTAAATGGTTAGAGAATCTCCCTCTACAGACTTAGGCCTGTCCCAGTTCCCAAGCCCTCCTCAAAGGAAGAGGGACCCCTACCAACAAACCTAGCCTCACCCCCATCTGCCATTCCATCTTGCAGCATCAGAAACTGTTATCCAGAATCAAGTGGCATAACCAGTTCTGCAACCCCACTGTGTCTCCTGTGTAGAGCCAGCCAAATAAAGGGACAGGAGCGGTATAAGAAAGCTCTGGTGCAACAAAAATAATTAAAAAAATAATAATTACTCTCATTTCTTGAGCATTAACTATATGTCAGTTATTACGTTAAGAGACTTATTACCATGCATATAGTAGCAACCATCCTATAAGTCAGGTTTTATTATCCACTATCCCACTCCTCACAGGTGAATAAACTGACTCCGAGGTTTTTTTAGACATAAAGACAATATCTAGCACACCAACAATGAGCCCCAGGCTCTGCAGAGTCACCTTTCCCCACCCCAGTTGGAGCTATGCTTGGAATGCTAACCTGCTTGGCTAAGACCCAGAGATCCTGACAGATCCTGGCAACCCTGGATGACTGGTCTCCTGGTCTCTTCCTTGGTGCAGCTGACAAATTGGTCACAGGGAGTCCATCAATAAAAGGTAGGCCATATACTCATTAAATGATATGTTTAAAACACTGCTAGATGTTTAGAAAATATTTTAGATCACTGACTATAGTGGAAAGCAATTTACATTATGGAAGCAATCATTTAATCACTGCAATTAGCCAAATTATTACCTATTCAGCTAATTGTCCTCTAATGATGCAATTTAAAAAATTAAACATTATATTATTCTAGTCAATGACAAATTCTTATTTCATAATTTCCCAATGAAAAGTGTAATTTACTACACCATACAATATAATTTCCTACAAAAATTAAGTCTCATTTTATTCTTAATTACAAGCTAAATTTTCCTGTAACTGCCATGACCTGTACATAACCAATGAGTGAACACAGCCTTTCAGGAAAATGTAGTTGTAGAGGCTAAAACAAAGTCAGTCAGGGCTTTTTCAGACCCTGAAAAAACTGGGTAAGAAAATGCTGACTTTCCATACAAAAAGATGATACCATCAACCTAGCAGTGCTTCTCAACTAACTGCACATTAGAATTCTCTAGGGAGCTTAAAAAACAAAAACTTCATGCCCAGGGATCACTCTTAGGGACTCCACTTTAATTGGTCTGAGGTATGCCCATATCCACTATGCTTTAAAAATCTTTCCAGGAAATCCTAGTGTGCAGTCAGGGTTGAGCACCATGGAAAAAGGTAGTTTTAGATGATGCTGCCTTTAGTCACCGTTCTGTTTTGTTTTGAGGGGAGTTGCTGGTAGACGTAGTCAAGAAGCATTATGTTGGGCATTTGGGAGCGGTAAGGCAGGGTTCCAAGAATGGACACAAAAGATCCAGACAACCAACTTCACTGTAGGTTTGTAACCTAGAGAGTGAGGAGTTCGCAGTTACAGAAGGGCGAGACTTAGGTTACAGGCCAAGATTCTAGATACCCACACTCAGTTGCCAAATATGCCAGTATCATTTGTCAGGGGCTTGCAAAACAGTCAGGAATTTGAGTAGATTAGTTATCTGCCATGAGAATGTGCACCTTGGATCCGAAAGCAAAAGTTAAATGAATGAATTAAGGGGCTACTTATAAAATTCTGGGCCAAAGTAAACCTCTGAGTAGATGCAATAGCCACAGTTAAGACACTGGGATTCCACTGACTTCATTTCAGTGTACAAATACACACTTGATACTTACCAGACCCTGAGTAAAATACTTTCATGATTACAAAGTTGAATAGCAAGTGGTTTTTGCCTGAGGGAGCTCACAGGCTGGTGATATCCTGCACTTTCTGACTTTGTCTGGAGAATGGTTGGAGGAGCCTTAGCTACACGGGTTCAGTCCTGAGTGAGAGAGCAAGCATGGTGGGAAGCTGTCTTCAGCTACCCACCATGTTTCTATGAGGGAAGCTTAATGATTTGGATATTTCATAGACCAAACAGTTAAATTAGCCAATGGCAATAGTTCAAAAGTATGTGAAACTGGAGTACAGATCTCAAAAGAAGTCGTACGTGAGTTTCTTTAAAAAAAAGAAGCTTTATTGAGGCATAATTGACACACAATCAACTGTATATATTTGAAGTATACAACTTGATGTTTGATATTCCTCTGCAACTATCACCACATTCAAGATAGTGAACATATCCATCACCCTCAAAATTTCCTCCTGCACCTTTGTAATCCTAATCTCTCTCTCTCTGCCCCTTTCTCCATTCTGTAGCAATTGCTTATCTGCTTTCTATCACTGTAGATTAGTTTGCATTTTTTTAGAATTTCATGTAAATAGAATCATGCCATTTGTACTCTTTTTTTGCCTGAGTTTTTCAATCAGCATATTTATTCTGAGGTTCACCCATGTTGATGGGTGAATCAATAGTTCATTACCTTTTATTGCTGAATAGTAGCTCATTGTATGTGTAGATCATGATTTGTTTATCCATTCACCTGTTGTTGGATTTTTGGATATTACAAACAAAGCTGCTATGAATATTCATGTACATGTCTCTATCTGGACATATGCTTTCTTTTTTTTTGGATAAATAAGTGGAAAATGACTGAGTATGGGGTAAGGTGTAGGTTTATTTCATGTGCTTATTAGCCATCACCTATCTTCTTTGGTGAAATGCCTGTTCAAATTTTTCACCTTGTTTTTATTAGGCTGTTGTTTTCTTACTATTGAGTTTGGAGAATTTCACATATATATTCTGATCACAAGTCCTTTATCAGGAATATGATTTACAAATATTTCCTCTCAGCTTTTATATTATCTTTTCATTTTCTTAATGGTGTCTTTTGAAGAGTAGAAGTTTTTAATTTTGATGAAGTGCAATTTATCGATTTTTTTTATTTTATGGAGCATAATTTTACTGTCATACTACAGTTTTGATTACTATAGCTTTAGAGTAAGTCTTGTAATCGAGGAGTGTTAGTCCTCCACCATTGTTCTTCCATTTAAAAATTGTTTTGGTGGGCCGGCCGAGTGGCTCAGTTGGTTAAGAGCTTGCTCAAGAGTGCAAGCTCTGAGCAACAGCAGTTCGATTCCCAGCCCAAGCTGAGCTGCCAACAGGTGGCAGGATGGCTCAGCTAAAAAAAAAAAAAATTGTTTTGGCAATTATAGACCATCTGCATTAATTTGAGATCTTTCTTCTTTTCAACACAGATGTTTAGTTCTATAAAATTCCCCTTTACATATTGTTTTAAATCCCACAAATTTTAATACATTGTGTTATTATTTTCAATCAGTTCAAAATACCTTCTCATGTCCCTTTTGATTTCTTCAACCTATGGATTATTAATGTCAGGCAAATATCTGCAGATTTTACACACATCTTTCTGTTACTGATTTCTAATTTAATTCCATTATGGTCAGAGAACATCTTTTGTGTGACCCAAATACTTTAAAATTTATTGAGACATTTTTATTGCCCAGAATATGATCTACCTTGGTAAATGTTCTGTGTGCAACTTGAAAAGAATATATATTCTGCTTTTGTTGGATGCAGCGGTCCATAAATTTCCCTACATAAGTTTAAATTGTCCATTTATTATTAGGTTTAATAACTGAGACCAGTTATAAAAACTACTAAAGATTTTTGTGCCATCACTTTTGGAAAAATAATTTTTAACAGCTTTCTTTGAATAAAATGCTTGCTTTGTACTTTCTCATGCAAGTACAAAGCAATATTTTTAATTTCTAAATAATGATATGCTAAACAATGGGTTGGCATCAGACAGCTAGAGACTAGCCCATACAGAGGAAGGGAGGTCTGAATTACCTACTCTCTCTAATTGAAAAAATATTACTAATTCTTAATTCTATGCTCTTATAAACATAGAATAAGTAATTATTTATTGACATGACTTCCAGGCAATTTTTTGTCAATATATTAAAAAATCAAGCTTGCAATGACAGCTGGAATTGGGAGTAGCATAAATGCTGTCTGACAGATAAAATTGCTTCAATATATTATAATGCATTTACATTATTGTATATTATACAGTCAAGTAAAATTGTTCCAAACATTCTTCTAAGGTCTTTACATGATGCCACTTAATCCCAACAATCTTACCTTATGACATAAAACTACTATTTTCTTCATTTTACAGATGAAAAAACTGAAACGCATGAATGCTACATAATGGACTCAAGACTCAACCAGCCTAACTCCAGAACAATGCATATCCTTATCCACTATTGTATGTATCTCCATGTTTATGTAAAAAAAGTTAGAGATATTTGAAGTGAAAAAAGTTATGAGACAGTTCATTTCATATTAGTCCATGCTTATTAAACACACACACACACACACACACACACACACACACACACACGAAAAGTGTAGATGAGTAGGTCCCAAATTATTAGCATGTTATCTCTAGGTGATCCAATTCTAGGTGGTTTTAATTTTCGTTGTTTTTGTTTTGTTTTGTTTTGTATTTTCTCTTTTTAAAACAAAGAACCTGTATTTTACAACTAGAAAAAATTTTAATGAAAAAGTCCTATGTCACATGAATATGAGTTCATCAGTTTTGAAATAAGTTTACTAGCAGATGCCAAATTCATTCCTAACCTTCTTCTTCGTGCAACTCAAAAAGATTACAAATGTCTGAAGATAGCCAAATGCTCTAAGTTTATCCCAAAACACAAACTCACAACAGGAAAGGCAGGATTTATGCAAATTATTTTTGGTTGTCAGGTGTGGTAAACTTCAAATCTGGAATCAGAATCTACCAGGGCTGAGAAGCACATTAAAAGACACGTCGTATATAAGGCTGGGTATCCCTCACATTCCACCTCAAGGTTGATTGGCCATTTAGCTTTCCAGGCCTAACTGTGCCAAAGATGGAAAGCCCAGAGTTCATCTTACCAATACCACCCTCTCCTCTTCCCTTCCCTCAAACTCAGGAACTGAGCTTGTCACCCTCTCACCACTATCTGCTCCAAAACTGCCGTCCCCAATCCCCACCCCATTGAACCCTGCTTAAGTCTCTTTGGATTGGCAATTTAAACTCAAACTGACCCTGTAGTTGCAATCCAACACTTCATTAAGAAACAGTTTTTGGTTAAGTGCCTTTTGGTTCCAGACACCAAGGCCTCTGGCCAAATGGCACCAGGTTCCACACCCAAATCCAAGCCCAGCTACAGTTTCCACCACATGCCCATTCCAAGCCTGCTTTATTCCCCACCGAGGTGTCAGAAATGTAGCCCAACAAATTCCATGACTAAGAAATCACCATCTCTGAAAGTATACTGTTCTCTTTAGACAGTTCTGTTTATTAGAAAATTAGTTGGGATATGAAGTCTAGATCTGTGTGCTAGTACTTTCTACCCAGCAGTCCTACTGCTTCATCTTGGGCCCAAGTGAGTCCAATTTCCCTTCCACATGACAATGCTCCAAGAATGAGTTTTCTCTTCTAATATTCCAGATATCTAAAAGCACTCCTTACATGATATGATTTTAGGTCTTACCATCTTTCTGCTCCCTTTCCTAGAACTTGATCCATTGGTCTATAAGGAGGGCAGCTCAAGCGTCTATGGGAGCTTTTCTGAAAATGTAAATAAGTGAACTGAGGGCTGGAGAGTACAGACCTACTCAAAAGCCACTCAGCTCCAAATGATTACAGTGAATCCTTACTTAATTTCATTAATAGGTTCTTGGAAACTGCAACTTTAAGCAAAATAATGCATAATGAAACAAATTTTACCACAAATTACTTAAATTGCCAATCACTATAGAAGATGTCAGGCTGGTGATTATGAATCTATCTTGGAAAACGGCACAAAGACCAGATGGGCATAATCTTTAAGTAACAGATGATTCCAATGTTATTTATACAGCTCCAGGTCATGGGGAAAAAAAATCTTTCCGATTTATTTTATGAAACCAGATTAATTTTAATCCCAAAGCCTGATGATATTAGAAAAAAGAAATGCTAGACCCATCTCACTTAAAAATGCAGATACAAAAGTATTTTAACTAAAATACTAGCAAATAAAATGAAGCTTGCTTCTGTCTAACTTAGGTCAGGTCTCCATGAGAGACTCTGAAATAGCAATATGAATGCCCAGGTTTTTTAGGGAGCGCCCTTAGAAATAACATCCTTAAGAAAGTGAAAGTCAGGGACTGGGATAGAGAAAGAAGTTGAACTACAATACAGTTGCAACAGTAACTGATGATCAAGTCAGAACTTAATTGATCATCTTTCCCATGCCCAAATCTGATTCTCCTTCTGATTTCCCCCTATCAGCTACTGATAACATCATTTATCTAGATACTATACTGGAAATCTATGAGTTATTCTGTTTGATCATAGTCTTGCATCACTAAATTGAATGCCACTAAATTATGCCTATCAACATCCTATATTTCTCTAATCTGCTCCTTCTTTCAACCCATAACATTACCACCTTAGTCCTGGCACTAACCTCTTCTTGATTGGATTCTATCAATAAACCCCAAGTCAGGCCCCTGTGTTCCTATTTTGATTCACCCCGTTGCCGAAGAGGCTCATCTAATTTGCAAATCTGACAGTTTTACTCCAGCAATGAAAATATTTTAATAGTTTCCCTTTGCTTCTATAATGAAGTCCAAACTCATCAGCAGGGCAAAAAATTCCTTTTCTGAACCTAGTCTCAACCTGCATCTCCTGCCATTTCCCACCTTTTACTTTATAACAATATCACACCAGGCTTTCTTCTCCCGCTAAACATATGACACTGGGCGCTGTACCACTGCTGAAGCAGATCTCTTTGTTTAGAACACCTTGCTTCATCAAAGAGCTAATTTCCACTCATTCTTCAGTACTCAAGTTGCACCTTGTCTTCTTCTAGTTGGTAAACTATGGCCCTCCAAACTCTCTCACCATTCTGGACATATTCATCTCATCAGAAGTACTACTACTTTTGGATTATCCCTTTATATATGTGTCTCATCTACCAGACAATTATACATCTTTATATTTTCAGTGCTTGACATATAGTAAATACTCAAGAAATAGTGGTCAAATTTTTAGTGAAGACCAGGAGCTCAATGTGATAAAACATTTCCCTGATCTATAGATCTATAATAGTAAACCTGGCCAATATATACTTGTATGTATATATATATATATATATATATATATATATATATATATATATATATGTGTGTGTGTGTGTGTGTGTGTGTGTGTGTGTATGGTTTCATTGGACATAACCATTCCTAGCAAACTCAAGTCCTCGTGCCCAGTGCTTCTTTACATAGAGCAGGGATCAGCAAACTTTTTCTATAAAGACCCACATAGTACACATAGCAAATTTTACACATAATAAAAATAGGTTTTTATGGGCCATATAGTCTCTGCTACAATTTTGCAAAAATGGTGTTGTAGCACAACAGTCATCACAAACAATTGGCAATGTCTTTGTTGCAATAAAATTTTATTTATAGAAATAAGCAATGGGCCAGATTTAGTCTGTGGGCCATAGTTTGCCCACTCCTGACCTAGAGGCGTCTAAACCAACTTAAGAAAAAACCCAACCTCTTGCTGCCACAGGAGGCTTACATGCCACTGCCCCGTCTCTAGTGATCCCCAAGAAGTTCCAGCACAGATTGTGAGTACTAAACATCCACACCAATGGGTTGCAGAAAATAGCCTTGGTCGTCACTGCTATCAAGGGTATGGAGCAAAGTTATACTCATGTGGAGAAAAATAGACACTGACTTACAAAGAGAGGTCACTGAGGATGAGGTGAAGCTTGTGGTCACCATCATACAGAATCCAAGACAACACAAGATCAAAGACTGGTTCTGGAACAGACAGAATGACATGAAAGATGGAAATTACACCCAGGTCTGGCCAATGGTCTCCACAACAAGCTCTATAAAGACCTGGAGCAGCTCAGGAAGATTCAGGTGCTACTACTGGGGCCTTCACTTCCAAGGCCAGCACACCAAGCCTACTATGACAGTGGCCACAGCATGGGTGAATCCAAGAAGAAATAGGTCTATAGGCCTTTTCTATTAATAAATAGTTATACCTGAAAAAACTCCAACATCAGCTCACTGGTATTCATTATGCAAAATTTTTCTTCTACTTTTTGAAAATAGGGACAGTACTTACCCAGCTCCAGTAAACTGGCACTTTTTTTATAGTCCATTCTTTATAGTCCTACCATTCTTTACAGTCCTACTTCTTTAAAGATTAGATCAGCAATTTAATTTGCACAGTTTTCACAGAATATTGGGATGCCATTTATTAGAGTTGGGAGACTATTTCGAGTCACTGGATTTTCCACCTTGGGCTCCTCTTTCTCTTGCTAATGTGTCTCTCCTCTCCTCCACTCCCCTCCTTACTCCCCTCAATAAGAAGACAGAAGTAAAACTGAGCTTGGATAGCAAGGGTTTTCCTAAAAAATCTTTTAACAATAGATTACTGCTGACTTGACTCCACCCAATGGGACTGCTGCCTCTTTGTTCCCCTTTTTTATCAAACTTTAAAAGTTATGTTTATTGTTCCCTGCATTTTTGCGGGCCTCAGCTCATTTTGATCTCTAGGTTCATGCTACCCTTATGTCCTACCCCTTGGTAGGTGCTCTTCTCCTAAGAGGAGAGCCCCCCTTCACTGCAGCAGGACAGCAGGCTGTGCAGTAAGACCTGGAAATAAGATATTTGAAGTGTAGTGAGAAGTACCCAGCTGTGTGGGATGAAGGCGGAACCCATTTCACCAGGCTTTGATGTCGAGTAGAATGTGAAGCTCCACAAAGGCAGAACCAGTTTTGTGGCTCTGTTTTGTGTTTGTTTTTTCCTAGTTATTCACTATTGCATTTCCAGGTCTCTGAATAATGTGTAGCACTCAATAAATATTTGCTGAATGAGTTAAAAATGGTTATCAATGGACAGAGCAACATTCAGGTGAAAGAGAAGCGAAACATCAAGAGTATTAAACGCCACATAACCCGGGATTCTAACAGGTAGGCAGGGCCTGATACGGAGAATCTAGGACATGTGACTTGAGCGGACAGCTCCAGACCCGCTGGCCAGCAGGCATCAGGCCTTCCACACTGCCAAGGCATGAGGGATAGAAATGCAGACTCTGGGAAGGAAGTGTCTTACCAAGCAAAGAGCTCTGGTCTTACAAGCACGCTGTATCCAGTAGCACTTTACTCACAATGGGCTTTATCCCAATTTTCAGATTTGGGCCCTATCACTGGGGAGAGCAGCAAAGCTGTTTTGATACTGATTTTAGACAAAAGCTCCTTACATTCCTCCCGTTTAGCCTAGCTCCTGAGTCTAATCTAAAAATGTGAAATAGAATTTCCTAAGAATCTATATGTCAGAATTTTTCTTTAGCATCAAAAACAGAAGTAAAGGCTCTTTGGGAACTTTCCCTGTATCCCCGCTTTGCGCCTGAGCAGAGTGCTCATGCAGTAGGATGCCAAACTGGGCTGGAAGGTGTAGCTAGCAGCTGTGGTGCCTAACATCCCTGTAGCATGACCCATGGCAAGTGAAACTGCAGAAGCCTGGGGATCAGGTAAGGCAGGACCTGATGATTCCTTAGAATAAAATTCTCTTTTATCTATATTTGTTAAATTTTACTTTTGCCAAGTAAATTTAAGTGAGGGTATGTCAAATATAAATATAAAAACACAAAAAAGGAAAGTTTTAACAGGCAAAAGAACTAGCCAAGTATCACAGTATCTGGCAATTGGCCAGGACCATTTTTTTTGCTTCAAGGCTGCATCTCTAGTTCCTCACTCAATGCCTGCTTGGAGCCAATAAACATTTGTTGGATGAATGAGTAAACAAATGAATAAAATAGCCAGCCAATTAAAATAACTTTACCTTATTTTGTTTATTTCAGTTTGTGTCAGGATCAAAGATTTTAATGTAACTCTAGGTCTTCATTGAGAGGTATCTTAGTGCTTGTTTGAGTCAAGGGCATAGTCAGTGATGGGTCCCCGGCTGAAAGCGCCTGTCGGTACAAGAGTGATAGTCCTTCAACTTACAAATTTATTTTTCTCTATTATATTTCAGAAAGGCTTTGAGCAAGATTCTTGAAAAAGCTCTTTAAAAAAATTACATCATGTACCAAACATATAATAGTTGAGGTACTTACAGCGTAGGAAAATAATGAAAGGACAAAATAACAAAAATCCACTATGAATTATGCAATACTTTGAAATCTATATTTAACTTTTTAATCAAAATACATGAAAACATTTGTTAAAAAAAAGTAATTGCATATACGTAAGAAACATATTTATGTCATGAGTAGACTTTGAGATTAAATGGCCTAGGTTTGAATACCAGCTTATCTATTTGCTAGCTTCATGATCTTGAGAAACTTACATAACCTGTTTGAGGCTGTTTCCTCACCTGTAAAATGGGGGTGGTCGCTATACCAACCTCATATCATTTTCATGAGGATTAAATGAGATAAGATATGCAATGGGCTTGGCACAGCATAGGATATAAATAGCCCAATAACTATTAATTCATATTATTTATTCGGGTGCAGACACACTTGATGTAGATATTGACTGACATGTTCTTGAAGTAATTCAATGGCATTTGAGTTCCACAGGTTAGAAAACCCTGTAACAAAGCAGGAATTGCAAAATGGGGTGCCTTTAGAGAGAATAACAGAGAGCTGGATCTTGAAACTTGGAAGACTGTCAGAGCAGCCTCCTCTCAGGAGCAGGAGCTGGCAAATGGAACAGGCTCTGGAAGGTCCTGTCACCAGAAACAAAAAGTGGCTACCCCTAACTGTATTAGTACCTGGGATCTGGACACCACTGCTGACAAGAGCCTTGTCAAGATGTTCATTAGTAGTCAGCCCCAGGGACCCTGCTGACCACACATGCCAAGGAGCATGGCTTACAGAGAAGGACGCAGGAAATCCAAAGACTCAGAGTTTCTGGTCCTCTCTTCCCATTTTGGCCTCTCACTTGCAAAAAAGAGTGTCACCCCCAGCTTTCCACACAACGGAGAGGTGAAAAAGCCATGCTCCATCAAAACACCCTCATTGGGAAGGGTCAATAATCATTTCCCACTGAGAAAGTTGGAAGCCAGAAACTGAATGAAGACTCAGGCCTGTTTAGAGGTTTGCTCTAGAATTTGGTCCTCAGGCTTCTAAGGGATTATTGTGGTGTATTTTTTGTTTGTTTGTTTTTTGTTTTTTTTCTGAGATGGATGCCAGAGTTTCCTCTTCAAATTGCTCAGTAAAAACAGTAATGATGCTGCTCATTTTTATGTGTTTACATGTACCTATTGCAACACTTTTATTATAATAATACTTAGCAATAGCTAAAGTATACATTAGGTGATGTTAAATAATAAAATTCCCCCCCCCCAAGATTGAGAACAAGGTTTCTCACTTCAAATCCCAGTTCTACCACCAAATAGTTTGTCTCTGAGGCTCAATTTTGTTATCTGAAAATGAGGCTATAGAAGTAGAGGTTCTCGGGGTCACTTCTAGCTCTAACATCCTCTGACTAGGCCATTCTGCTAGAGGGTCACAAGTGTGAAAGCCAAGGAAGGCTTCACCTCTCTGTTCCTCCTTTTATGCCTTTAGAGCCTCTTCTGTTTCACTTTGTTGTGTTTCTTCCATGACATGTTTCAACTAACAGGGCCCATCTCCAAAGCTTCGCCCTCCCCAAATATTGGTAATTGACTAAGGATTTCAAATTTTGGCATAAAACCCCATTTCTGAACCATTAGAGAGGCCATAATCTCTGGTAGTTTAGAATCCTTCAGCCTTCACTTAGCCAAGCTACTATCTAGACTAAGATTGAACACGCCTTCACAGTCCTGTTCTTGAAATGCTTGTGAATGTTCCTATAAAGCTATTAGCCCAAATGCAACCATTTCCCTCTTCTGATGGAAAAGGTTTGTCTTATTTTTAACAAATGATCACCTTCACAGCCAATTATACAAATTTTCTGTCTAACTCAATTTATTTTTTCTCTGAATTTCTTAATAAGAAAATAGTTCTTAAATATTTCTACTTTTGGAATTTGAAGCAGTTATTTCACTCCTTTTGTTTCTTTCCTCCTAAATTCAATATCATTTTCCCCAAATAAAGATATTAGTGATTATAGGTATCAAATATTATATAAATTATTTTATATATTATTGTTTGATGATAGATTTACATCTATTTTTAAACATCACAAACCAAACTTGGGACTTTTTTTTTTTTTTTGCACATAAGTATCACTATCACATAGAATGAGACTGGAAACATGAGAATGGAATGATATTGTTTATTTCCAAAAAGTAACACTACACATCAAAATCATATAATGAAACTGACCATACAAAAGATATCATAGTGTTCTTAAAATAACCAGAAGGATTGTCAGTTGGAAGTGGATTAGATACATTTGTAATAGAGCCAGAGATTACAGTTAGGATCAACGGATTGAAGTTAAATTTATAATTTTAAAAAAAATTATGTCATATTTATATTAACCATTATTATATGGAAGCTGTTTTATAGGCTCTTCAAGTATAGAGAGAAGGGATTGGAATTCGATAACCTTCCAGCTTGAGGTCCTTTTATTCTACTCCAGAATCGTATGAAGGTGGTGTTTGCATTCTGTAAGCAGTTGGTGAACTGTTTTAAATTGAATAGCTTGATTTTAGAGTATAACAGAAGATAGGCTTTCTGAACTAAGTGTCTACGCCTCAAGGAAATAAGAATGTATTTAAATGAACTCTCAAACCAAATAAAAAGTAGGCATTTACTCTATGTGATTTACTCTTAATATTTTTTGTCAACTAGAACACACAGCTTGATATTTAAAGTAAATATGGTTTTTGTTCACATGTTGCTTTAGAAATTGAAAATGATTTAAGGTTTAGTCCTTGATCTGAATTTGTATAAGGTACATTATTCAACAACATGAGCCCTGATTAAAGTGCTGAGGGCTGTTCACCGGGCTGCAAGGACCAGTTCTTGATAGTATTTTTATTTCAAAAACTATGCTATAAAAACTCAGCTTCTAAGATATGTACCCACTAAATGATATAGAACTTTACACAGATTCCTCAATTAATCTACACCATTTTTGAGTCCTGTTTTATAAAAGCTAGTATATATCTCAGACATTAAAATAGTAGGCTGCTCTTACTAATGTGTAAATAACATAATTTTTAAAATAGAACCAAAACACACAAACTCTGTGTAAACATTAATGCACCAAGAATCAATATTCTCATCGCTCCCTCCATGAAGCTCAAATGATCACCAAAAGCCTCCATGGAATTTCTGGCATTCAGTTTTTCTGACCTCCAAACATGGCAGTTTCACACTGTCCAACCTGATATGAAATACAAGGAGCAGGTGAATGATTTAAACAAATTGCTCAGAGTACATTTTTCTAGTTGGAAGTAAATCATCATAGGATTGGACACAGCTTTTAGGTGCAATGTGATCTTTTCAGTTTTTTGTTTTTTTTCATTTAACTTTATTTTTTTTATTGTGAAATAAATAGTTTTTAAAATTAGTTTCAGCTGTACAACACAGTGCAACAGTTATACTTTTTACCCCTCAAAGTGACAAACCCCCTCCCCCAATCGACCACCCCACTTCCCCCCATATCATACATATCTGTTACAATTCCCTTGACTCCACTCCCACACTATACTTCACATCCTGTGACTCTCTCTATATATTCACTTATAGTTGACATACAATATTATACAACATCAGCTTCAAGTGTACAGTGCAGTGATCAAGCCTCTACCCCATCCATGAAGTGGTCTCCCTAACAAAACATGTGACCATGTGGCACCCTACAAAATATTTACAACATTATTAATTATATTTCTTGAACTGTCTTTCATATCCCTGTGGCAATATTGTAGTTACCTATGTATGCTGTCTAATCCCTTCCCCTTCTCCCTCATCCCCACCCTCTCCCAACTAGCAACCATCAGTTGTTCCTCTATATCTCTGATACTATTTCTGTTTACTTTACTTGTTCATTCAGTTTTTTAGATTCCACATATAAATGAGATCATATGGTATTTGTCTTTCTCTGACTGACTTATTTCATTTAACATAATAGTCTCTAGGTCCATCCATATCATTGCAAATAGTACGATTTCATTCTGCTTTATAGCTGAGTAATACTTCATTGTATAAATATACCACAGTTTCTTAATCCAGTCTTCTACTGATGGGCATTTCGGTTGTTTCCAAGTCTTGGCTATTGTGAATAGCACTGCAATAAAGATAGGAGTGCATATATTTTTTTGAATTAGCATCTTGGGTTTCTCTGGATAGACCCAAGAGTGGAATTGCTGGGTCATACAGTAGTTCCATTTCCAGTTTTTTAAAATAGAGGTTGAAAGAAGGGTAGTTTGAGGATTCCCCTGGGACTGGCAGAAGAAAATCATTTAAGTGATGAGAGCTGAGCCCTGACAGCAGGGCGCTCTGACTTAGGCAACAACCCTGTGATGCAGCACAAGAGAAGGTTGAGATAGACCTTGAAAGCCATATTCAGAGCTCCAATAGCCCAAGGCTTTTCAAAATCTGGAAGACCCATAAGCAAGAGAAATGAAAGGTCTTCCTGGGGCTATAAAACCAAAGGAAAATGATAGGAGTTGAGATTAGTAGGCAATGCTACTTAGCTTACAGCTCGCTTTTATCATCACTTCTCATCTTAAACTAAACATGATAACTTTATTAATAGGGTTTTTTTTGGGATTAAATGAAATCATGTATATAAAGGACATTCCTCCTGAAAACTGCTGGAAAGTGTCTGTTTACTTCACATTCTCTCCTGGCTCCTCAGGACTTGATCACAAATCTTGTTATAGATCTTGAAATAGATCCTAAAATGACTACTGGAATATCCACTAGCAAATTTGTGCCAAAGGATGCCCTTCAAATGCAAAGGTTGCTACATTTTTCTTTACGGTTCCATGAAAATATTTACCTTTGCTATCCTTCCTTCTATAACCAGCGTGATCTCTCAACTAAGGTAAGGTGGCTTCCCTTACCTTATGAACAAATCCCAGCATTGTTCGGAACTGGCTTGATGAGTATCAGCAATGACCTCCTTGGTTCCAAATTCATCATACACTTTGGAGTCAATGTGTAGCATCGGATGCTTCTTGGTGCTCTCTCTTCCCTCCATCCCCATCACTTCTATTTCCTCTGCCTCTACCTCTATTCATCTTCCTTTTCTCTGGTTCTGCTTTGCAGTGTCAATGCTCCCCAGAGTTCTGCACTCATCTTCATGAGTTTCTCTATAACTTTCTTCAAACTCATGATTTCACTACTACCTATAATGCATATTCCTATACCTATATCACCATTCAGGTTGTTTGCTCCAGCCTTTGGCCTGTAAGTCCAACTGTCAAATGAGTAGTTCCACCCGAGTGTCCCCAAAACATCTCAAATTAAACATAACCCCAAACTCCCCAACCCTCTGTGCTCCCATGGTACTTTGCAGATGACTTATCCTAGCATTTATCATACTAGGGGTTTAGAAAATATTATCATTATTTCATTGCAGACAGAGACTATTTCTTATTCAATTTAGAATTCCTACCTCCTGGCAAATCACTGACATATAATCAGCATCCACCAAATATGAGTGAGCAAGTACAAGTCTTGTGACAACTGCTGAACTTGACACAGAGCATCTCCACTCTGCCTAGAGTGTTTTCTTCTTTCCTTGGCTCCTGAGTATGTCTGGGTTGTATTTTGGTTACTGGGTTGCTTTGTTTTCAATGTTCTGATTGTTGCTGGGTGATTTCCTTGGGGCTCCCTCCTGGTTTCTATGTTTCACAGTCTCTGAGATTTCCATCTGCAGCTAAATGGTCACATTTTTTATCTGCCTCTGGAATGGAACAGGGCCTCAGAGAAGCTCTATTGCAACCACACACATATTTGTGGACTATAACAGGCAGGAAGGAGTTTGGCAAGAACCTCCTTATCTCTGCCCAGAGCCAGCCCTCCTGCCTTTTTTCACTTTCTGCATCTTCAAAAAGGATCTCATTTTCTCACTACTCAACACCCTGGTTTGAATGTTTATTCCATTGGTAATGGATCTATAAACAAAAAACGAGGATGTTTATTAATCTCAAAATAAAAATGAGAGAGTTGAAGATTTTTTATAGCTATTGCTGGATAAGGTTCCTTTTATTGCTGCTTTTCTTTTGAACTTCAAAACAAATACCCTTTCCCTGATCTTTTTTTTTTTTTTTTTAACGTGGAAGGCTTCTACCAAAATCAGGATTTGGGAAACACATCTAGACTATTTGCTTTTTACAAATATGTTATAGCAAACTGTGTCTGGAAATGTTGAGAACTAAGGTATTCTGACTAATTGTGTACTCTAGTTAACCAATCCAAAAATGTTTCTTAAATGCTTTCTTAACACTGTCTTAGACATCAAGAGGAAAACAGGAGAATTTTACAATACAGTTGGAGGTGAGGAGAAGTCTAAGACACTTGTAATAATTTGTGAACAACTTAAGATGATAGTAGCAAACCAGATAAATCTTGTAAATGGGCCCTTGAAACTGACAAAAATACTGCATATTCCTCTGGTCAACTTATTCTCCCATTCTCCAGAGTGAGTATTCGAGTCTTCTCCACTCTCCCCCAAATTCTGATTCAATGCTGTGGCTGCCACGGTTGCAACCACCAACTTCACCTATGCTCCTATCACCTCCGCGACTCTCATAGGGTGACCTTAACTTATAGGAGAGAAAAAAGAAAACATAAAAGCCCGCAGAAACTTCCTCATCTTCCTGATGCCAAATATATCAGCCCACCCCCTATCCCTTTCACTCCGTTATGATGTAATAAAAGTGTAAGGCTAAACCCTCCAGAGTGTGATGGATCTCCCTCTCCTTTCCTTTCCAGAATTTGTAAATAGAGATACCTATTCTTTCTTACTTTTTTTCACCTTTTTTTCCTCTGCCTCCATCACAAATTTTCAACAGTTTTTAAACATTTTCAAAACTTCTATTTAAAAACTATTTCTCTCAACTCCCATTCCCCCACAGACGCTGTGCTATCTAGCCCTCTCTTCCTTCGCAGGCATATTTGGCAGAAGAGTTGTCTAAATATGCGGTTTCCACTTCCTCAACTTTCCTTCACTCGTTAACCCAGCCTGGTTTCTGCCCCATTACTCCAACAAAAGAGCTCTAGCAAATGAGGCTGATGTGCTCCATGTAGCTAAATTCAATAGGTGTTTTCAGATAGCTTCAGTTATCACTTACATAATAACTCACAGATCTATTTGTGAGAAATAACCCCAACTCTGAGGTCAGGCTCCCCAGATTTGAGTCATACATATCTCTACCACTTAATACTTCTACACCTCAGACAATTTATTGAACCTCTCTCTATGCTATGGTTTCCTCTTATAAAAAAAATATAAATAATAAGTAATAACTAACCTCAAATACATGCGGGTATCAAATGCATTACTTGTCTCACACACATTTAAATTAGTTACAATGGAGTCTAGAAATCACTATTTCACATCTATCTAGCCCAAATCTTTCTTCTGAGCTGCATACTGGACTCACATATTGAACTGCATACTGGACATTTCCACTTGGATGTCTCAAAGGTACTGCATTAGTTTTCTATTGTTGCTGTAACTAAGTACCACAAACTTCATGGTTTAAAACAACTTAAATTCATCTTACAGTTCTGAAGGTTAGAAGTTTGACATGGGTCTCAATGGACTAAAATTAAGGTTTTGATAGAGCTGATTTCCTTGCCTTTTCCACTTTCTAGAGTCCTCTGCATTCCTTTGGGTCATTATTCTTTCTCCATCTTCAAAGCCAGCCACATTGCATCTTTTTCTCTGACTCTCTTCTGCCCCACTCTTAACTTTATTTATTTATTTTTTTGAGATGTAATTCATATATCATAAAATTCACTATTTTAAAGTGTAAAATTAAGTGGTTGTTAGTATAATTAAAAAGCTGTACAGACATCACCAGTAATTTCAGAACTTTTCCATCACCCTAAAAAGACATCCTATACCCCTTATCAAATCACTCCTCATTCCTCTCTCCCCAAGCCCCTAACAACCACTAATCTACTTTGTGTCTCTATGGATTTGCCTATTATGGATATTTGATATAAATGGAAACATACAGTATGTGGCGTTTTGTGTCTAGTTCTTTCACTTAGTTCATCCATGTGGTAGCATGTATCAGTACTTCAATACTTTTATGTCAGAAAATATTCTATTGTATAGATATAAATGCATAGTTTATCCATTCATCAATTGATAGGTTTTTGAATTGTATCTGCCTTTTAGCTATTATGAATAATGCTGTCACGAGCATTCATGTACAAGTGTTTGTGTGAACATGTGTTTTCAATTTTCTTGGAAAAAAATCTAGTAGAATCATATTGTAACACTATGTTTAACCTTTTTGGGAAGTGCCAAACTGTTTTCCAAAGTAACTGAGCCATTTTACATTCCCACTAGTAGTAGTGTATGAGGATTCCAATTTCTCCAAACACTTATTTCCCTTTTTTTCTCTTTTCTTTTTTTCATTTCTATAGCCATCTGAGTGGCTGTGAAGTGGTCTTGCATTGTGGTTTTCATTTGCATTTTCCTAATGACTGATGATGCTGAGTAGCTTTTCCTATGCTTGTTGGCCATACACGTATCTTCTTTGCAGAAATCTCTACTCAAATCTTTTACTCCTCTTAAATTGAGTTTCTTACCTTTTTATTGTTGAGTTGTTAATGTTATTTTTATATTCTGGATACTAGACCCTTCTCAAACGTATGATGTTAAAATATTTTCCTCCGTACTGTGGGCTGTCCTTTTAATTTTTTGATAATGTGCTTTGATGCACAAAATTTTTAATTGTGATGAAGTCCAATATACTTACTTTTTTTTTGGTTGCTTGTACTTTTGGTGTCCTATCTAAGAAACTATTGCCTGCTCAAAGGCCACAAAGATTTACACCTATTTTCTTCTAAGAGTCTTATAGTTTAAGCTCTTACATTTAGGTCTTTGATCCATTTTGACTTAATTTTTTTTTATATCATGTGAGAAAATGCTCCAATTTCATTCTTTTGCAAATCGATATTAAGTTGTCCCAGCATAATTTTTTGAGAAGACTCTTTCTGATTGAATGATCTTTGCACCCTTGTCAGAAATCAACTGACCATAGATATATGAGTTAATTTCTGGACTTTCAAGTATATACCACTGATACATATGTTTATGTTTATGGTTATGTTTATTGCTATGGTTTTGGTTATGTTTATGCCACATCGCTTTGAATATTGTTTCTTTGGAGTATGATTTGAAATCAGGAAGTGTGAATTCTCTAACTTTTTCAAAGTTGTTTGGACTATTTTGGGTTTCTCGATATTCCACATGAATTTTAGGATCCGCTTGTTCATTTCTGTAAAAAAAACCATTTGGAATTTTGACAGGAATTGCATTGTTTCTGTAGACTAACTTGGGTGGTACTGCCATCTTAACAATGCTAAGTCTTCCAAATCAAGAACACAAAATTCCTTAGGTCTGTGCAGTGGCTGGGGTCAATTTCCATTCATTTAGGCATTCTTTAATTTCTTTCAGCAAAGTCTTGTAGTTTTCAGTGTTTAGGTCTCGTGCCTCTTTGGTTAAACTTATTCCTAACTACATATATTTTATTATTCTTTATGCTATTGTGAGTGAAATTGTTTTATTAATTTAATTTTCAGATTGTTTATTTTAATGTATGAAACACAACTCACTTTTGTATATTAATCTTGTAGCCTGCAAATTTGCTGAAATTGGCTATACTATGTTTTTTTGTGGATTCTTTAGAGTTTTCTCTATATAAGATCATGACATCTTCAAACAGAGATAGTTTTACTACTTCTTTTCCAATCTGGATGTCTTTGTTCCCTCGCCCCCATCGAATAAAGTGGTAAGGGCCGGCATCCTTTGCTTGTTCCTGATCTTATGGGGAAAGCTATCAGTCTTTGCCATTAAGTATAATATCAGTTGTGGGTTTTTCATGGATGCCTTATATTAGTTTGAGGAAATTCCTGTCTGCCCCTAGTTTATTGAGGTTTTTCTGTTTTGGTTTTGTTTTATCATGAAAAGGTATTAGATTGGGTCAAATGCTTTTTCTGCTTCTATTAAAACGATCATGTGGATTTTCCCCCTTTATTCTATAATATGATGTATTTCATTGATTCATTTTGTATGTTGAAATAACTTTGAATTCCTGTAATAAATCCAACTTGGTGATGGTGTATAATGCTTTTTACATATTGTTATATTTGGTTTACTAGTATTTCATTGAAGATTCACATGGGATATCGGTCTGTAGTTTCTTTTCTTATGATGCCCTTATCTGGCTTTGGTATCAGGTTAATAGTGGCATTATAGAATAAGTTAAGAAGTATTCCTTTCTCTTCTATTTTTTGAAAGAGTTTGTGAAGGATTGGTGCTAATTTTTTAAATACTTGATAGAATTCACTAATGAAGCCCATCTGCTCCTGGGCTTTTCTTCTATGGGAGGTGTTTGTTTGTTTGTTTTGTTTTGTTTGTTTGTTTTTTAAGATTTTATAGAGGAATTGGGAAAGGGGAACAGCGTTGGGGAATTGGGGAAGGGGAACAGACAAGTTGCTGTCCTTTTGTTCTTCAGCCTAGTTGTGGAGGACATCGCTTCACTGGCCCATGTTGGTATTATCATTGCGCTCTTCCCAGGTGAGGCAGTCACTCGCAGGCCATTGGATGGCTACCCACAATGGCTCACAGCAGCTCACGCCAGCTGCCCACTGCTCATGCTGGCTGCCAGCCACTCATGACAGCTCATGGCAGCTCACAGCAGCTCGCGGCAGCCCACTGCAGTCTACACTGTCACCGACCACCCACAGCAGCCCAGCTCCAGGTCAAGCTGCCGTTCACAATCTTAGCTGTAGAGGTTGCAGCCCACTGGCGCATGTGGGAATCAAACCAGCATCCCCGCTGTTCAGAGCTTGCGTTCTTACCAACTGAGCCACTCGGCCAGCCCAATGGAAGGTTTTTGATTACTAATTCAAACTCCTTACTTGTTATAGACCAGTATATATTTTCTATTTCTTTTTGGTAATTTGTGCCTTCATGAGAATTTGTTCACTTAATTAAGGTAATTTAATTTGTTGGCATATCATTATTTATAGTACTTCATTATAAGCCTTTTCATTTCTATAAGATTGGTAATAATGTCCCTTCTTTCAATTCCTATTTTAGTACTTTCAATCTTCTCTCTTTTTATCATGGTCAATATAGTTAAACATCTGTCAATTTTGTTGATCTCTTCAAAGAACCAACTTTTAGTTTTTTATTTTCTATATTATTTTCCTATTCTCTATTTTCTTTATTTCAGCTCTAATCTTTATTACTTTCATTATTGTGGTTACTTTAGGTTTGGTTTGCTCTTCTTTTTCTTATGTCTTAAGGTAGAAGTTTAGGTTATTGATTTGATATATTCCTTATTTTTCAAAAGTAGGTGCTATAGCTATAAATTTCCTTCTGATCACTATTTTTGCTGTATCTCATAAGTTTTGGTATGTTGTGTTTTTACTTTCACTCATCTCAAAGTATTTTCTAATTTCCCCTGTGGTTTCTTTTCTGAATCATTGGTTCTTTAGATGTATATTGTTTAATTTCCACATATGTGTGAATTTTCAAAATTTCCATCTGTTTTTTATTTCCAGTTTCCTTTTATTGTGGTTGAAAGGACATATTTTGTATGATTTCAGTCCTTTTAAATTTATTGAGACTTGTTCAATGGCTTAACATATGGTTTATCCTGGTGAATATTCCATAAGCACTTGAGAAGAATGGGTATTCTTCTGTTACTAGGTGGAGTGTTCTATAGATGTCTGTAGGGTCCAGTTTTTCAAATCTATTTCCTTGCTGATCTTCTGTCTACCTTCTTATTCACTATGGCAAGTGAGATATTGAAGCCTTCAAGTATTATTGTTGAACTGTGTATTTCTCTGTTCAATTTTGTCAGTTTTTGCTTCATATATGTTGAGTCCCTGTTATATACATATATGTCTATGCTCCTTGACTTATTATGGGGTTATGACCTGATAAACCCAATGTAATTAGAAAATACCATAAGTCAAAAGTACATTCAATATACCTAACCTACCCAACATCATAGCTTAGCCTAACCTACCTTAAGTGTGCTCAAAACACTTACATTAGCCTACAGTTGGCAAAATCATGTAACACAAAGCCTATTTTATAATAAATTGTTGAGTATCTCATGTAATTTATGCAATTATGGCTTGCCATCTTCATGCTGAGCAATTATCTTTAGCTTCATCTCAAAAATAATTGCTTTTGTCTTATCAAGAGCAAGAGACACAGATGCGTGTTTTGTAGACATGCTGGGACATGAAAAAACAAAACACAATATATAAAAAAAAAGCTGGCAACACAGTACACTGTAGAGTTTTGGTTGCTTACCCTCATGAAGACGTGGCTGACTGGGAGCTGTATCTTGCTGCTACTGCCCAACATCATGAGAGAGCATCGTAGCAAATATCACCAGCCAGGAAAAGATTAAATTTAAAGTATGGTTTCTACTGAATGGCTATCACTTTCACACATTATAAAGTCAAAAAATTATAAGTTGCATCATTTAATTCAGGGCCTGTTCGCATATTGATTGTATCTTCCTGATAGATTGAATTTATCACTACCAAGTATTTTTTTGGGGGGGATATTTTTTGTCTTTAAGTCTATTTTGTCTAATATTAGCATACCACTATAGCTCTCTTTTGGTTACTACTTGCAGGTAGCTTTTTTCCATCCTTTTACTTTCAAGCTATTTGTGTCTCACAATCAGTCTCTTATAGGCAGCAGCAGCAACTAGTTAAAACATGTTTTGTTGTTGTTGTTGTTGTTTTAATCCATCTGCCAACCTCTGTCTTCTAACTGGTGACTTTAATTCATTTACATTTAACATAATTACTGATAAGATTTACATCTGCTATTTTGCTATTTGTGTTCTATATGTGTTTTGTTTTCCTCAATTCCTCCATTACTGACTTATTTTGTGTTAAATAGATATTTCGTAGTGTGCCATTTTAATTCCCTGTACTCTTTACCTTTTACTGTATGTTCCTGAGTTATAGTCGTAGTAGTTTCCCTGGGGATTACCCTTAATATCTTAAGGTCAGCCAACTAACAACCTTAATTCCATCTGTGCCCTTAATTCCTTTTTTCAGCATAACAATTTATTCACAGGTTCCAGGGATTAGGATGTGGGTCTTTTGAAGACACCATTATTCTGTCTACCATAGGTACCTAGAAGGCAATATGTCCACAACCCCTACATTAAATGTGTGCCCGAAAATACACAATCACACAAGCACTAATAGGCCCCAGAAAGTAAATAAGCAAATGACAAAATCCTGGTGCTCTTTCAGTGCTTCCTTATTTCAGTAGCTGGCTGAATCATCTGTGTTGTTGAGTAAACTAGAGCTAGGAGTCATCTTTGACACCTTCCCCTCCAACACTCTTGAAATCCCATTAATCATTGAATCCCAATGATTTACTTCCCCTAAATTTTCTGTATTTCAACATTTCTACTTCCATCACCCTAATCTAAATAATTTTTTATTAACATTTTCTTTATTATTATGCCCTAAGAAGCCTATTTAGACATTTTTCCTAATTGTCCCACCCATGAATGTTAATATCACAGATATACTGTGTAGCTGTGATTTATATATAAAAAGAGTAAATATAATCCATACTATTTTTATTCAATACAGGATTAAGAATGACTAAGTAAAACTTCCAAGTTAAAAGATAAATTAAAAAGCTATCAATATTTATCCCTGACCACTGCAGTGTACACCTGAAGCTGAAGCTCAATAATAAAGTAAAAAAAAAAAGCTATCAATATTTAACTTAACTTTAAAACTGAGTAACTTTTAATATAAATTGTAATGTGTCAAATATATGCATACATATAAATATATAATAACAATGAAATCAAGTTTTAAAATAACATTAATTGTATTTTCCAATAAAAGTAAAACTATTGAAAAATTGAATTAATTCCTAAAAATTATTTGCAGTGAACTTCGCTAATAACTTTTGCTTGATATGAGAAAGTAAATTTTAACTTCATTAGCTGCTAGATGCCCATTCACATATATTGACTTTTTTCTTTTCAGTATTTGACAAAATGAATGATGAGTTGATTAACTGTTGTCAAACTAAATAATAAAATATAAACTATTTTTATTTAATTCTCAAAGTCTAACTCACACACAAAAGTACGAAGAGCAAACATAAACAATATCTACAAGGTGGTCAATAGCAACCTATAGCCATGCTTAGATCATCTCTTACGATATAAATTCAGGATCAAATAACCACGCAAGAGAAAGTCCTCCATCATAGCCATCTCTTTCATAAATCTTACATACACTTTCCACGAATTCAATACCGATGCTGCTCATGTGATGCCCTCAAACAGCACCAAACCCAATGAAGGAAATGAAATACTAAGGAATAAGATTTTATCAGTTAGAGTTGAGCTTCAGAAGACCACAAATCACTATAATAATAAGGGTTCTGTTTTGTTCCCAATGAACCAATTTTTGCCTTGTTGAAGGTGACAGTAACCCCTGTTGAGCATTCATGGTCTAAACAATCATTATTTATCACTAGCATTCCTAAAATAATCTCCTAATGTGTTTTGTTTTTTTTTTTAAGATTTTATTGGGGAGTTGGGGGAGGGAACAGTGTTGGGGAATTGGGGAAGGGGACCAGCCAAGTTGTTGTTCTTCAGTCTTCATTGTGGAGGGCAACAGTTGCCATCTGGCTTCCCATCGGCAGTTCATGACCTCTAAGCTCAAGGTGCTGTGTTCAATCTTAGTTGCAGGTGGGCATAGCCACTATCCCATGCAGGAGTTGAACCAGCAGCCTTATTGTTAAGAGCACACACTCTATCCACTGAGCCATCTGGGCAGCAGCTCAGCTCAAGGTGCCAAGTTCAGCCTTAGTTGTGGGTGGGCATAGCCCACCATCTAACAGGCAATCTTATTGTTACACCAGCTGAGCCATCCTGCCACCTGTTGGCAGCTCAGCAATATCTCAGCTCAGGCGCAGCATCACTGGCCCATGTGGGAATTGAACAAGCAGCCCTGTTGCTCAGAGCTCACACTCTTAAGCTAATTCTTAACCAACTGAGCCTCTCAGCTAGCCCTACTAATACATTTCAATACCTCCTTTTTGCCTCTCTGATCTGTTCTTCACAATGCTGTCAGAATGATTTTCCAAAGCATAAACCTTGATTATTCCATCTCCTTTAATGTTTTCAGTGGCTTTTGGAATCATGCCAAAATGCCTAACACTGCCTAAAAATCATGCATGACCTGGTTCTAACTTATGTCATCTCATAAAACAGCCTCCAACCCTTTCTGCGTTCCAGTAATACTGGCCTTCATTTCATTAACACCCTCTTGCCACACCATCTTTGCACATGCAGTTCTGTCTGAAAGCTTCTCTGCTGTCTTTGCTTATTTAAAAGCTATTTCTTCAGACTTTTGCTTAATCATTCCTTCCTCAAGGAATCATTTTCTGTTATCCCCAATATCACTAAATCTGCCTTTTAAAAAAACTGTGATACCACCATACCCTCCCTTCAATAACGTTCACCACAGTTATAATTTTATATTCATTTGTGTTATTAGTTCTATGGTCTGTGAGTTTTGTCTAATTTTTTTCACCGGGATCTTCCCAGTATGTAGCATAAATCTGGTACAGAGGTTAAATGAAAAAAATCTGGCACATAGTAGGTGTTTACCGAATGTATTAAATGAATGTTTAATTGATTAATTCATTGTGTGTTAAAGAATTAAAAAGATTAAGTAGTTCAAAGAAATAAAAAAGAAAAACTAATGAAAGCCGTAATAGAATAGTCAGCCAAGTCTTGATGAGGCAAAAGTAAAGCTATTGTAACAAATATGAACTATAAAAACAAACAATATTACTTTAGACCTTGAGTCTTCTATTAAATTGTATTCTGGAAATCTTACTTTAAAGTTTACATGTATAAATTGTGTTTGAGAGTTGCCATATTGTCACCTTAGAATGCTATCATACGTAGAAAATGCTAAAACTGTTCCAAATATAATGTCTTTGATTCTTCAGATCACATCCTGGAAACATGCAGTGCCTTAGGGACATCATTGCAAATCACAATTATCACAACCCAACTCAGCAGTCACAAGACAACACGGGCTTGCTTTTAGGGACCTGTCAAAACCGCTGCACCAGCATTTTGCCTCTCAGCCTTCTGTTGTGCTCCAGGCCAACAACAACGCCCTGGCATACAAACAGGCAGGCGGAGTAGCTCTCACAAGTCTTAGGGTGTGAAGTCAGCCACTAACCTCAATCCTCAGAAAATGGCTTTCATGCCAGTTACGGCACAAGTGTTTAATGCTTGCTGTCCATGCTGAGAACAGCATTAATGTAGTGAAAAGTATGACAGGTTTTAGTCAGAAATTTGGGACGTAATCCTGCCTCCCTCATTAACCAGTTTCATGATCTTGGAAAATGCATTTGACCTCTTTAGACTTCTGCAGAATATTAAACCATATAAGTAGTTGAAACATTTTTATTAAGCTCTCTTGTCCTTGTGCTGCAAAATATTATGTAGAATGATAGTTAGATAATATAAAAAGTCACTTAGTGAGCAATAACCCTTTTTTCTTTTTTTGTTTTTTTGTTTTTTAAAATTCTGACAGATCTCTAAAGGAGATTAGGAATGGTGGTGACATAAATGAGGCAAGCAGTGTGAGGCAGAGAGTAGGGTAGATAATTGCACTAGAAGGAGATGTCAGTTTCCTCAGGTAATTAGCAACAATTTAATGTCCTGTTTTTATGGAACAAAATTCTATAAAACATAGCACATCAGGGAAAAAATCTCAGCAAGAGTATCTATCAACTTGTTTAGGCATTTTGAATTATTGGAAATAGCTCAAAACACCCCATTACTACCTTTGTAATTATTCAAATATCTCAATCTAGGCACCACCACACAAGACGATCCCTAAGGTTCCTGGGAAAAGTGTACCCCAAAATGAATTTCCATTAAGTGAGCTTTAGGATCACTGATTTCTGTGATCAAAGTAGGGACATTTTTTTCTGGAAGGGGGCAGTTATCCCTTGTACGTATAAAATTACATGTAGGAAGGCAAAAAAATTAAATGATACAATTCAAAGGAAAATATACCTTTCTTGAAAGTATTCCTTTTATAACTGTTTTCTATCAGTGGTTTAAATTCATTTACATTATGTATTCTCAAAGGGCACTATTGCACCCAACAGGACAAAGATTATTCCTTGAGAGCCAGAAGTGGTGGGTTAAATCTCTTCACATGGAATTTCTCTGCCCCTCCTTCTGTAGTCACATCAACCTTCTAACCACAGTGGGGAAAAGTTCTCTGCTTTTTTTTTTTTTTAAGATTTTTATTGGGGAATTGGGGGGATGGGAACAGTGCTGGGGAATTGGGGAAAGGGGAACAGACAAGTTGCTGTCGTTTTGTTCTTCAATCTAGTTGTGGAGGATGTTGCTTCACTGGCCCAAGTTGGCACCATCATTGCGCTCTTCTCTCGCGAGGCAGATCAGTCGCCGGCTTCTGGACGGCCGCTCATGCTGGCTGCTGGCCGCTCACGCTGGCTGCTGGCTACACATGGTAGCCCATGGCAACCCACTGCCACAGGGACTGCAGCCTACGCCGTCGCCGGCGACTCATGGCAGCCCAGCTCCAGGTTGAGCTGTTGTTCAGCATCTCAGCTGTGGAGGGCAGTGTCACTGGCCCTCATATGTGGGATCCGAACCGGGGCCCTCTGGCATCCCAAGCGAGTTCTTAACCATCGCGCCACTCGGCCGGCCCAAAAGTTCTCTGCTTTTAAGAATTCATGTTATTAGGTTGGGCCCCACCTGGATAATCCAGGATAATCTTCCCATCTCAAGGTTGTTAGTGCAAAGTCCTTTTTCTATAAGAAGTAACACACTTACAGGAATATTCTGGGAATTAAGATGCAGACATTTTGGGGGAGGGCAATTATTCTGTCTACCACAGCTAATTATACCTCAATACCTGTTTTCATGCTCTTTAAAAGTAGAACCTCCATGTTATTTACTAAAAGCAGTGAGCATCACTGTCTATAGAATGAAGACCATGTTTCCCGGGTTCCTTTGATATGTTTGGTGTGACTAAAATCTAGCATGGGGTGCAAATGACAGTGGTATGTGCAACTTGTGGAAGTTGCCTTAAAGAGAGAGGGCATTTCTTTCTCTTTCTCTTTTAACCTTCCTGCTGGTCAAAATGCACCCACGAGGAATGAAACTGGATCAGGCATTTTGGACCATGACATAGAAGCTATATAATGAGGGTGACCTTAATAAGACAGGAGACTGCATCCCAGTTGGTCATAGAGCTACCATATCAACCCTGTGTTTTTATGTGGAGGAAAAGTTACAGTAACTTCTATTTTCTTAGCTTCTGTTATTAGATTTCAATGTACAGTCAAACCTACTCATACCAAATATACAGGGTACAATGACGTTGCCAACCCCAAGTATAGAAAACAAGATAAATGGATAGAAAATGAGAAAAGGGATTTGGGATTTATCCAGGCTTTGGCCAACTAAAGGAGAAGTCATGAGTATGGCCATAGCAAAACAAACCAAAAACTTCAGGAAGAAAGTGTAATTGGAAAGACACAACAGAAGTGTAGGGTTCAAATACAGCAGGCTTCTTCATTACGGGAGCCTCTGGTCAATGCTTTTCTCTGCAAACTTTGAAAGAATCACATTTTAATTTTCAAAGTTAAAACTTTATCAGTTTTCACAAGGAAGAAAAAAAGGACCCTCAAATTTCAGTGGCTTAAAATAACAATGGTTTATTTCTCACTCACTGTACATGCTCAATATGGGTCAGCAGGGAGCATTGCTCATTTTAATAATTCAGGGCCCAAGCTGAAGGAAGCTCCTCTTAACGTGTGTTTTTTTGTTCATGGCAGCAGGAAAAAGAGAGTATGGTGAATACACTGGCTCTCAAAAATGGTGCTCAGCATAGCAGCACTGTTCACAATTGACAAGAGGTGGAAGAAACCCAAATGTCCAGTGATAGATGAATGGACAAAACATAAGACAGTCATACAGTGGAATAGAATTCATCCTTAAAAGGGAAGGAAGTCTTGTTTCATGTTACAATATGGGTGATCCTTGAGGGCATGATGCCAAGTAAAATAGGCAGTCACAAAAACACAAATACTGTACAGTCGATTCCACTTATATGGCACAGAGAGACAGAAAGTGAAATGGTGGTTACCAGGGGCTGGGGGACCAGGAGAAAAGAGGAACCCCTTTGTTTATGGGTGTAGGGTTTCGGTTTTACAAGATGAAAAAGTTCTGGAGCTCTGATTCACAAGCACATTCGTGTGAATAGGTTTAACACTACAGAATTGTATACTTAAAAGTGGTTAAGGTGGTAGATTTTATATTATGTGGTTTTTACCACAATAAAAAAAAGATGGTGCTCAGGAAAGACAAATGTCACTTCTGTTCACGTTTAATAAGCCCGAATAAGTTACATAGCTAAGCCTAACTTTAAAAGTGGGGGGAGGGGAAATGGAATCCTAGCATGGGTCCATAAGAAGTAAAGCAGACATATAGCAGACATATTTGGTAACAGTACTAATTATTATCACAGTCTCCTTTTTTACGCGTGAAATATTTCTTCCTACATACAAAATGCATTCAATCACTCTCTTTCCACAGAAGATAACTCAAAAGTCCCAATGATGGCAACAAGCTCAAGCTCGGGATCTCTGGGGAAGGCACGGTAGTCTTTATATCAGGGGATAATGTGCATGTAGCCTCTACAACATGTCCACGTGCATCTCCTATTGATCCAGGGACCCTTCTCTCCCTTCCCCAAATGCATGCACACACACACACACACACACACACACACACACACACAATCCAGTGGTGGCAGGATCAGGATAACTTTAATAAATGCTCACTTAAAAACAGGAAGAACAGGAAACACATGGCAGTCACTGGCCTGTTGCAATTCGGATATTAGACTGGGCAGTTTTAGGCCCTCTAGCCTGATGGTGAGCAATGTCCCCTGAACAACCTCCATGGGATGTGCTAGGAGGGGCTCCACTCTCTGTTGATCTCTATGGTCCTTGGCTTTTCCCTTTGGGAGATTTTTCCTTTTCCATTATCCTTCTGGGCCTTGTCTGAAGTAGTCATTGAAGAACCTCTCTACCTTACAGGTCAAGCAATTTTCTCAGCACGCATCTTGCCCATCAATGATAGGGAATCCAAGGGCCATTTTAAGTCTCAAATAGCCACAATTGCATTTATTGGGCTGTCAGGAAAATCATGACATATTTTTTCTATGTTTTTCATTGCAAAAATGCATCATGACTTTCCAACAACCCAATAAACCAGGTTGGTACCACTTTTAGCTGTAAAACTCTACATAATCATAGCTTCAGGGGGAAGGGAGGGCTCTGCTTAACACTGAAAATATTTGGTAAGCAGGCACAATAGAAGCTCTATAGCTCTCTGTTTAGATGCAGGGAACAGAACCCACTGTATCGAATTTAAAGAGGAAGAGATAGATTCAAGGATTCAATGGCTTACAGATTGTTAGGAAGATTAAGAAATAGACTCTAGGTTGAACTTTCAAAAAACTCTCCCATAGTCACACTCTAGAACCAGGTCATCAAAGTATCTTTCCTCTTCTGCAATCGGGAATCCACTAGTGTCAGGACTCCATGAGAATTAAAACACTTTCTCAATCAAAGCCACTATTGCTGCCAGCTCCAGGTCACACCACACTTGCTATAGTCTATGACTGCAGAGTAGATGCAGGGAGTCCTGCCTCTCAAAGCCAACAAAACGGTTGCCTTGGATCTCTGCTGAGATTGCTGCAGGAAAACAGAAAGCAGCAGACATAGCTAAATGTGGCCTCCTCCTAATCTCCACTTTCCAAATCTCATGCTGGTTCATCCATTTGGCCAAATCCAAATCACGCCCAGAACCCAAGCTGCCGAGGGCTCTGGGATATGGTGTTTAGACTCCAGCCATCTACAGTACAGGGAGGCACACCACAGCAAAGATGGAGTTTCACCAAAAGCCAACATGTCCACCCATTTCCACATGGCAGTAGGCCACAGTGTAGGGGAGCACATTCTACAGCAACCATAAAACTAGTTTATAATTTTAATCCCCACCTATTTTAATTTTAAGAAGCTACACTAAATATTCTCAACCAGGCCCTTTAGGGATACAGGAAACGTTAAAATTTTCCTATGCTCTCTTTTGTATTCCATGGGGGAATATAATATAGTTTCTTCAGACAAAATATGTTAAATACTATGCTTCACGCATATGTGATTCCCATAGTTTATAGTCTTCCATGTTCACACCAATTCTGTAAGGTAGTGCATCAGTTAAGAACTGTATTCAGCTGCATTCATAGACACCCACCTATAGTTGCTTGATCAAGCATGGTGTTTATTTTCCATACACAATAAGTAGTTGGAGACAGGGCCATCCAGGGCCAGTACAGTGACCCAGACACCTGTCTTTCTGCTCTTTCCCCCTAAACTTGTGACCTTCATTCTCATAGACGTAAAATAGCTGTTCTAATTCCAGACATTATTATGAACTTCCAGGACAGAAGAAGGGGAAGAACAAAGGCCGAAGGCAGCTGCAGGGCGGGGTCTGCCCTGCTGTAGGTGTTTACTACCACGTGACTTCGGCACACATCTCATTCGTGAGCACTGTCACGTAGCAACCTCTCTCTGCGGGGGAACGGCGAACTGAAGTTTTTGTTTTGTTTTGGCCACGACTATTGCCAAAATCAAAATTCTGTTAGTAAAGAAGAAAATTAGTGTGAATATTGGGCAGGTAACTAGCAGTGTCTGCCTTGGATTAACATTATCATCTGCATTTGACAACAAGGAAGACAGGATTCAAAAAGTCTAAATAATTTGAGCATAGTTCAATAACTTGGGATTTGAATTCAGTCCTTATGATTGTAAATCCAGGGCTTTTTGGTCACCATTTATTTAAAAAACGGTTAAAACTTTTTATTAAAATGTCAACATATAGGGAGGGCAGTGGATGGGGGAAGGAGGGATGTTACTTTGTGAGGGGTGAAAAGGATAACTAGTGCATTGTTTTGTACACCTGAAACTAATAATAATAATAAAAATAAATAAATAAATAAATATAAAAAGGCAAATGAGGTTATTCAGAAAACAAACTAACAACAATAACAACAAATAAAAACATTTGCTAAAGATTCTGGAGAGCAGAAGTAGGAGTAGAAATGAGAAACAGGGAAAAGATGAGATTTTCTGTGGGAATTGCACAATCCCATGCTTTAAAAACAATAACAATAACGAAAAAAACCTCTGTGCTTAAAAGCAGATTCAAAGATTACGGCACATTTCCAGGCTGATTTTCTACTACTGGGTAAATGTTTATTGCCTTGTAGCTAGAATTCATTCTGACCTGGCAAAACCCATTTTATTGCCTGTATTAACTCTTACCTAGTGCTTGAGAATTGTAATAGTGATTAACCAAGCTAACCTGAAAATCATCTCTAATTGTTATATGATATTTTCCAGAATGATTCATTTGATTCTGTTTTCCCTACACCTGGATTTTTCTTTTCTTTTCTTTTCTTTTTGCTTTCATTGAGAAAAGGAAATAAGTCCCATCTATCCTGAAAGGCAGGACCCTTGTAAATAATAACAGGGATAGGACTGTTGGATGTTTCTTACAAGCTCCTGAGAATCCTGAGGTTTGAAGAAATGCAGAAGACATCAGAAATGGGTAGCCAATTTCCCCAGCTGACAGGGCAGGGTATGGTCCCTGTGTAAGAGTATACTGGCCGTGGTAGTTGTCTACGGTATTACTCAGTCTGAGAGCTCTGCAACAGCACCTAACTGGTCTTTGGCACCTTGAAGCTTGCGGCTTTTCCCCAAAGGGGATGGGATATGTCCTTACTTTGCTGTGACCTCCTCCTTGAACCTTGGGGAGTCCCTTCCTTCACTTCTGCCTCCTTAAACATGGCTGGGACTTGGCACTAGACATGCTAACAATCTGGTAGAAAGGGATGGGTGAACAAATGTGGTCCGGTCCCTGGTTCTAGCGACTGAACATGGCTAATTCATTTCCAAATAGTCATTTGGGAACTACAAAGAGCAAATTAATCACACTCTTGTGAGCTTAAATAGCAGCAACAAGGAGATGTAAATAACACAGAGACTGAAACTGAAAAGGACAGGGGGGTGGGAAAACTGTCTAAAACACGTATGCGATAAAGAATCTGAACACAGATGAAGTGTGACTGAAAGGTGGGAAAAGCAAAAACTGGGGTCCTGTTGGAAGATCCTAGAACACCCTGGCCCCCTTGTTGTTAATGCAGCTTATAAGGTGTGCTTCTACAATCATTGAAATAATAAAGCCTTGAAAGGGTGTGGGTTGTGGGGCTTTGAGCAGGTTAGGTTCCCATTGAGGATGTGGGGCCAGGGAATTTAATCTTGCCAGGGGCTTCAGGAGCTGCCTGGAGCGCTGCCTGGGAAGATGGGAGGAGGTGCTTTTGTAGAGATCTCAAGGTATACAGTTTTTAATCACCCTTTACGCTCCTTGCAAGTAGAGAAGAGGGAGAAGAATGTGAAGTAAACAGGTAGTGCCGAGCAAAACTGGAATTGAGGAGAGATGGAGCACAAGTACCAGGTGAGTTCTGTAGATAGAAGAGGGTGGAGTCTGACCCACAGAATTATGCTCCGGCTTTGAACGCGTGTTAAGTAAACAGGCTTTCACAGATGTATGTCACTAGAATCTAAGCACCAGCATTCAGCAAATATTTGTTGAGACCTAAGGCCTAGTCTAGAATCCTCAAATTCTAGTATTTAAAAACAAATCACATGAGAATCTTTTTGAAATGCAGATTCCTAGGTCCAGCCGTAAAGATCCTGATTCAGTTGGTTGGGATTGGGGTCTGGGAATCCGCATTATTATCAGGCAGCTCCTGTAATTTGAGATCAGTGGCTCTTAGACTGTCCTAGTGACTTTGTAAAAACTAAACATTGTTGCTTCAAGAGTTAGCATCCAATCAAACTAGAGACTAGACCAATAAAAATAAACAAAATAGAGTATTCTTTTGTCACTTCTTGTTTGCTGTTTTTAACGTTGTTTTGTTATACTCCTAAATTTATTCACCTCTTGAATTCTTTGGCCTATTTACTGAAGAACAGTAATGAAACCTGGAATTACAGAACTATCAGAAGCAACAATATATAGATTCTAGAACTGACTTCTCCAGTACTTGACCATTACTTAGAGCAAAAGCCTCAGTGAGCCTATGTGAAAAAGGGAGGCGATTTGCAAGTGATCATTTCCTTTCCGAATTTCCTTTTAAAATCTGAGGATTAAGCACCTTTCTTCCAGAGGAAGAAATTGCTGGAGCCCCAAAGATCCACAAGATTTATTAGGGCTATGCAGAGCTTCAAACTTTTTTCACCAAGACCCATCCTAAAAATACATTTTAAGTCACAACCTAGAAAACACACACACACACACACACACACACACACATACCCCATATATATGTACATGTGTGTAGTGTGTGTTTATGTGGAAATGTATGGAAAATAGAAATGTTTTATAAAACACTACTTACCTTTAGTATGTGAAATGCACTCTGATATTTTCTACTCGTATGCTTTGCCCTTTCTTTTCTTTTCCCTCTCTCTCTCTCTCTCTCTCTCTCTCTCTCTCTCTCTCTCTCTCTCTCTATATATATATATATATATATATATATATATATATATATATNCTCTCTCTCTCTCTCTCTCTCTCTCTCTCTCTCTCTCTCTCTCTCTATATATATATATATATATATATATATATATATATATATATATATATTTCTTTCTCTCTTCCCCAACCCCCTTCTTCAATGATAGTCATGGTATCGTAAAAAAATTTTTACCCTGCTGTTTGAAAAATCCTGGGGTAGGTGTAGAATTGTAACCTATTGGAGTAGGAAGGAAGGGAGAGGAGTTGGAATTGGAGAAGAAGCTTGCCTACTAATTTTTTCTTCTTTATTCCTAAAGCAGTAAGCTTCCTTCATTCATCCATTGCCTGTCTTGGCCTAGATAGTACCCACATCATGTAGAGAAGACTTTACTATATTAGAGGTTGACACGTCAAAGCAAAAGAAACACTAACAGAATATACTGATAAACAAAGGAGTCTTCACTTCTTACCAGGTTGGCCTCCTCACTGTCTGACATGTGGCACATTTATTTCTACACAGATCTTTATCCCCTAAAGCTGGAATTCTAGCTACCCACCAAATCATTCTCTTTGCCTACTCCTCTAACCTTCAGGGCTGCCAGAAGAGGTCTGTGCTTATTTTCCCAGACCGTGAAATCTATTGAAGGTACAGAGAGAGCCCTGCATTTCCTAGTGTCCTGCTCAGGCAGGTGCAATCCACTTCAAAGGAAAGAGAACTGATGCTGTTATTTATTTTACAACCAAAGCTCTTCTCTTCATCACTCATAAAGGCAATAAGAGACTTAAGTGACCCAAGATCTCCACAATCCACTTTCTTTATCCAACTATCAAGCTTTATTTTCATTGCAACCATTTTACTAAGTACAGTAAAAGCATTCACAATTTTGTTTGCTGTTGTTGATTGGTTACCCTTGAAAAATATTAACTAAAGAAACCAATTTTGTGACTCACTTTTCATCACAGATGGAAAAAAATTCACCCTAGTCCCACCTTTGTTGTGACACCTTTTTATCTCCATAAAGAAATACAACAATTCAACCCAGATTTCAAGTGTTGCTCAGCACCCTTCCCACACATATCTTATTAAAAATGTCTTCACTTTTGGGCCAGCCGAGTGGCGCATTGGTTGGGAGCTGGCTTGGGATGCCAGAAGGCCCTGGTTCGGATCCCACATATGAGGGCCAGTGACACTGCCCTCTACAGCTAAGATGCCGAACAGCAGCTCGACCTGGAGCTGGGCTGTCCTGAGTCGCCAGCGATGGCATAGGCTGCAGCCCCTGCTGCAATGGGTTGCCATGGGCTACCGTGTGTAGCCAGCAGCCAGCATGAGCGGCCAGCAGCCGCNGTGACTGATCTGCCTCACCCGGGAAAAGCGCAATGATGGTGCCAACTTGGGCCAGTGAAGCAACATCCTCCACAACTGGACTGAGGAGCAAAAGGACAGCAACTTGTCTGTTCCCCTTCCTCGATTCCCCAATGCTGTTCCCTCCCCCAATTCCACAATAAAAAAAATAATAAATAAATAAATAAATAAATGTCTTCACTTTTTTTAAAGCCATCAAGCACTATGCAAATCAATTCTCTTCCAAGACAGCTTCATTATAAATATTATTTTTATAGTAAAAGTATTAACCGCTTTACGTAAGTTTCTATCCAGTTCTAAAACAAAGAACTGGTTTTATCCCAGTTCTTTTAAGTATAATGTGATCTACTGAATGCCTGGAATCAAGGAATCCATCAAATGCAATTGGGATCATGTCAAAAGGACATAGGCACTAACTTGAAAAGGCTCTCTCATATTGAGGCAGTGTGAGCATCAAAAAAAAAAAAGTAATAATGGCAATAGATTGTAGCACACCAGATATATAAAAATCCATGATTTCCTTAAGATATTACAGAAAAGAAAGTTTTTGACCACTTCTGGACTTTGCTAGGATACCAATTCATTATTTTGAAATAAAGAAAAAATCAAGCATCAAAATTAATTAATTTATAACATTGTTTTATACACATTTGCAGCCTCTGTGTGACCAAAGTGGATTTGGCCATATTTGTACTGTAAGGCTTTGATATACTCTCCTGTGATGTGAACTTTTGCCTTCTAATACGATTATGAAAGTAACCTTGCCTAATTTTGCTTTTTGTAAAATTTCACATGAATGGAATTATTCAGCATGGCTTTTTGTATTAATATTTGACTTCTTTCATGCAACATTTTGTTTTTGACATTCATCCATCCATCTAGTATTATTTTGTTTCTTTTTTATTGCTGAGTAGTATTCCATTGTATGTGTTTACCACAATTTGTTTACCCATTCACTAGTGCTTTTCCTGTATCTGTTGAAATGATCATAATTTTTTCCCTTTATTCTATCAATATGGTGAATTACACTGGATGATTTTCATATATTAAACCAACTTTACATTCCCAAGATAAACTGCACTGGTCATGATGTAGTATCTTTTAAATGTCATTTCATTTACTAAATGGGTTTCGTAATAGGTTTTTAGTTTAAATGGGTTCATTTACTAAAATTTCGTTCAAGATTTTTTGTCTATGTTTATGAAGGATATTTGTCTTAGCTCTCTTTTCTTTTGAGGTCTTTCACTGGTTTTGGTATCAGGATAAAACTGATCTCATAAAATAAATTCAGAAGTGTTCTTGTAATAATTTGCAGAACTTTGAAAAATATCAAATTATGCATATTTATATTATGTATATTTAAACATATGCTTCAAATATAAAATAATGTTTCGACCTTGTTTATTCTTTTTCTTATTTCCGTAACAAATATATACTATTCATCTTCAAGCCTAGATTGGAATAGGGTGGATTAGTGAGTGATTTCTAATCCAGATTTTAGGTAATTGGAGCCAAGCAATTTTAGGGATATCACTAGATACCACCAGATATCTATAAGGGAAAACCAAGACCCTTAAAGACTGCCAGACTCTTTCCGAACAGACTACCTTCCCACTCTTACAAGTCTCCATCATATAACATTTATTACAAGCCTTTATGGGTAGCAAACGTATGCAGTGTCAGTTGTGTATACATTCACATTATAAAGTTAATGTGTCCATCCTTATTCTTTTTCCTCCCTATGAAGGCCCACACTGATACAATCAAAACAGGGAGCAGCAAAAGAATGAAACCCCAGGATCTTGTGGGGTGGGGGGGTTATTAGTTGAACTGGGCATGCTCAGTCGCCAGGCAGATTTTTCGGTGAAGTGGAAACTGCAATAGTGCGTACTGAACGCGCAAAGGTAGGCGTGCCCTCGTGGAATTTAGAACGTTACCACAGCCAATGGGGCCTCGCGGCCGGCTGCCGGCGCTCCTCATTGGAGGAGCGGCGAGGCGAGAGAGTAGAGGGCCCCTGGAGGGAGCCGCGGAGGTGCAGGTCGGAGAGGCCGTGCCCCGCGCGTAAGGAGCTGCAGCGGCGGCGGCAACATCCAGCGGCGGAGCCAGCAGTTCCAACCGGTTGCTTTACTTTTTAGCTGCACGAACATAGTCATTATGCCGAAGAGAAAGGTAAGTCTTACAAAAAAAAAATTTCAAAGGCCTTCAAATTGTTCTTACAGCGTATCTTGTCAGTGCTGTGGCTTGCGCGGAATGCGCTTCGTAGTAACTCGGGATTGTGAATCTCTTTGCTCTTCACGTTTATTTTCAGATGCTTGTTGCAGACATTTCTCCCTCCTTTCGCTCTCTCGGTCCTCATCGATCTCTGAGTGTCACTTTATGACCAGCGACGCGGCTTTCCCTCTTTTTGAACTCATTCTCTCTGGAATGGTTTCCACCTCCAACAAGAAGCAAAAGCGCTTTCTATGCCCTCTTTTAGGAGGGGAGTTTTCTCTGCAAACTGCCAGGTTTTGCTTAGTGGGGAGGGAAACCAAAGAGAGGAGGAAAACAAGTACATGCGTAGGGAGATGGAAAAAAATAAATAAGTCGGGCAGATGTTGGGTTTATTCCCATGTGGGCCGTGCCCACGGCTGGGTGCGCCGCGATGGCTCTGAGGCTAAGGGAGAAGGAAAGCCATGTTTAAAATAGCGCTTACCCCCCTGCTCGCCTCCGCTACAGACCCGTATGTACCAACTCTGGTGTCAATCAAGGCTGGGGACTGCGCAGGCGGGGCCCGGGGCCGCCGGACCTGCCCCGCAGTTCGCGGCGGGAGCGGCGGAGTTGGCAACGTGATAGACGACCCGCGTCTGGGGTGGCCGCTGTGGCTGTCAAGGGCAATGGCCACCAGATCCACTCACGCGACCCAAACCCACACGCAGTCGGAGAAGGCGGGGTCCGCGCTCTCCGGCACCTCTGTGTACAGAGAGGGAACTGGGGTCATATTAGTCTCGTCTTCTGCTCCTTGCAGACTATTATGTCCCCTTCCGCGCAGTCCCCGAATACCAAGTATCTCGCACAAGAACGCCTATTTCCCTCCGAGTCCAGCTGCGACTTGTCATTGTCCCAGGGAGGGAAGGGAAGCTTTTCCTCCACCCGGAGAAAACCGATGTGTGGCTGCTGTTCCTGAGAAAATGCTTTGCACCCTCCTACTGCCTGCCCCAGTGTTTCCAAGTGTCAGCCAGTGAGGGTATTAAATTTGAAGCAAAATTACAAATAATACCCTGCCTCATCAATTAAAGACTGTGAGCTGATTTGTGTGTGTGAGTGAATATTGTTTTAAAATATTGAATTTTTAAAAATACAGAAGAGCTTGAACCTTCATATCTGTCATTACTAAGAATTTTAAAAAATTTTTTAAAAAACAATTAAAGCAGTTTTTTTAAAATCTTGGAGTTTGCGCACATACTGTGTGCTTCTTACTGTGGAAAGAGTTTGACTTGCATTCATTATCTCATTTAATACTCAGAACACTTTGAGACATGTTATCACCATTGAATTGGGGCTTACAGACATGAATTGCCCAATGTCTCACCAACCAATAGCTAGTAGCAAAGATTTAATTAGATGCTATGGGTCCAAAGTCCTTACCTGCAAACATATACTCATTCTCTTCCTTTAGTACTGGGTGAGTCAAGAAGAATTTAAAAAATCCAAAGAGACTCCCAGCCTAAGAAGATGGATGGCATATTGAGAGTACTAATACTTGAGGTTTCTTATTTAAACTTAATTTTTATGAAAGAATTGTTTTTCTAGCCCTCTTGTACTAGAACGAGGGTATTAAAATGATGCCACCATTTTCAGCATTTTATCTGAGGTTTACGGTAAGGTCGGGAATTCTAGTAGAGTCAAAGGAACTAATCATCAAGAAATAGGTTTCAGAGTTAGTTGCTGCCATCTGCTTTCCTGGGAATTAACAAATTTAGATGAACAGTAGGTTAGATGTACATGAACCCTTTATGTATGATGGTGGACCTTGATGTGGTAGAAACCTTATTGTTGCTTAAGAGCCAGAGTTGGTGAAACCATTACTCTTACTTTGCTTCACTGTCCACTTCTCTTAAGGAAATAGAAGGGAAGAGGAGCAGTAGAGGAATTGGATTTTGATTATTGTTTTATTTCTGTGGAAGGCAGGGAGCCCCCATGAAGAAGCTAGCCAAGCATCCTGGGATTAGGGGCAGACGTGTGTACAGTCACCTGTGTATCATCCCTCAGGATATCAGAGTGTTCTCCAGAGATGACAAACTTCTCCTTGAAAAATAGGAAGGCTTTTCATTTATACCTGGAGCCCAAAGACCTGGACAGGAGCGCCACAAATTAAACACAGCTACCATGGCCGTCCCATCTATCGTTCAAACCTTAAAGCTGCCTCATGGAATCCTGGAGTTCACTGGAACTTACATTGGAAACCATTATCATTAGGTAAACCCTGCCTAGATGCAAAGAAAAGAACTGGACACAATCCGTGCATAGCTCTTGGAGATCTGTAAAGCTGGGATAACTGCTAAAACATTTACATAATAGTCCACATTATTTTTCTTGACTAGAGGACTGCCTAGTCTACGTTATAATAAGTTTTAAAAGTGCCCCCACAATACTTTTTAACGTCTTGGCCCTTTTTTTCACCTTTTCCCAGAAATCAAGAAGTTATTTAATGAGCACCTGTTTAGGCTGTTCTGCAGAGTAAGACGTATTAATAATAAAACATTTGGAATGAAAATGTAATAAAATTTTAAAAATAATAAGAGCATCTATAGTTCTACATTGCTTTAATGCCATAGGAATACACAGTTTGCTCTCGTGAAGCTTATATTCAATGAGGTGATAAGAGTAGCAGATACAAAACAATTCAATAATATTAAGCCTGTGTATATGTTCCAGAATGTATAGTATAGATTCTAAAGCTGTAGGATAGATAAGGAAAGAAGGTTGAATTTGGGGCTGGTCTGGAAAATATGGATAAGATTCAAATATACAAAGACAAAAACAAAGTCATTCTCTGTTACCGGGCATTTGAATGCCTCTTCAGATTGTATCTTAACATGACCAGGCCCTCAGTTATACAACTTAAAGGCCATAATATCCACATTAGTGTAAAATGTTCATATGACATTTCTTAGTCATATCTTGGTGAGTTTTATTTATATCTCTGTATGTGGTAGTCATAGCTGCATTAAACCAAATTTTTTTTAATAACTGCAGTAGTATTTTTTTGAAATAGTACAGCACCTATCAGTGAGGAGTTCTTCAGTTATCATTAAATCTCTTTCTGAGTTTGTGAGATTTAAATAAAGTTGTTTCCTATATTTAATACCTACCTAATGGGTGGTGGGTCAGTGGGTCACCACCTATTAATAGTGAGTGGAATAGCAGGGAATATGATAATGTTCATGGACTCAGGTGGTGGTGGGACAATGTGTGACTGAGTTCTGGAGTGTTCTAGTCAAACCTCTATGAATCTAATGAATGACTGCGGTGGTCACATTGTTAGGTGGTGACCTGATGTTCTATGCAGAGGCCATCAGCCAGTGAGGCCTAGAGTCATAGTCCTGGCATGATTAGCAACAGCAAACACATAAAATAACTCTTGTTAATTTTACACTTCATCATCACTAGAACTATTGAAAACGTCTTGTGTATCACATCAGAAATTCTCTAATGAGGTGATTTTCCATGAATTTGGGATGTAAACATTAGTGTTTCTTTATACTTAAAGGTTTAAGGGAAAAAAAGGCTGAACTATGAAATTATGTTTTATTGCTTTTTTTTTTAAATGGAAAGGCCCAATAGTGCTGGGCTTGGCACGAGGGATGCTTAACTAATAATATTCAAGATTTATGATTAATCTTTCATAAGAATATCATGTCATAACACCAGAGACAGACTCTATAAATGAAAATGAAGATACAGTTGACTACATGAAAATGAATATTTCAGTATGGCAGAAAAAACACTTTAAAAATTTATGAAAAACTGGTAAAAATATTTGTACCACCCATCACTGAAAAAAGTTTGCTATTTTTAAAGTACAAAGAATCTCATGTGTCCTTATGGAAAAGATGTATGTCCTTATAAGAAAAATAACAGACTCTAGATGAAAATGGTTAGTTTTACTAGAAATCAAAGAAATGCATATTATTGAAAATAATGGGATGTGATTTTTTACAACTAATCTGGTTTTAAAAGAAGATTGAAAGTACCACCGCCATTGCTGAATGATCCTCTCAAGCAGTGTGGTTGGGAGTATTATTTCCTTTAAAAAAAAATTTTAAGAAACTCTATTGAGGTATGATCTACTTACCATAAAGTCCATTCATCTATTTAGAGTATACAAATCAATGATTTTTAATAAATTTAAAGTTGTGTAACATTACCATAATCCAGTTTTAAGCCATTTCTGTCATTCCAAAAAGGTCTCTTACGTTGTTTGCAGCCAGTGCCTATTCCCACCCCAGTCCTAGGCAACCACTAATCTCTCCATAGGTTTGCCTTTTCTGGAAATTTTATATAAAAGGAATCTGACAGTATGTAGTCTTTTGTGTCTGGTTTCTTTCACTCAGCATAATGTTTTTGAGGTCCATGCATATTACAGCATGTATCAGTACTTTATTCTTTTTTATTGCCCAATAATACTCAGTTGAATAGATGTACGACTTTTTGTTTATCCTTTCACAAGTTGATGGACATTTGGATTGTTCCAGTTTTCAGTTATAAATAATACTGCCATAAATATTTGTATGTAAGTATTTCATGGACATGTTTTCATTTCTCTTGGGAAGTTTCCTAAAGGTGCAACTGGTGGGTGGTATGAAAGTCTCTTTTAACATTTTAAGGAACTTGAAAATTGTTTTCTAAAGTAATTGTACCATCAATGCATGAGAGTTCCAGTTTCTCCACGCCCTTTCTCATACTTGGTATTGTTAGTTTTTTTTGCTGTAGCCATTCTAATGAATTTAATTTACATTTCCATAATAACTAATGATAATAAGAACCTTTTCATATGCCTCCTAGCACAATGTATATCTTAGGTGAAATGTCTATTCAGATACTTTGCCTATTTTTAAATTTTTTATTGTTGAGTTGTAAGAGTTCTTTATATTTTCTAGATACAAGTCCTTTATCAGATATATGATATTTAGATGTTTTCTTGCGGTCTGTGGCTTTTTAAAAATACTGTTTTTTGAAGAACAAACATTTTAAGTCTTTGCTTAATCCAAGATTACAGATATTTTCTTCTAGAACTTTTATATTTAGGTCTGTGATCCATTTTGAGTTAATTTTGGGTATAGTGTGAGTGAGATAAAGGTTTATTTTTTTATTTTTTGGAATGTGGATATCTAGTTGTCCCAGCACTAATTGTTGAAAAGACAATCCTTTTTCCACTGAGTTGTCTAGGTACCTTTCCTGAAAATCAATTCATCATAAATGGAAAGGTTTATTTTGGGGCTCTGAATTGTGTTCCATTATCCATATGTCTATTCCTAACATTAATACCACATTATCTTGGTTACTATGGTTTTATAGTAAGATCTGATATCTGGTAATGTCAGTTCTCCACTTAATTCTTTTTCAAAATTGTTTTGGCTTTTAACATCCTTTACATTTTCATATAAATTTTAGGATCAGCTTGTAAATTTCTACTAAAATACCTGCTATGATTTTGATAGGGATTGAATTAAATCTATAAATCAATTTGGGAAGAATTGCCATCTTAACCATATTGAGTTTCTGGGTCTGAATATGAAAGGACCTGACATGTAGTATGCCATCTATAAATACTTATGACGTTTAATTGAGTTAATATTGATATGGAACCTATATTTGAGTAAAGACTCCAGAATGGCAGGGTTGTTCATTTTATTCATTCACTCACTCCATGTGAAATAAACATTTATTGAACATTACCTTCATGCAAGGTACCATCACCATGGGAACGTAAGTGCATTATTTTTTTTTTTCAACTCTTTTGGAAGTGAATGAGTAAATGCCCTTATTTTATGGATTTCAGTCTGACAGAGTAGATAATATACATATGCAAGTATTTATAATTCATGACAAGAAGTGATAATAAGCCACAAGAAAAGCTATGAGCAATGGGAACATTTAAAGATTTGGCCAGACTGAATGGCCAAAGAAAAAACACTGACAAAACGTTGTTTGGTTTAAAGGTTAAGGGTTATAGCTCTTCGTTTTGTTTTTTTTAATCTTAAGGGAATCAGTACTAGTTTGTTGCTAGTGATGTCATTGGTCTTTCTGTGAAGTCTTGCTTTCTTTGCAGTATGAGGAAGTTAAATTCAAGGCCTGTTAATACAGTCAAGAATACAGTCGAGATTTGATTGTATACAGTAGCCATCCTCCCTCCTTAGTAAAGATTCAGTGACTTCTTGGTCCCAATGCCTTTCTTTTAACTTCTCTCTTGTGTTTTAAAGGTGGTTGTGTGGCACTATGTTTCTAAGGTGGTACATGTTATTTGATTGATTACTTAATTTTGAATTAACTTCGTAATCGTCCTAATTCTAGTTAAGCATGAAGTCTTTGATAGTTCTGATCTTTTTTTTTATCCCCCATATCACCTAGCACAGGTACTGTAACTATTTGTTGAATTAATACATGAATAAATTGTTTTCAAGACAAGAAACTATACGTTTAATTAGTTTGTATACTTGTCCAATTTGGTCTGGATTTACTGTTTATTAGCTGTATGATTTAAGGCATTTTTCTTAATTTTTTCCTAAGCTTCTAAGTTCCTAATTCTGAGACTCAGTTTTCATGTCTGTAAAACCAGGATAAAATTATGTTCTACCTCATTGGGTTGTTAGAGGAATTAAACGAAATGGTGAATGCAAAGTTCTTAGGACAGTGCCTAGCACGTGTAAAACAGTCAATGGATGTTCATTATTGTGACAATAATATTTTTAATTATTAAGAGAACTACATTGAAATAATAGGCTTATAGTAAGCGCCAAGCTTCCATTTTGTAGGAGGACAAATGGCAGCAGATAGGGAGCAAGAATATCTCACACTGGATATCTAATTAACTGCAATTAGGAGTAAATGTTCAGTAACCAACTAACAAATGTAGTGCTTTTGAAAGAACATAAGATTTAATCTGGTTCATTTTTACATGGCTGATTCTTCTTACAGAAAAAAATGTATTTACAAATATCGCCACAAAACATTAAAATTCTCCTGGCAAATCATTTATCAAGTGATCCTCTTTTCCTATATTTTTTCCCTAAAAACTCCTTTCATTTATACGAAAGTTAAATATATTCCACTTTCCTGCATGTTACCGTTTGGAAATGGTGATTGAAATAAACACCATTTAAGCTGTCTGCTTTCAGAGTACCTAGTATGTTGAAATATGATGTTAGTCTCCTGAGTAATTTAAAAATCACTGTTGAGGGTAACAAACCAAATCAATGTTGAATTCTTTTATTTTTTCACTGACTGCTTATTTATTGTACATTTCATTGTCTTCTTAGAAGAGTTCAGTTGAATCACATATTGGTTCCTGTTCAAGATTTTTATGGAGTCTAGTATTCATATATCTTGTGGACATGTCCAGAAACATTTAGATATGTCCAAGGCGAATGCATATTCAGTCACACATAATGTAAATAATATGCATATTCAGAAGTAGGGAAATAGAAAAAATGGATTTAAATTTCAAAATTGCTTCTAAAATTTAATATTTTAAGAAAAACTTTTATCAGTAACATATAAATACATTTGTTACTATTTAAATAGCTACCATTTATTGAACGCCTGGATGTACCAGACCTGAGCTATGTGCTTTGTATTCATTAGGCACCTCGTTTTAATAAAAAAAAAATATGTGAAGTTATTAGAAATATATATGGGAAGTATTATGATGTAATTTCATTTTATTGTCTCAGTTTGATGAGACTATCCTCATATCACAGATAGTGATATTGACAGCCACAATAAATAGCATGTAGCTGGCTTTCTATGACTCAGGCAGTGTTCTGAGCCCTTTGCATTATGAATTCTCCCAACCACCTGGCAAGTTATATATTCTTCACACTGCCATTTTGCAGAAGGCGCAAGTGACAGTGAATATCCAAGCTGGGATTGCAGTCCTGGTGGTCTGGCTCCAGGGCCTGTGCTCTGAACCACTGGGCCCTCAGCTTTTCTCTGACACAGTGAAAATATTGAGAGATTAAAATACTGGTGAAATTAAAGAATTCCCCCTGGGTCACACGGCTAGGAAGTGATAGAACCAGGAATTCTAACCCAGCTCTCTATTACGCAAGAATTTTACTCTTAGCTACCACACCATAATGCTCCCCATAAATGTTTATTTCTAATAACCTTATGTATTTTCACTTGAATAAAGGTGCCCGATGAATGAAACAAGGAAGAATCAAGAATTATGTAAATATGTCAGTGTTGATTTGGTTAAAATGTTGTCTTTATTAAGATATAGGCCAATGCCATTGCTTCTAGGTGTCAGTCAGAGAAAGTTACTCAACAAGTCATTATTATCTGTGATCATGCCCTAAGGCAGGCCTCAGGGTCTAGGCCTCTGCTTCTGGGAGAGGCATATTATCATGGAACCTTCGGAGTATTTCAGTAACAGATAGACTGTAGGGTTATATACAAGGTACACACACAATTTCCTCACTCAAGTATTGATATCTTTGAGTACTAAGAGTCAAAGCCTTCATATTTTCTCAAACTCCACCATGAACTGCTGGATTTATTATTTCAAAGATATACCATCTTCATTAATTTCTGTATGTAGAATAATAGGGATACTCTCCTATAACCAGGAGCATGTAAATACACTTGCATATTTTACAGAGATTGTAATGTAAGTACTAAGCCACCATTACTTAGACATTGGATTTAAAAAATGAGCAGGTGCTTTTGTTTTTGGAACTCATCAAATAAGAATAAAAGCTTTATGGCTTGGAAAATCTAGTGGATGGATTTTTATTTCAGTGTTCTAGATTACAAATTGATTAATTTTATTTAAAAAGTTGTTTTGGAAGGTATAAAGTGATATTTCAAAATTATATCTTGATTATTTTGACCTCATACAAAGATAAAAACAAAGACTGCCTACCCTGAGAGGTGTTTTTTAAATGTCTTTTTCTTTTCTGTCCTTCTCTCTTTGTTTTCTTTTTGGGTGTAAGCTATGGTTTTTTACAATACTGGACGGAATTACTTAAATTCTACTTTGTGCAGAGTAGTGAGTATTAGGCATGGTGTATGTGGGAGATAAACATACCAAAGACTTGAAGTGATCAAAGTGTGAAATTCAAAGACTCCTTCTAACATTCCATATGTATGCCATATAATAGATTTTTTTTTTTTCTTAGCTGAGCCATCCTGCCACCAGTTAGCAGCTCAGCCACAGCTCAGCTCGGGCCGTGAATCAAACCGGGGACCCTGTTGCTCAGAGCTCGCACTCTTGAGCGAGCTCTTAACCAATTGAGCCACTCGGCCGGCCCTATAATAGATTTTTTAAACTAAATTCTTTTTGTCTACTCGTTGCTTTCCTTTACCTTTTCTCAATACAATTTTTAATTTTATTATTCCCCCTTTTAGTGGTCACATGTCTATCACATCAGAGCCAGCTGATTAGTTTTGCAAAAATACAAAGAACATCATAACTGTGTTTACCATTTGCTGGAAGTTATTTAGATCTGGGCAAAGGTAACATCCTTCTAAGAGCTCTGGTGTAAAAATTGAAGACTGGTTTATTGTGGATGCCGCCACCCCTTATGGGGGCAAAGTCACTTGACTTCTTTGAACCTGTATTCTTCATCTGTAAAATGGGAACACTAAGATTGCCCCTGTGCATCTCAGTGCTATTGAGAAGATCAAATACAAGAATAATGTGCAAGTACATGAAAAATGTAAAATACTATAAAAATTATAGAAATGGTTTGGTGTTCTGTATTTAGTTTTAATAGTGATATAACAATACTTATATCTATGTATGTGACTGTTTACAAAACCAGAATAGTACATTTATGTGCATCTCAGCATACAGTATTTTTAATGGGAAATTGTTTAGTGTTATTCCAAGAGGTTCACGAATAAGGGGGACTGTGAAACACTCCCTTACATATTATGTACTCCTTGGCTAGGTTCACAGATTAAAGTATATCCCAAACTGGAAGCCCCTTTGCTCTTCTAGCATCCCAGATCTGCACCCAGTTTTGAATTTAGATAAACACACAGACTACTCAGAGTGGTATAATGGTTGCGAGAATGAACTCTGAGCCAGCTTTCTGAGTCTGAATCCCAGCTCTCCCACCTACCAGCAAGATTACCAGCTGGGTAATCTTGGGCAAATTTACTTAACCTCTCTGGTCTCAATTCTTCATTTATAACATGGACATGATACTCTTTTACCTTCGCAGGACTGTGATGAGGAAGGACTCGTTTAGATCATTGCCCTGCACATAGTACAGTATACATGGTTATTAAGATTAGGATTAGGATTATTCCTCTGGGTCTCATCTCTTGTTCTTTTCCAAGACCCCAGTATCTGGTTTATTTGCAGTGTTACGTTTACTCCCAGCTTTTCCACATTAACATGGATAGCCCAGGAGTTGAGATTAGATTTGTTTTATTGCTGCTGGCAATTGGTTACTTGACTTTCATACATACTCTAGGCTCTCAACTAATTCACTTAAGTTATGAAGTAGTAGCTCTGTAACCAAAAAATTTTAGAAGTAAAACTCTGAGGGCCTCTGCTTCCATTTAAAGACTTTTTGGAACTTTAATATAAAGTCCAGCATTTGTTGCTGAGAATCTCTTTCTACTCCTATGTGGCTGAGAAACATGTAACCTGGGGGTACTGGCCTTGAACTTCCCAGCTTCTTCCCACAGCCTCAGTGTCTCCTCTGCAGTGACAAATCTGCAGGCTAATGCCATCTAGAAGTGGCCCCAAGCAACTGTCGAAGGGCATAAGGATTTTCCTATCTTTTCTGATACCTTCCTGAGTTTGGAGGGAGAAAATGGGGCTCAACCCCCACAGCGCCCTCTGTAAGGTGGTAACTGCCATTTATTGAAAGAGAAGCTCAGCAATTGGGTAGTTTTTCCTGTTGATTCCTTATGGATGGTCTAAAGATTAAAAACTCCAAATTTCTTTTCTTGTTTTCCTGATAAAGACTGCTGGTCCTATTCTAGTCTTAAGGAAAATACAGTTGTGTCCCCTTCAGTACACTTTAGTGTCCTCGGATGCAGGACCCAGGCATCTTTGTGTAAAGAAAGAAAGCAGATAGCACAGTTGGTCAGTTGCTGAAGGAATCCATGCTCCCTCTGCCGCACTCTCCTCCCACATTAGCGCAAATGGGCGAGTTTTGAATCAGCGTTTGTCGTGCTCTTGGCTTCCCATCTTGCCCAACTCCAGTTCTTTCACATCAGCAGAAATGAAATGATTATGAATTCTGTGTCTTGAACAGAAAATGAAGAGGCAGTGTATGAACGAGATTTATAAGCCATTTAAGAAACAGAAAATTCTGTGAGTAAACTTAGTCATAGAATTTGTGTTAGGGAATAGACATGGCACTGTTAAACTGGGCTTAGTGTCTAGCGTCCTCCCCCCACCCCATACTGGTAATATTTTTTTGGAAAAAGTTTAAGTACAGAAAAATCCAGGAAATAATATAACATTCCTATGTACCCACCAGTCTGAATTCACAAATTTGAATATTTTTTTAATCATATTTGCTTCAGATCTTTTTAACAAAATAAAATGTTGCAGATAACGTTGAAGTTCAAAACACACCGTTGGTTCCCTTTCCTTGTCAGTCTCCCTAGAGACAACCATTATCACGAATTTGGTGTGTACCCTTCCAGTTCATGATTTTATGAATTTATGATATATATGTCATATATAAATCCATAATATTTGTGCATTTTCAAAATTTATAAAAGTTGAATCATATACATGTATTGTCTTTTCTTCCTTGTGTCACTTGACATTATAATGAATGAGTATAATCTGTTTAGGTATGTTGTGATTACTAATGTGTTTGGACTTTTTATAATGACTTATTTTGTGGTTTCCGTTTAGCATGTGTTTTCCTTTGTTTTGTTTTTTCCTCCCCTGCCTTTTATTCGTAAAATTTGCTTTATTCCACTCATCCTGATTTGTAAGTTTGTAGATCCTATTTCTTTTTAAAAATTTTTTAATGACTGTCTTTCAGTTTTATCATAACAGAGTCTAAAATTTTTCTATCTGCATCATCCTTCCAAACAAAACCAGGATCTTTAACTTCTGATCTATTCACCCTGCTCTCATCTTTTGTGGTGGTTATTGTCTGGAATTGTGCTGTCCAGTATGGTAGCCAGTAGCTGCATGAGGCTATTAACCACTTAAAACAAGCTGAATTATTAAACTTTAATTTTAATCAATTTAAATTTAAAAATGTATTAGATTCAGTTATTGGAAAAATTGAAATATGTTTGAAACAACCCGAATATATGAAACCTTATATATATATATATATGTATATATATATATATATATATAGTTTATATATAGTATATATAAACACTATATATATATATATAGTTTATATATAGTATATATATAAACTATATACTATAAACTTGGGCCAGCCGAGTGGCGCGTTGGTTAAGAGCTGGCTTGGGACGCCAGAGGGCCCCAGTTCGAATCCCACATATGAGGGCCAGT
>NW_017731519.1:294605-360803 GCF_001890085.2 Hipposideros armiger | reverse complement strand
ACTAGACTGAAGAACAAAACGACAGCAACTTGTCTGTTCCCCTTCCCCCAATTCCCCAGCACTGTTCTCATCCCCCAATTCCCCAATAAAAATCTTAAAAAAAAACTATAAACTTTATGTGTTCTAAATATAGATCAAGTATTCTTGGTGAAAACTTATCTGAATGGAGATGTGCTGTAAGTGTAAAATACATGTCAGATTTTGAAGACTTAGTGCAAAAAAAGTTTGTGAAATATCTTATTAATAATTTATATGTTGATTACATGGTGAAATGATAAAAAATTATATATATTCAGTTAAAATATTAAAATTAATTTCATCTATTTCTTTTTACTTTTTTAATGTGGCTATTAGAAAATCTAGAATGATATGTTATGTTTCTATAGGATAGCACTGGTCTAGGATTTCTATTGAAACTTTTTTAAGTTTAAACACACACAAAATAAGTGTTCTCTACAGGTAATAGTTAATTAGATTTATCAACATGTTTTATACATTTCTTATATTCTTTCCTTCCATCTAAATTCATTTTTTTTTTTGCTGAATTTGATCCTTCAGTAATATGTCCTTATTGAAAGGGCTCTGATGGTATTAAACTCTCTTAATATTTATATTCTGAAATGTCTTTACAGTATTTTCCCTTCATTCTTGAATAATTGTTGGGTATAGAATTCTAGGTTGACAGTTCCTCAACTCCTTGAACATTACTCTATATTTTCTTACCTTTGTAGTTGCTAGTGAGAAGTAATTCTTTGTAAATAATCCATCTTTTAACTAATAATTTTTAAGATTTTTTTTCTAATTTTTTTTTACATTCTGTAGTTTCATTACAGTATTTCTCATTGTATTTATTTGTTTTTGTTTCCAGTTTGTTCCTTGGTCTGAGCTTTCAATCTGGAGACTCAAGACTTCAATTTGGGAAAATTCTCAGCTTTATGTCTTTGCTTTCCTACTAGTAACTCTCTTCTCTGCTTCCAAAGTGACTATTAGGTATATGCGGAGCTTTTCAGTTAAATCACTGAGTCTCCTAACTTCTCTTTCACATTATTCATTTCTTTATTGCTCCTTGTTACATTCTAGGCTAGTTTCTCAGCAGTTTGTGACAGTTCATTATTTTTTCTACTGTCCCTGGTCTAGTGTTTATGTTTTGACTTTTCTTACTTCAGTGAGCCTGTTTTTATTTCAAAATTTGTAAAAAAATTTAACCAGCTATTGATTTTTGCCAAAGTTCAGGCCTTCTTGGCCAATTGTCTGTCCCCATCAGGTCCCCAGGTGTTCAGTGATCCACCTGCCTGCAGACTTGCCCCCGGATCAGCTCTCAGTGGTGCTCTAGACTCCCAGAATCCCTGCTGTGCCTTCCATCTGGCCACCATGTATGTCCCTCCCCCCTTGGTGTCTTTCAGCTCAGTACCTATGCCACTTGGGTGCTGAAGGAGCCTCAGATATGTGAATGAGACCTTTTAGTTTGACCATGGTTCACTGCCCTCTGGACCATTCTGGGTTCAAACTGGAGTAGCATAAACCTGCCCTGTCCTGGGCAGTGCTGCAAAAACCCTCTGCCTTGGAATTCCCCACATCCATCTAAGTCACCTCATCCTTCCAATCAGCCCACTAGCAGGTTGAAATACATCTGAGACCATCTGTGTATACCCGGAAGCCTTGTTTTCCCCTAAGTTTTTACTCCTCACAATCCCTTGGGACTGAAAACTTCTGGCTTCTCTTTTAACCCCTTTGTACCATGCCCTCCTTGCTATCTCCAGCCTCATGGCTAAGTGTTAATTTTGGACAAGGTGTGTGTGTGATAAGACAGCCTGAAATGGGAGGTCTTTCTGAAATAGTATACCTGTTAATCTGTGCAACAAAAACAGGTGACAAGGTTGCAGGGAATCTGGATGTAAGGAAATGTGCTGAAGTTCAAGGCCCTGTTGAATATAATTTCATATTTGAAAATTCAAAAGATTCATTACAATCTTATATTTTTTGTTGTATAATATCTGTATTGCAGTTCGCAGTCTATGAAGTGCTATCCCCAACATCTCTCTTGATCATAAGCATGACCCTTTGAGTTAGATGTCATTGTCAGTTGCCATTCACAGATGAAGAGACACCACGGTGATCAGGGCTCTGCCCCAGATTACACAGCTCCTAGGTAAAGAGCCAAGGTTTATGCCGGTGTCCTGACCTGCATTCATACCGCAGTACCACACTGATCCCAGGGTAAAGGTCAGTTGGGTTGTTCCTGACTGTAAATTTGTTACATGTTTGTTAATAGAAAGCCCTTGTAGAGAGATTGCCAGAGAAACCAGAGCTGTATAGCTCGTCACATCTCTCATCTTAACATTCATTCAACGGAAGTCATTAACAGTTTCAATTACACCTGTTTTATTTTATGTGGCATCTTTTCAAGTTTCTCTTTTTCAATAACTTGCATCCAATATGAGCATTATGAGGTCAGTGTTTTGAGAATGATCCCTCAGTCATATTGCTGTCACTAATCCACTGCTTAGAAAAATATTGAAAATAATGTCATTAACCTCAGTTTGATGTTGTTGTTTTTCTTAACGCCATTTGACACCAGCAATAGCTATGTGCTGCTGTTTTAAATGCCTATCAGTTGCAGGTAAAGGGTACCCTGGATACCAAGTGATCTGACTTGTATGAATGACCGCCCAGCACTCCTTGACAACAGAGGGTCTGCTTTGTGGCCAGAAGGGTCAAGCTTGTAGCCATGGGAGTGAGCAAAGCTGAATAGCCCATCTACAGATTGTCTTCATATAGTCAGACTTTCTAAGACTTTGTCATCTCTAACTCAGCTGACTGATATAGCACAAGATCTGTGAACCAGACAATTCTGTGCAAGAGAGTGGGGAATAGAAAAGAGAAGCTCTGTTTTCCGTCATGATAGAGAAGTTTCCATGGAGGAGTGGGAAATAGTTGGTGGATTTTGGAAACCCTAGAGAACTCCCTGGACATAGGAGGAGGTTCTAAAAAGAGGTCAACTGATAGACTGAGGTCAACAGGAAGCCCTAGGCAGAAGAGAGGGTTTACTATGTCCTTGGCCTTGAAGAAAAGCTTTCTCAAAGACTTTGTATACTTTTGACCAAGTTTTTAAAGTTAGCATTATTTTATGTGTACTTTCTGTGTAGTCACATAGCCTAACTATTTTTAATCCCATTGCATTAATAGTTACTTAATTTACTTAAACATTTCTCTATTATTTACTGGTCATGTAAGTCATTTCCAGTTATTCCATATTGGAAACAGTACAAATAAAACTGTATTTTTACAGAGTCTTTCTCTGAGTCCTGATTCCAAAATTGGATTTGTCACCGGTGGGTTTTATGATCTTTTAACATTTTTTCTCATTTTATCAGATGAGGCATTACCACATAGCTGCTTTATTTTGCTAAGTCAAACACTCTTCTTTCAGTTTGCTATTTGTATTTTTCCCTCATAGGAACTCTATTCATATCTTGTATTAAGTAGTTTAATTTTCTAATTAGTTTGTTTTAATCTGACGTATTGTCTTTAGCCAGTAAAAATACATTGGGGTAATTGGTGTGGCATACAAATCTAAGTATATGTTTCCTGTTGTATGCAGCCCGTAAAGGAGTGAGGTTTGAGCTGTCAGGAGAGTGGGCAGGTGCTGCCCAGGGGCTGGATGAAAATCAGGAAACAAATTAGCTGGCTGGCAGGGCGCTTGGCTGTCCCTGTGAGTCTGGGAATGTGGTAGAGATGGTAGAATCAATAATGGAAAAATAGTAATCCATGATAAATATGTCAAGTCATATCCAGAAATGGGCTAGAAATCAAAACTAAGCAAGTATGGGATGAAAATCATGCTTCTGCGGTTGGCTTGGGCTTTCCCAGCATAACTGCCTGCATCTCAGAGAAACAAAGGGACTGGAACATGCAAGTGGATCCCAGGCACCCCTGCCACTGGCTGCTGCTGGGTCCCTGTTCTTTAACTGTGACGGAATCATGAAAGAATGATAATTGCTTAGGGTGAATGAAAATTGAAAACTGGGACTCATGTCAGTTCTTGTACCACTCCTAGTTTAAAATGAGACCAGTTACGCAGATAAATGCGTTTGTGTGTGTGTGTGTGTGTGTGTGTGTGTGTGTGCGTGTGTGTGTGTAAAACATATATCCTCTTACAAATTTACTTTTCCCCAACAAAATATCTGTTGGTTTATGTGGTCCAGAGAATTTAAACAGCTTTTTGAAAAAGTCTCCCTGTAATCCGTGCTTTCCTATTTAAGTATAATTCACTGAAATATTTTCTTTCTAGTCTCCAGAGAATACAGAGGGCAAGGATGGATCCAAAGTAACTAAGCAGGAGGTAAGTGTATCTTTGAGATCTTGTATTTAATTATTAAATGGAATTTTTAATATTGTTATGATTGTCTGCATCTGAATGAGTACTATTCCCATACGAGGTTGTTGAGACTGCATAAGCCAGAAACAAAAGTGTCACTGTGTAGACTGCCTTGGATTAGGTATATTTCAGTTGGTTTCACTGATGAGGCATTTTCCACTTACTAAGTTGTTTATGTTTCTACCTGTTGGTCCTGCTGTCTGTTAAAGTGGATACTAAGAATTCCTTCTGGGTGAAAAGTGAGATAACAGTTAAATTCATCAAGGAGAACAAAGTCTGCCTTTCACAGCAAAGAAATGAAAGACTGTTGACTTAATAAATTCTCTGCTCCAGTGAGTGAATTATATATTACTTTTTAGGTCCTGAATATTTGCCTAAGAGGAATCATCTCTAAAGTAAAAAACTATGGAAGGATACAGAAGATGTCAAAATACTAAAGTTTTTTTTTTTTAAGTCAGAGAAATTCGTAGGGCTTGGGATAATTAATTAGGCGATAACTCAAAGAAGCTCTATATTAAAATACAGAAACCCCCAAAAAGCTAGGAACTTGAAGAGATGTGCTTGCATTTGACCCTCCGTGGTTATATCATGAACATCTACAAGGAGAGATGGATGAAAAAGTAGCTAGTGAGATGGTAACTGTGGTGACAGCCATTCACTTTTGTACAGAGTTTGCAGTGTGTTGAAAAACTGCAGCTCTTACTGTTGAACTTACAAACTAAAAGAGGTCATGAGAGAGACAAAAACAACATCTAGTTCCAGATTCATTGATTGGGTGATTCATATTGTGGTTAATAATTCAGTGGAGTTTGTCATGATAGCAAAACCCCTACACAAGACTTGTACAAGGAAATTCATTCTGCCAAATGGAAAACCTTTAACAGAATCTATAAAGAAGTAATTTAAAAGCAAAACAGACAGAACTGGCTATAACCTAGTCCCCACCATCCATGTACCCAGCATTCAGTGTCTAACACTTTGGGAGGTGAAGTTTGTAATCCAAAGTCAAGTCACTAAACAAATGCTAGAACCAACCAAAAAAATGATAAATGTTTGAATTTTCTTTAAAATGGAAAAATAAAATTCATAGGACAGTTGGATAAGTGTAACAAACCATAATATTTTGTAGATTTAGACACAAAATGCATTTGGGTTTCTCCTTAGGGACTGCTATTTAAATTGATCTGTCAGTCAGAAAACCTAGAAACCATTACACACAATAGACCTTGGATAGTGAAAACAGGCTTTCCAATCCTTCTATGCTAAAAGCAATCAAACTGGTTAGAGTATATGTAAAAGAATTTTGCTTATACAGCTGTCTTATACATATTATTTTAGTCCCAGAATTTTTACTTATATTACAGGCATACCTCATTTTACTGTGCTTTACTTTATTTTGCTTCACATATCTTGTGGTTTTTACAAATTGGAGGTTTGTGGCAACCCTTGAAGGCTCAGATGGTGGTTAGCATTTTTTAATAAGGTGTTTTTTCATTAAAGTATGTACATTGTTTTTATAGACATAATGCTATTGCACACTTAATAGAATATAGCATAATGTAAACATAACATTTATATGGACTAGGAAACCAGAAATTTGTGTGACTCACTTTATTGAGGTGGTCTGAGAGGTATGCCTGTATTTTTATTTTTTAATATTACATTTTATATTATTGTATGTACTATTGCTAACAAATCTTTCCTAGACAAGACTCTACCTGTCATTTAAATCAAACCCAGATTAAAACTCACGATATGTCTTTAGGACATCAACACAAGTATTTGAGAAGTGAATAGGTCAGTTGGTTAGCTGGTGGTTTAGGGTAAGAATTGTCAGACTGTGTATTGATTGATTTTCCCTCCACTGAATTGATTGAATTTTCTAGTTATGTCACTGAATATGCTCAGCCTTGACTATAGTGAGTAGGTATCACTTACAAAGAGGATTCTCTTTTGACAATCCTTTATCCTTGCCGTGATAGTTGAAGGACATGGTGCAGAGTATTAAGTATTTGCACCATAAATGACCAAAATAGTATATTATAGCCACCATATTCGGCAGTTTTACAAAGCACTTTCACGTTCAGCATTTTATCTGATCCTTACAGTAACCCTGAAACGAGGGCAAAGCAGATTCATTCCTTGACAGAAATGCATTGACCACCCATAATGCAACAAGCACTGTTCTCGGCTCTGCAGGGAGCAAAAGAAGCAAAAGTCCCTGCCTTCGTGGAGCATCCATTTTAGTGAGGGGAGAGAGAGAGTGAAATAAAATAACTGGACATTTGCTATAAAGAAAAATAAATCAAGGAAAGGGCACAGCAAATGTAAGAGAAGTGCTTTTTTTGATAACATAGGCAGATGTTATTATCGTCATCTTCACTAACACAAGCAGTGTTCTCAGAGAAATATATAATTTTCTCCCCATGTTGCAACTTAAATTGCAAAACCAGGAAAGATGTTTGAATCTCCTGATTCAAAATCCTCTGTCCTCATACCCCTTTGTGGTAATAATAAAAATCCGATTATTCAGTGCTTTTTCTCTGACTTCTCCATTCCTCAGCCAAGGCTCTGTTATACATCTTTTCAGACCTCCCAGTTTTGCGAAGAAGGTCAGTCCTGTTTAATTCCTTATTTGTTTGGGGGAATTAAAAGCAACTTGAATTTTGGGTTTTGTTTGGAAGTACATGGTCAGGCTCAGGAGCATCAAGAAATCTCAAAAAAATAAACATACTTCCAGATTCCAATGGAATGACCCATATGTTTCAAGCAGCATTCGGCAGAGTCTAGTGATTCTACTTGAATCTAACTATCCCTATCCCGGTGAACTTGGTCATAGCAAGCTCAGGCTTCATACTGCTTTTGCTAAAACTAAAAGACTCCATGTCTTTCAGAGTAGCCGTCACCAGAATTTTCTCCAACCCAGGGAATGATCAGCTAATCAAGAAATGCTTCCTGAATAATTCCATTGTGCCCAGCACCTGTATACCACAGGGACAAACCCTCACATTGTTCGTGTAACTCTTTTGGTAACCTGTCCTTCTAAAAGCCTAATTCTTCCTTCCCTGAGAACCATTCTTTTGGCCTCTTTTCCTGAGGATTTCACAATCAACAAATCGAGAGAAATTCTCATTATATTTATTTTCGTAGTAGTCCTGCCTGATAGCCTGAGTCTCAAAGGAATATTTCACATTCTAGTGTGTCAAAGAGGAACAAAATAGTCTATTTTATAGCTAGTAAATGTAGTCCAATCATTTATAGATTTTAAGGTTGTGAAAGCTTGTGGAACTTTCCAGGAAGGGTTACTCACTTGCATTCATAACCAATGCTGCTGACTTGAGTGAAAGGTTCGTCTCAGCCTCCACTGTTTGCAGCGAAAAAGAAAATCTCTAATGATGGTTACCGGAAAGGAAATTTTAAGAAAATTGTTTTTTTTTTATATAGCATAGAAAAAGGAGCTGGTAAATGTTAGGCAGGAAGTTGTAAAATGATTTTACAATAAAAGATGTGCTTTTTAGAGACGAGTTGGTGTAGACAGCCTAGAGAGGCAAACTTTGTTTTTGCATTAATTTCCTAGGTTTTTATTTTGAAACTCTTGTATTGGACCCGAATTATAAAAAGGGTAGTGCGTCCTTTGGATTAGAACAGCTTTCAGGCCCTGCAGGGCAGTGCTCTGATTGGACTGTTTCTCTGGAAATCCCAGAGGGCTCTCTGACATCACCTTGCCCTACAGTATGTTAGGGTGTTCACAAGGGGAGGAGAGGAGCAAGGGCATAGGAGTTGGGGAATTTTTCACATGATTTGTTGTCCTTTAATGTTTACTGAGGACAGCTGGTTGGCAGATAAAGAGACAGTTATGAATAATGATTAATATATATTTGGGCCCTTTTTCAAGCTCCAAACTGGATAGTAACCGAGTACAGGCATACCTCGGAGACATTACAGATTTTTCAGACACCTCAGTAAAACGAGTATCGCAACAAAGCAAGTCACATGAACTTTTTTGGTTTCCTGGGTGCATATAAAAGTTATATTTGCACTATACTGTCATCTGTTAAGTATGCAATAGCATTATGTCTAAAGAAACAGTGTACATACATTAATTAAAAAAAACTTTATTGCTAAAAAATGCTAACCATCACTGGACCCTTCAGCGCGTCGTAATCTTTTTTAACTGTGGAGCTTCCTGTCTTGCTGTTGAGGAAAATGCAGTAATCTTCGAAGTGCAATTAAATGAGGTGCAATTAAATTAGCACCTTCTCCAAGTTCACACTTGTTGTATACATTTCTGGTGCTTACTCATTCTGTCCACCTCCACATTTATTGAGGGGCCCTGCTAGGCAATGGAGCTGCAGAAATATAAGAGAAGATGGTCCTGTGCAGGAGGGCTACAGACGTGAGACAGATGAGGTGAACAGTGAGATAAAGCCAACATGGTACACATAAGGTGACACCAAGTGGAGAGGGATTCAGATAAGTTCACCCCTCGTTAGCATAGAGCCTGCCATTTTTCTGCATGGAGTCTGCCAATTTTCCCCTCAGAGGGTATCTTTCTTTCTGAACACTCTTATGCTGGCTGTGCTTTACTTGTGAGATAGTGTGGGTAGTTCTTGAGGCCACACAGAAGCGTACAAGCTGAGCTCTGTTTGGTAATTGGTGAGGGCTCATCTGCTCCTCCATGCTCTGAGAACAAACACATTGAAGAAGCAAAAGTTACCCACTTGCTGTGCAGTTTAATAACATTGCCTTTTCTTTCAGTGATATACAATTCAGGCAATTAACTATCCTGGGAAAGTCATCACAGAATTAGGGTTCTGGTTCCCAGTGACTTATGGGTGCACCATCATGATAATCCTAACAGGCACCGTGGTGGTTCCTAAGGAGCACCTGATACGGGCACTCCTCACATGCTGTGTGCTGAGCTGTACATTCTCTTACCTATGCAGTGAATATACTCGTGTCACAGCCACCACTTAACCTGCACAGTCCCCTAGCCTTGGTACATTCTGCTAGCGGGCCTTAAATCTAGCTCTGATCTTTCCTTGAGACCCCAGGGTTAAAATTATTCATGAAGGCTCTGGCCCTTCATTTCCTTCTGTAGTTTAAAGAAAGATGATTTTAGCTTCCTGTGGCTATTTTCAGCAAGAAATTTCTTAGATGTGGGGATGGCAAGAAATATCTCTTCCCGTTTGGCCTAACCAACTGACCTAGACTGACCTAAGCACAGCATTTCAAGAATTGCATGATGCCTTGCACTCATGGCATGAGCTGCTACTGATCATTTCTGCTGGCTCCCTTTGAAAACTTATTTGAAACATTTAAGCTATTGTAATGAAGCAAAGTCCGCATAAGGCAGCAAGAATTAGGGAAAAGCTTGAGTTCATTTTTTCAGCAAATATTATTGGGTATCTACTATATGTTAGGTGGCAAACTATTCTACTAGAAATAGAGCAATGAATAAAATACACAAAAGTATGGAGTATTTACTTCTGGAACAATTTTTTAAAAAGGCAGTTGTTGTACTTTTAGAATGTGAAATCCCTTGGAGAGCCATCTTTCACTAAAGGTAAGTAGAATATCAATTCTGTATGCTTATTTCTGAAATGCCCAGAAGAGTTTTGTTATTTTAAAGTTTCGTTGCCATCTCATTTGCTAACTTGCACCATCATTGAAGAAAAGATTTCCTGAAAAATAGTAATCAACATAGCTTCTCTCTAAATTTTCTATTCTTTCCAAGTTAAAAGAAAAGATTAGCAAACTTTTTTTTTTTACGATTTATTTTATTTTATTTTATTGGGGAATTGGGAGAAGGGGAACAGACAAGTTGCTGTTGTTTTGTTCTTCACTCTAGTTGTGGAGGGCGTTGCTTCTCTGGCCCAAGTTGGCACCATCATTGCGCTCTTCCCGGGCGAGGCAGATCAGTCGCCGGCTTCTGGACTGCAGCTCACGCTGGCAGCTGGCTACACATGGTAGCCCATGGCAACCCACTGCAGCAGCGGCTGCAGCCTACACTGTTGCCGGTGGCTCACAGCAGCCCAGCTCCAGGTTGAGCTGTTGTTCAGCATCTTAGCTATAGAGGGCAGTGTCACTGGCCCTCATATGTGGGATCCGAACCGGGGCCCTCTGGAGTCCCAAGCCAGTTCTTAACCATCGCGCCACTCGGCTGGCCCAGCAAACTTTTTACTCTATTTAAATGTTTTTATAAATACTCTATTTAAGACATATGCATTTAGTAAATAAATAAATGTGTTTATTTTGTTACAGGTAAAAGGAAACATTTCTCTTTAACTGCCTAATATTTGTAGCCATTCTCTTTTCTAACAGTAACAAGGTGGGGAACTCCTCCAGTTTTGGTTTCTACACAATTATGTAAATCTCATATATTAACTTACAAGCTTTACTTCCATTTGTAAGGAACAAGAGTCAGACTGTAGACTAGTTTTTAAATAGCACCTCAGGGCTCCTGCTCTCAATTTTAATCACAATAGTAGAGATTATGGTTTGGGTCTGACCCTAAATTCATCTTCCTTTATTTTCCCTATTGGCCACATCCTTAATTAGGAGAGGCCATTTCTTTGAACAGTATGCCTACACCTCTTTAGAACCACTTCCTCTTTTATTAGGGTTCCAGGGTTAGTTGGGGAACGTTTCACTGTGCTCACCTGGAGAGGGTGATGGGAGTCATACATTACATTCTTGAAACACAGTAAGATATTAAGAATGAATTTTTAAAAATCAACTTGGTTGTGTATAATCACCAAAAAAGATTTTTCTGTTTCCTTTGTAGCCCACAAGGCGGTCTGCCAGATTGTCAGCGGTGAGTACTTTAGAACCCCCTTTGGTGTTAGTTCCTGTGATGTTCCCTCTGTCCAGAGAAACGCAGCCGAAGGAAGATTAAGTTAGTGTTTCCTTTGAGTTTTTTGTTTGCTTTTTGGAAATGACGTGAGTCACAGTATCTATTAAATTTGACCATTGTTGCTAAGCAATTCCCTCGATCAGATGTGTTGGTGAAAAACAGTGGCCAGCCCCATTACCAAGAACATAAAGTGCAAGAAGGTGTTTGAGATTACGAGATCTCTGAAACAAAAGAACTGCATTAAGGAAAGTCGTAGTCTTCCAGTTCTACACATCATGTGCTAATGTGGACAGGAATTCTGAGTCTCTGTCCACGACTCATACTTTAGTCAGAATACTCTGAAAGTTATCTGACTCCATAGGCTTTAGCTTCCTTTCAGAACTAGAGAATCTTTGAAAAAGTAGTGATTCCACTTTCCCACGTGGTGTCCTCCTCTGTGGGCCAGGCCCAGGGAAGAGATGCGGGTTAGATCATTAAAGCTGGATGGGCCCATGTGGCCAAGCCTGAGCAGTGAGTGTGCTCCGTGCTGTCTGTGGTGCTCCTCCCTGCTGCCCTGCTTGTGTACCAGCCCCCATGCTGCCCAGACAGGTCAGCCTACTTCCTGGTGGAAGATTTTGGTTAAAATACCCATAGCCCACGCTGCCCACTGAGATACAGGGAGAACGACATTGACCTCTTGGCTAACAGCATATATCCCCATACTAGACAGTACAGGAGCTGCAAGCTACTTTGGCCTACAGGGAAGCATGGATTTCATCCTCAGCCAGCACCCATGCCTGGCACAGCTTTAGGGAATCAAAGCAGAAATGGGTATTAGGACCAGTCAAGTTCAGAAGTAGAACTGAGTTTGGGTTGAGTGAGCCCATGCTTCATGTGAGTCCCAACCTAGGGAAGCAATACTAGAGTCGCCAGGAAGATTAAGAGCTGGGAGGTACAGTTGTGTGTGTACACAGTTAATCCAGATTCTGCCAAAACCCAACAAAGATGGTGTGCTCTGTCCACTAGTAACTTTCACCATGGTTCAGAAATTACGTTTTCACTCTTTTTAGGCTTCACTATAGATCATACCAAACGCCTTGTATTCCATGGATCCCTAGCCCCTTCAGGGAATAGACCTTGTAAGTCAAACAGAAATCAGAATTTAAAACAAAGCTCTTCCTGAGCACCAGGAACCAGCAACATAAGCACCTTTCATTGAGATCACCGCCCAGTGTGCTGACGCAGAGCCTCCTCAGAGGCCAGCGGGATTACAGACCTTGAAACCTCATCATTTCCTGTCCCATTAAAACTTTTGAATGCTGAGGTGGGGGATGGGGGGTGCTATCTTACAAAAAATAATATACACGGAAATTATTTACTGAAAATTGAGAAAACAAGTTTGTTAATACAGTATATCAAAGCCCAAAATAAAAATTTTAAAATCCTGAAAATTTAGGAGCCATGCAGGCTGCTGTATTTGGGGAGCAGACTGCAGATTTAAGGTGGCAAGAATATTAATAAAAACATTCCTTATTTTTCAAGCTCAATTTCCAAGGTCATGTCTAACAGCCAATCTTCTGGAATTGAACTGTCTACAATTTTACTTTATGATCTTGCTGAAAAGGGTCAGGTTCAATATGAACCTGAACCACCTAGAGGCATTGGGGAGGAACGTGTATTTTTCTCCACAGGGGGTGACCCTGTCCAGTGTTTTCTATTTAAAAACCATTCCCCCTCCAGTGCCAGGAGAGATATACACTTATTTTTCCTTAGCTCCATGAGAGAAATATTTGTCCTAAAATAGCTATAGAAAACCAGAGGCATAAACTGGTTATCTTCCCCAGCATCTCCGTGTGCCACCTGGTCTCAGGGCCCTGGGAAGTAGGCTGGGGCTGAAGCCCTGTGTGGAGGGGACTGTGGCCACAGGGCAGGCAGGTACTGCTCATGGGAACGGGAAGGAGAACCACAAAAGGCAACAGAAAAAGAGTTGCCTCGTGGGCTCTTTAACTAATAATATCTGTGAAAAATCTTAAACTTTGGGAACTAACAGTGGACATTTCATCATTATAATCATGTTCTTAATAAAAAGCTCTAGGGACACATGAGCCTAGTGTCTCTCACCTTGAGCTGGCATTGGCGACGATGAAAGTAGGAAGACACTTGGCCACAGAACTTAAAATCTACATCACAGGTGGAAGGGTTTGGAAATGATTTTGAAATACTTCACAGGTAACAGTCTTGGTTACCGCATGGGCTTTGCCTGTGATTGTGCTGTGATTTCTAGACTGTTGGGAAGGCCAGTGTGACTGAATTCATTGAGTCATTTGGCCGAGGGCCTGAGTCATTCCTCTTGCTGCTGAGCTGTGATAAAAGGAAGTACAGAGACATTGGAGATAGAAGCTTAAACCTGTTCCCGGAGAGCTATTCTGGACTGGGGGATAATGAGTTGGCTTTTAAATCTCACCTGCCATTCACTTGAGAACCCAGGATGAAAATAGTAATGAAATGCAGAGATCTTGACGCTGTTACCTGATGCTGAAAATAGAACAAAATATTTTTTTATACAAGACGGTAGTCAAAAAGGACTATTATCTTTCATAGTTTTTTTTTTTATCCTGAGGGTTGTCTTTTTCAGTATTTATATAATTTATCTCTGTAGAAACCGGCTCCACCAAAACCTGAACCTAAACCAAGAAAAACATCTGCTAAGGTAAGAGGTGCTCCCACCCACACCCCTTTGGTTTTTTAAACAATGACTAAATTATAATTCCATATTCAAAAGTCATCTGGAAAGATCACATTTAATCATTCAGGCAAAATGTACTGACTAGAAAACCGTTAGCACTGCTACAAGCTTTCTCGAAAGGCATAAAGAACATTTTATGCTTTACCAAAAATGTGTTTCCATTTGGTCAACAAAGTGAAGACAGAGTGTGTTGCTCCGAGAAGTCCCATGTCCAAGGGATGTTTGGTCGCTGCCTCATGAACTCAGAAGTCATGGGCCTGGGCCTGGGCCTGGACAGCACTGCTGCCAGCAGCTCGAGGAGCTGGGGTAGGGGCTTCTGACTTCATATCACTGGACTTAGTAGGCCAGTCTGAGTAATCATCATTGCATAATAATTAATACCATCAAACATTTCTGTGGCCTTTATACTATGCCAGGCCCTGTTTTGATTGTTTTTCTTACATAATCTTCACATCAACCCTACTGAGATAGGTGCAAATATCCTGTTTTGCAGATGAGGCAACTAAAGCCCAGAATTATTAAGAAACGTATCTAGAATGGCTTTTCTTCACTCTGTCCTTCAGAGCATTGTCTCTTGTTGGGATTTGTTTGAAATTATGTGTATTGTGGTGGGAGTAGGTGTTTCTGAAGCAGAGCTCACTTCTGTGGCTTGGTCTTAAAATTAGGATCTGGGCCTTCATTTTCAAGCTTTCTCAGCTTTCTAGTCACTCAAACCCATGTCCCCACATAGGGAATCATCATGTTTTCCATAAAGGAGGGTCCAGTGCAGCCTGCTACATCTCCATAGAGATGCAGTGTAACTCAGTTGATGCCCAGCAAAACGGGGTTCCCGTTTTCCCCTAAAAGCCACAGTGTTGGCCATGGTTGTGCTTTACCTTGTGTTTGGACTGAGGCTGCCTGATTTTAGCTAACATCACACCATGTCTAACATACTCTGTTTGTCTGTGCTTTGATTCTCTGTTAGAAAGAACCTGGAACAAAGATTAACAAAGGTGCTAAAGGGAAGAAGGAGGAAAAGCAGGAAGCTGGAAAGGAAGGTACTGCACCATCTGAAAATGGTGAAACTAAAGCTGAAGAGGTACTTTGCATAAATACCTCCCACTGATTGAATCAGTGTCTTAAAAGAAATTGCTCAATCCTTCAGCCGGTGATGGCATGTTCGTAATGTCTCTTTTCATTGCCTGTAATGTTATTGCAGATCCACATCTCTCGCTCAACTGTTAATGTCTCAGCCTCCAGAGGTACCCCACCCAGCACACTGTCAGTAAAGGGGCAGATTGAAACAGTGAGAGTTAAGGGTACAGTAGAAAATTCTGCATGTTTGCAGTGACTAGAAACAGATAATAGTGTGATGTTTTTTTATTCTGAACGGTGGGAGCTTGCAGGTAAAGCTTCTGCGGTCGTTTGAACAGCAGAGAGCAATACATGCAGCAGAGTGTTTGCGTAGTGTACCCCTGCCTTGTCTGTTTTACACCCAGAGTTGAAATAGGTTTTGCGGTAGAGCTGCTAAAAAGCAAATGTTCAAAAGTGTGTTGGTGGGGTGGACTTTTCTTTGGCTTGTATAATAGTAGTTTTAATAGTAACTATGTCCTTTTTTTCCCCTTTCTTTTTCACAGGCACAGAAAACTGAATCTTTAGATAACGAGGGAGAATGAATTGTCATGGAAAATTGGGGTTGATTTTATGTACCTCTTGGGACAACTTTTCAAAGCTATTTTTACCAAGTATTTTGTAAATGCTAATTTTTTTAGGACTCTACTAGTTGGCATACAAAAATATATAAGGATGGACATTTTACCTTCTCATAGTCATGCTTTTTGGAAATTTCCATCATCCTTCTGTAAAGTAAATATCAATTTAATATTGGAAGCTGTGTGTAAAATTGATTCAGCATTCCATGGATTTGCTTTAAAATTTTAGTCCTGTGCATACTGTGGTGTTTTTACTGTGCGTATTTGAATTTTTCACGCAGTTTTTCTAGAGCAATAATCAGTGGTGCTTTTGTACCTAGGTTTATGTGATTTTAATGAAACATGGATAGTTGTGGCCACCTGCTGACTATTTGTGGTTTAAAATAAAAGGTTTTCTTGCCTGCAGAATACCTGCCTCTTAGTAGTGTTTTTTACTAAATTTAGGCTGTGTTTCATTTTATTGATGCAGAAGATGTAAAAAATTTCTACAATCTGTGCCATTTGTACTAAAATACTTTTCCTGTTCATTGAGAACTTAACAGTTTTAAAACTCTACTCAGCATGACCACATTTCAGCCTTGCATCAACCTAAGAAAGGAATTAACATAGCTATTATTAGAGCTCCTTTCTAGGCTAAGAAATAGGGACATGGAGAGTATGTGACTCACTTCAGGCCCACAGGAAGGAGAAAAACCAGGACTTGAACCTGATCTTTTGAATTTTATACATGGTGTCTGTCTTAGTCTGTCCAAGCTGCTGTAACAAAAGACCACAGACTGGGTAGCTTATAAACAACAGAAATTTTTTCTCAAAGTTCTGGAGGCTGGAAGTATGAGATCAGGGTGCCAGCATTTATCAGCGGAGAGCCCTCTTCCAGGTCTCTGACTTCTCATTGTATCCTCACATGGCAGAAGGGGCTCCGCAGATCTCTGGGGCCTCTTTTATAAGGCACTAATCCCATTCATGAGGGCTCCACCCTCATAACTTAAATACCTCCCAAAGGCCCCACTTCCAAGTACCGTTATCTTTTGGGGGGTAGGATTTCAACATAGGAACTTGGGAGGAACGCAAACATTCAGACCATAGCAATGTCCTTCTGTTTGTGGAAGGACAGAGCAGTGTCAGGAACAGAGCAGCTATTTTATAAATGGAATTTTTGTTTGTTTGTTTGCATTCCTGAGAAGTATTGTAACTGCATGAGCACCCTAAGAAAGCTAAATTCTGGGGATTCCTCTTAGATGAAAACTTGAGTCTTTGAAGATGGTGAATAGAACCTGCACTGCTCAGGGACTCTTGCAAAAGGCCATAGTTCCTCGGGGCCCTACATGCTTTTCTGTTGTGGTTATCAACAAAAACAGGGTCCTCCTTCCTCCAGCTTATATTTGGGGGCTCAGAACTTACCCTTGTGTCATTGTCCCAAATCCGTCATTAATCTACTGTAAATATCAACCATATTATACAGAATTATCTCATTCATTGTTTCCTTAGCTTCTGGTTATGAAATGTACCTTAATTCATGAATACTAGATATGCTGAAAACCACTTTTACCCCAAAGAAAAATCTGGTATCCTGTGAACACTTTACAAAAATATTTTTAACATTTTTAGTACATGGTTGAAGTGCATCGCCGTCTAGCTTCCAATTCAGAAGTGGGATATAAATTCCGTAAAACATTATAAAAGTGTTACATGTAATTTTTAAAAATATCAGACATTACAATAATATGTAAAGTAAAAGTCAAAGACATCATTTCCCTCATTCCTGAGTCCTGGAGATAATCACTGCACACACCATTTTCTCTATGACTGTGTATATGTAGGCATGTGTGTGCATGCACGCACATACACGCATGCACAAACATGCACATATAATTTTTAAAGGAGGGACATACACATTCTATTTCGAATTTATTCAATAAATTGTAATTGGAGATACAGATTATTTCAAATGTTGCAATGCTGCCATTGATTCTGCAGCTAAAAATTCTTGTACACAGAGCTTTGCTTACTTACTATATACGAGTATTTCTACTCAAACAATTTCCTAGAAGTGGAATGTCTGAATCAAAGAGAACATTTGACATTTCGACTATTGCCAAAAAATGTTGGGCCCATCTACTTCTATCAATAGCATATAAATGTCATCTCTTAACCTTTGCCAGCTCTTATTTTGGTCAGTCTCATAAATGAAAAATAATGCCTTACTCTTCATTTTAAAATTATTTTACTAGTAAAATGAGCTTTTTGTATATTTCATGGTCATTTGAATTTCTTCTGCAAATTGTGTTTTCTTTCTATTTTTCTACTGGGAAACCAGTGTGTTTTAAATCATATTATTTACAGTGACCACTGATGCCATTACTTTTATTTCAAAAACACAAAGATCAGGGATTCTGTAGGCCATTGGTATGTCTATTAAAGTTTATGGGTATTATTATTGCCACATTAACAAAGCAAGAGACTACTATAGAGCAGATAGCTACCAAAATAACCCTGAACTTGAAGACTTGATGGACACACTGCCAAGGATATAGATATACTGCCTGCAAACACATGGAAAATTTGGGGATATCCATTACTGCCACATTGCTTACCCCTAAAGTGAGTTTATACACATGAGGAAAAGGACCCCCTTCTCCAAAACATGTGCCTGCTCATCTGCTGGAAAGTCACAATAACCCTTTGCATTTACAATGACTGAGTCAAATGACACCACCTGTAGTTAAGCAATGCACTGTTTGTACACTCATATGTGGTTGTCCTAAATCTCCCTCAAGGCTGCCCAGTGGATTGTGATGGAGTAAAAGTGGGCTTTGAGAGCCAAATGGCCCTGAAATTCCCATTTTTTAAATTCTGTGACAAGATAATCTGAACCAAAAGTCAAGACCCTTGTTCTAACTCTTGGTGAACTGTCCCATAAAATCTTGGCTGTACATTTACATTGTTAAGAAGTTTGAAACAAGGTTATGAAACAACGGTTTTTCTCTGTCCCTAATTTTTAGGGGACTTCACTCTTGACTTAGAGGCGTGAAGTGCTATTCCTTAGATTGCCGATCCAAGCAGGCATAGGGAGGTCATCTCAGTTTCTAGCTAACACAGCCTTTGTGTCTCTTTGAAAACACTTAACCATGAGTTCCAAATTTTTATTATCATTTTCTATTTATTATTCAGAACCTTGATTTTAAATCTCTTATAATAATAATTGCAATTAAGATAATAGTAAATAGCCACAATTTATTTAATGCCCTGTAATAAATACATTAATTTGGAAGAAAATTTGTGAATTCTTCAATTATCTTAATATAATGTTCCCATCTCCTGGTAAAAGCAAACCCAATTTTCCAATGACAAATAGAGGTTCATGCTTATTTAAAACTGCAAAGAGAACTTTGTGATTATACATCTCCCATGGGAGAAGAAAAAGTTTTTGAAAGCCCAGCTTTAAAATGATATTTACATGTAAATTTCATGACCTTGAATTAGGCAATAGTTTCTTAGGTATGACACCAAAAGCACAAGCAACCAAATAAAATACAGATAAACTGGACAATATCAAAATTGAAAATTTGAACAAAGTAAAGAGACAACCTACAAAATGGGAGCTACTACTTGCAAATCATGTATCTGATAAAGGCCTAGTATCCAAAATTATAAGGCATGCATACAATTCAGCAATAAATAAATAAAAAGCAGGCAAAGGGTTTGATAGACATTTCTCCAATAACATAGCTAATATGCAAATGAAGGGATGCTTAACATCATTAGTCATTAGGGAAATGAAAATCAAAACCATAATGAGATGACATGTTACATTCATTAGGATGACTATTAAAAAAACAAAAATGGAAAATAACATGTTGGAGAGGATGTAAAGAAATTGGAGCCTTTGTTTATTGCTGGTGGGAATGTAAAATGGTGCAACCTATTTGGAGAACAGTTTGGAAGCTCCTCAAAAACATAGGATTACCGTATGACACAGCTGTCCCACTCCTAGATCTATGCCCAAGAGTACTGAAAACATTCACTCATAAAAGAAACTTTTACATGAATGTTTATAGAAGCATTTTTATCATAGCCAAAACGTGGAAACAATCCAGATGTCCGTTAACTGATGAGTGGATAAACAAAATACAGTATATCCACAGTGGAATATTATGCAGCCATAAAAAGGAATGAAGTACTGATACATACTACCACATGGATGAAACTTGAAAACATCATGCTAAGTAAAAAAGGCAGTCACAAAAAACTGCTTATTATATGATTCCATATCTATGAGATGTCCAAAATGGACAAATTCATAGTGGTAGAAAGTAGATTCATGGTTGCCAGAGGCTGAGGGGAGTGACTGACAACGGGTACAGAGTTTTTTGGTTTTTTTTATTCTATGTTTTTGGGGTTTTTTTGTTTTGTTTTTTTTCAGAGTTTCTTTTTGAGGGTGAAGAAAGTGTTCTGGAATTAGTGGTGATGGTTGCACAAACTTGTGGATCTACTAAAAACCACTGACTTGTACACGTTTTAAAAATAACATTTATGAGGCTACTGAAAGCACCAGAATCAGGAGGCCTGGGTTTAAATCTCAGCGCTATTTTTCACTAATTGTGACTCACATAAGTCATTTAACTTCTGCCTCTCTGTTTTCTCTTTCTTATAATAGAGATGTCGGATTGACAAAGTTGTTAAGATCGAATTAGATAGTCATTGTGAAATTACTTGGTGCAGTGCCTAAAATACAGTAGTTTTCCATAAATACCAATTGAATTAAAATTGGATGAATATAAATGGGCCTTGTAGGCATGCTCTGATGAGTATATATCATGTACAAGTATGTTTGTCATAGGCAGTCATCCTTGGGTCAGTGCGTCTCCTTTGAACAGTGCACAAAGAAGAACCGTGCTTTGCTTAGAAGGCAATATTGTGTAACAGCTAAGCTTGTGAACTCTGGAATCCATATTGCCTGGATTCAAATCCTTTCTTCGTCACTTACGGGCTGTATGACCATGGACAAGTCACTCAGTCCCTTTATATTCGCTGTTTCTTAGAGTTCCCACCCATAAATGGGAATAAAAATAGTGCTTAACATTATTGGGGTATTATAAGTATTAAATGACACAAAGTAAATGTTCAAGAAGTATTATTAATCAAAACATAGGGTTGGTGAGATGTTAGCTCCTTGCGGGCAGGAAACATTGTCTCATACTCCTTTGTGCCTCTAAGGCCTGACACACAGTAGAGGCCAAGAAATATTTGTTGAACTGAATGTGGCTTGGACAGCAAATAACCTAGCTCAGGGTTGTTATCATGGCTATATCCATCTCCAAATTAAGTTAACTGTATGGTATAACCCAAACATATAAACCACAATTCTGGCCAGTATTCCTTTAAATTAATACAAAATTAAACTATCATTGTTTCATTTAGTTTTACCTAAGCCAAAGCCTTTGAAAACACCAATAACATAACTTTTAAGGACATCTTAAAGTTTATTGATGTACTATTCTTGTGACAATACTTGTTCAACCTGTGTACTCACATTCTTACTTTTAATTTAGACCTAACTTCACTTTCCTGGAATAATTATACCGTGATCCCTAATACCTTTCTATATCACAAAATAATGAACAATTGAACAGGGAATATTCATTAAGATATTAATACACCTGGACCTTGGTGAATGGGTCTCACTGAGTCCCTTGAAGCCAAGTCATGAACTCCGAAGGTGGAAAGAACCCCTAAGGTCATCTAGATTCCCCTTGATAACAGGACCAGCAAAGGTTTCTCAGACTTACTGAATGCCTCAAGTTATGAAGAAGTTATGACTCAAATTGCTATGAGAGTCTTTATCGTTAAGCCAAAAACCATCTCCTTGTAGCTTCCAACTATTGATCCCAGTTTTACTAGGATAGGGAAATACAGAACTAATTGATTCTTCCCCCAGCAGTCCTTCAAACATTTAAACATACTTGTTACATCCACTCGGAAACATCTCGGTTCCTCTCACCCATCCTTCAGATTATGGTCATAAGACATAGACCTCTCAAAAATGCAATGCATTTCAATTAGTCTCATAAATTCAGATGGTTGAGAAATGGGTGCAGGATATTTCAAAACAATCACATTGTGTTGAACTACATGAAACAGCTAGTTTATCATCCCTTTTGGACATTCAAGAACAGCAACTTCATATGCCTCAGTTTTTCCCCCTTTTGTTAATTTTATTAGTATCGTCTCTGAGTTCATCCTGATCTCTAATAAGTATTTTTACAGGGCAAAGAGCACTTCTGGTTTGCACCAAAGTCTGTCTTCCAGGGTCATCCATTCATCAAAAATATATTGAACATCATCTAAATGCTGGGCATTTTGCCAGGCATTAGGGACACAGTGGTGAGAAGGTCAGTGTCCCTGCTCTTATGGAGCTTAGAATCTAGTGGGGAAGCCACCATTAATTAATTAGGAATATAAATAAATGTATATTTGCAAGAGCCATTACTGAATCCTAACCTCTTCCACAGTAAACCCTTCATGTAGCTCCTCTAATGGATTCCATTTTGAGAAAGGTGTTAGCCACAAACCCACAAGCAACTAAATAAGTTAACTTAATGAATAGCATTTTTTTAAAGCATTATTCACCTGGTTGATATAGAGTGCCTGTGAAAAAATGACAATTTGGGCTTGGCATAGTTAATGTTTAGTTATACTTCCAGGAAATAATTGGTCCTGAGTAATTCTTGTGGCTCTTCCACTGATGTTTTTTTGACCAGAAGACTCCAATCTGTCATAAAAATGACCTGTTCAATTTGAATGACTTGATAGGTAAAACAGAATTTGGGGGAAGTGCAGGATGGGAGGAAGGTGTCCTCAGAGTTGAGAATCACAGAACTGGAATTGACCTTTGTGGGTATCTGTTGTTGTTTCGTTCTCAGAGTCAAGTCTCCTTTGAATTCCAAAAGAATTGCTTTTTTTTCTGGGAAATGTTTGAGGTCTTCTAACAGTAGGCTCTAAATCAGGATAAGGTAATTTAAAAATATGCATTCACTCTTTTTGATGGAATTTAATTTGAGAAATTGGTAATGACTGGTACTCTAAAAAACTGGTTTCCTCAGCATATACAAAGCCCCACAAGCTGCATCTAACTAGAGACTGTTCAGTGGCTACTGTGTTCTGAGCACTTTGCTGAAGAAGTAATAGTAACCTTGAGAAGAGATATAATTTTGGGCTTTGTTCTTATGGGATAAGACAGGCCTTTGGCCATATGCACTTCTGGATTTTTTTTTTAAACAAAAAGTTTAATACTGATTCATCAAAACTGAGACAGAGTAAAATCTTTGAGTATCTACAATGTGTCCCATGGTAGATGGAAACTACTGATCTTTTCTGACACAATGAGTTGCTTTTCCTCTTGCATTGTCGTTGAACCTTTCTTGAACTTTATTTTCTACATATTTCATTCTGTCTTGCTCTGTAAAATAATGTTTTCTCTTCTATTTCTTCAAGTAGAGTTTGAGCATCTCGTGGCAGGGAGTTTTTCATCCTTATGTTCTTCAAAGCACCTACCTAGTGCCTAGTACCTAGTAGTTACTCAATGAATGTTTATTGAAATGTTTAGGTGAACTTCCTAAAAGCCCAAGTTGTTCTCCTGACTTTCAAATTACCACTTACCTCAGAAGGAGGCAAAACTGAAACATATAAAAAAAGGAAAAAAGACTCTAGGGTACAAAATTAAGTGTTGAACGTGTGCAGTTCAGAGTGAAAGATCTAGGAGACCAAAGAAGAAAGCCATCTTGAGTAGCTGGGAAAGATTTAAAGGTGGCGAAAGCATAGATGCTCCCTATTTTTCAAGGAGGTATGAATGAGTCGGAAGGAGCTATCTATTAGACAAGGTAACGACTTTTATAAATGCTGGAAGGAAGTACATGGAGCCAAATACACCTGGAAATAGGTTCATCTCACAAAACTATGCTTTAGATACCTGAGCAAATCGAGGCACTGTTTCCCACTTCCATATCTTTTGCAAAATGATTGGTTTGGATTTCATTAATGGCTTATAAAAACATTCCTTTTAAAGCAGTAGGATACCAATAATTCTTTCAGGATGTGTGTGTGGGGGGGGGAGCAGCAGGGGGAGTATGACCCACTTTCTTGGCCATAATTACTCTTTCAGGTGGTCCCTAAGGCTTCTTATCTGATCCCATGGAACACAATTTGAAGACTAGTAACTAAGGAGTTTCTAAAGGCTTGGGTGACAGGATGACTCCTCCCAACCAACAATGTGCACAGTTTGTGTGGAAAGACAGAGACACCATGACTGGAATAGAAGGGTGATGCTAGGAAGCAGTGGGAACTGAGACTGTGAACATAAAGCACTCAAGGACCATGCCTTGCACACAGCAAGCACCCAGGAAATGTTATGCAAATGTATATGGGAATGTGGTATTGTAGGCTAGGAATGTGAGAACATGTGGTCGTAGAAGTCTTGAATGGTGGTCACCAGTGTTTGGACATAATTCAGCAAGAAGCGTGGAGCCACCCCAGAATTTTCCACAGGGGAGAGACAGGATGAGCATGGTGTAAGAGGAGTCTGGAAATGAATTGGATCACTCAGTTAACTCATATTTTCCCTTTAATTAGAATATTATCTGGATATTGCTTACTAGAGAATTACTGTTAGTTTTCTAAGATGTAATCGTAGCTATTCTTAGGAAATGTGTGTTGAAGTTTCTTAGGGATAAAGGATTGTGATAGCTGCAACTTGTTTTCATATATATATATATATAATGCATGTTATATAATGCAATATATATATATATATACACATAGATACAACAAATATGGCAAAATGTTAACGGTTGGATCTAGTGGTGGGTATATAGGAGTTCCTTATAATATACGTTTCTGTATGCTTGCATATTTTCATAATAAAAAGTTGGACAAAACATGGGGAAAATTGTTTCTCTTTGATCCTTTTATAGAAGAAAGAGGACAATTAGTAATGATAATCATACACATTAGAAAAGTACTTACTTAGTGTTAGGCTGTGTAGTAAAGAATTTGGCCTAACCCAAAGAGAGGCCTGGCCTTCCTCCCTAGCTCCTGAAAAGCAATCTTTAAACCCTTGGAATGTTCCAAGTGATAAGAGTGTCTTTGTTACTCATGTTATTCAACTGCGGACAGAGTTGGGAGGTGGGGGGGGAGGGGTGTGGCAGACTGGAGAGTGTGCAAACACACGAGCAATCATTCAATCAATAGTGCCTATATAATGAAGCTCCAGTGAAAACTCTGAGCTTCCAAACTCTGATGCACGTCCCAGGTAGGCTGTAGACTTCATGTGTTTGTCACACAGTGATACCAGAGGGTAGCACATCCTGAGGACAAGGGCAGCTTTTGTCTTTGGAACCCTCCTAGACTCTGTCCTATGTGTCTTTTCCTTTAGCGTATTCTAATTTGTATCCTTTCCCCATAATAAACCATGAGTGTAATTGCTTTCAGTGAGGTCTGTTAGTCCTTCCAGTTTTATGGCATTATCCAACCTGGGGGTGGTGTTGAGAACTCCCTGAACTTGCAGTAGGTGTCAGAAGTGAGAAGAATCTTGAGGGCGGTGCCTTAAGACTTTGCAGTTTGGCTAACACCAGGCCTGGCATTATCCTTTGTATTTTTGTATTACTATTTAATATTCATAGCATAAACATGAGTTGGATAGGACCTACCATTTTGCCTGTTTCACAGATAAGGAAACTTCAGAACAGATACTAAATTGCCTAAGGTAATACAGTCAGTAAATGGTGGAACTAGAATTTAAATGCTGGCAGGCTGCTCTAGAGCTTGTGCATCTTGTTGATAAGGAAACAAGTTTATATCAGGGATATAAGTGAAAAGAATTCCAGAGTAGTTAGGTCCAGGGAGCAATGTAGGTTGAGTCCTGTCTGTCTGTTCTCTAACTGCAGTTCTATATAATAATAATGGACCTTCGGAATGAAGACCTTGAGGTATGGCAAGACATTGTACCCTGAAAGAAAGATTCAGTGATGTTTAATACTACACACTTTGTTTTCTAAGGCCATTAAGTGAACTAATTAATTTTATAAAGCAGTTCAAGAGTTCTAACAGAATGGTCTTTCTCATAAGCTTTTTCTTATCCAAGTAACAAGACTGCCACATTCTCTGACAATTCCATTAATAGGAAGCCTGCTGTAAAATTTCAGTGGCATGGAAAAAATGCTTTCAGAGAGAGAGAGAGAGAGAGAGAGAGAGAGAGAGAGAGAGAGAGAGCAGTCCCACACCTCTTTCCGCTAATTGATAGTTGACAATAATCCAAATCTAAATGACGTGTGCTTCAGAATTCAAACCTAAGAGTGGTAAAAACTTCAAGACCCTAAAGAAATTCTTTAAGAGAAGACCTATCTAACAAGCAATGCTCCTGTATACTCTTCATTTGCAAAATTCAAAGTGCTCCAATAGGGAAGTTCTAATTTTAACAGGCCACACATTTCAAGACTTTGCAAGCACTTTGGTAATTTTCTAAACCAACTAACTGAATATATATTAACTTTCAATCAAATTGTCATAAAAGCTTCCAGATAAATGATACTATATAGGTGCAAGCAAAACATGTGAATGACTCTCTGCAGCAGTCACCAGAGTTGGGCATTTGTTCTTTGAATACGTGCACTGATGTGTGAACAATGCCCTTACACAGGTTGTGATGGTGTTATTCTTTTCTTACCACCCCCCAAAAACCTGGAGGTAAGCAATTCACTAGTGGAAGCAGAAATAGACAATGTCAAAAACATATAAAAACAAGAGAAATACAAGATATTAAACCTCTGGTTTATTTAGCAGCTTTATTCTGCTAAATTGAGACTAACGGCCAAACGAATCTCGAAGAGGTTTTAGTTTGTGCCCTTCTATGAATTCCTTAAGTGGTTTATATTTCACCTAAGACAAAACAGAACAAAATACCCCACAACTCCAAACATTGTGTCTTGAGATTATGCTTTGCTCTGATCTCTACTAGTCATTTTCTGATTTTTTCAATCATTAAAAAAAAAATGTTCCAAAATATAATTACACACTGTCCTAAAACTTTATGTAGGAAAAAAAGAAACAAAGGAAAAAGAAAACACCACCAAAGGAAAATAGAAAACAGTGTTTGCACAGTTCCTTGTCTAGAAAATAAAAATAACAAAAGTGCATATCTCACAGGGTTGTTATGAGAATTATTGGGTTGTCAGAAAAGTCATGATATATTTTTTTCAATGTTTTTTGTTGCAAAAATGTGTCATGACTTTTCTGACAACCCAATAAATGAATTATGTTTTTAAAGTGCATAGAACAGTGCCTGGCATGTAGTAAGCTATATAACTTTAACATTTTTTAAAAAAATACAAGTTAAAAAAACAAAAGCTTTGCAGGCACAGTGGAATAAAGTGAGTGAACATCTTTTAGAAAACCTGCATTTGTCCTCATAAGTAATTAAGGATCATGAGGCAGGTCTGGAGGCAGAGAGAATTGAGGTATAGAAGGAGAAATGTGTTTCCAGCAAGTTTCAGCTAAGTGTGTTATTCTTTGGTTTATTTTCTTTATATGAGTTTTTTGGGTCCTGCATACTTTGAAGTTTTCCTCAAGGGAAACAGTTGAATTGGGACTCTTTGTGCGTAGAATCTTTGACCTGGAAGGTTGGCGCCTTCAACTGTTTCTCATGCCAAGCCTTTGAGATTCCCGTTCGAAAAGCAGACAGGAGCTTCCTTGCAAGTTTTTCTGAGAGAAATGAATGAAACTAAACTCCAACAGATTTCTGCCTTTATGGACCCTTAACTAGCCTAATTAGTTTGGTGAATTAGCAGTGTGAAGGAATGCAGAGTGTGGTGGGCCCCAGTTCTGGGGTGGATTCACAAGAGGCCCCACAGATCATGAAGCAGGACCAGTCCTACAGCTGGTGGGGACACTCAAGAAAGGCTGCAGTGAAAAGACTGCAGAAAAGCTACTGCCATCTTTTGGCTGATTCCACAGGAACATAGATTTTGAACTTAGAGCCATGCAAAATTGTATTTACACCTAGAAAAGCCTTTGTAATACCAAACCTAGTGAGTACAAGATATCACATCATTTACACTTTTGGACTTGAAAAAGAGAAAGAAAATTCTAAGGTGGGTCTGAATAGCTCTATTCCATCTCCAAAAGGAAGGGGAAATAACTGGAAATGGAAAATGTCATTAAGCAGTGACAGAAGGGGTCCAGGTCAAATGCAAAAAAGTATTTCCAGGCCTTCCTAAAACAGTTGTACTCAACCCAAACAGAGTCACACATTTTATATAACAATTATTTGTTAACATCCCTTTTACTACCCTGAACTAAAGCTCATAGATAATATAACGCACCTACAGGCATGATTAAAAAAACTCAGTATTCTGGTCTAGCTGCAAAATGAAATTATTTTTTAAAAATAATTTATAACAAACTATGTATTTCAATATATAAATGTTTGGGTGTGACTTCACAAGAAGACATAATACAGTGAATAGATGCACAAAATAACTTTACACTTAAGTAAATAAGAAAGGAGAGAGATCAAAGATGGCAGAATAGATAAACACTGTGCCTGCCTCCTTCCCTGAACATATTAAAATTACAACTAAATTATGGAAAAATCAAACTAAAGAACCATCTGAAGTCCGGCTGAACAGAAGTTTTATAACTAAGGATATAAAGAAGAAGGCAGGTCAAGGCAAGTAGGAGGTGTGGAGACTCAAAACTAGCTGGCCCCAAACCTCTGTGTGGTAGTTGAGAACCAGGAGAGATATCTCAGCCGTGGAGATTCCCCTTGGAGAAGCAAGAGACCCCAGCCTCACACCAGGCTCCCCAGCTTGTGGTACTGGTGTAGGGAAGAGGAGCCTCCACAACACCTGGCTGTGACAAACACTGGGGATTCCGACCACCCAGGTGGGACAGAAAGCTGCAGGAAACCAGACATCCTCTTAAATGGCCCATGCACAGATTCACTTGCTCGCAGGCACTCACCTTGGGCTCTGGTGGAGAAACAGTAACTCGGAGGACATTGGAGGCACACGGGGACAGACTGGGGTATGTGGCTCCAGAGAGGTCTGGAAGACAGTTGCCCATTTCCTTGTGAGGGAACCTTCTTTCGTGTAGCTGGCAGGCTGGCACCATCTTTCTGACCCCACCCCACCCATCATGAGAGGCACTTTCTCTGAGCAGCCAGCACCACCCACATTGCACTCCTTCTTGAAAAACTGTGGGAGTCTGCAGGACCCAGGTGGGCAGCACCTGGCCTCAGTGTGCTCTGAGATATTTGCTGAGTAGCTTCAGGCTCAGGACTGGCACCAAACCAGAGTCTCATTAACCTTTTGACCACAGTTCTTCCCAATCTAATGACTCCCAAAGACCCTGCCTCAGCCACGCATGTACTCCATGGGGTTTTATCAGTGGCTGAACCTTAAGGGAGCTGGCAGGTGGCAATAGGCCTTGGTGTGTCCTGGCTTTTTGCAGAGCTAAACCAGTCTAGGTATTTGTGGCAGCCGTCCTCAGTTCACAGTGGCCTCTCCCACATGCCTCCAGGGTTACCACAGGTAGTGAACAACTGCAAATCATTTTGTAGCTCCTATCAGGTAGTCCCTGGCAGGTCACAGACAGTGGGTGACCTAAGCCTGCACTAGAGCCCCTCAAAAAAGGCCCCAGAACCAACATACTTGGAGGTTAGCTTCAAACCACAGCAGAGCACTGCCCAATTAACCCCACAAGTGGCACACCCAAAATGCAGTCTCAACAGGCACCAGCAGCCACTGGGGTAAATCCCACTCAGTGGGTGAGCCCCCCCCCCCCCCCCCGCACAGCAGCCTATAAGCTGTGGACGTGACCAAACCCCAAAGCCAGTCAGCCTGAGAGTCTATCCAACCCACTGATGTGCCAATAGCAAGCTAGGCTCAACTATAACAGGAGGTCATGCATAACCCCCACAAAGGACATTCCTGGAGCACCTGGAGCAGGCAACTAAGGAGACTGTGCCAGGCCACACAGGGCACTACTACATAAGGCCATCCTGCCAAGACTGGGAGACATAGCAGATCTAGAGAATACATAGAAACAAACACATAGATGCAGCCAAAATGAGGGAAAAAAAAATACATCCCAAATGAAAAAAAAAAACAAGAGAAAACTCCAGAAACAGAATTAAACAAAATGGAGGCAAACAATCTACCAGCTACAGAGTTCAAAACAATAGTTATAAGGATGCTCAAGAAATTTAGTGAGATCTTTAACAAAGAGATAGCAAGCATAAAAAAGAACATAGAAACCATAAAAAAGAACCAGTCAGAGGTGAAGAATACAATAAAATGAAAAATGCACTAGAAAGAATCACCAGCAGACTAGAAGAAGCAGAGGATCGAATCAGTGATTTTGAAGACATGTTAGCATAAAACATTCCAAACAGAACAGCAAAAAGAAAAAACATTCCAAAAAAATGAGGACAGCTTAAGAGACCTCTGGGACAACATCAAGCATAACAACATTTGCATCAGAGGGGTACCAGAAGGAGAAGAGAGAAAGTAAGGAATTGAGAATCTATTTGAAGAAATAAGGACTGAAAACTTTCCTAACCTGGTAAAGGAAATAGACATACAAGTCCAGGAAGTGCAGAGAGTACCAAACATGATGAATCCAAACAGGCCCACATCAACACATTATAATTAGAATGGCAAAAGTTAAATACAAAGAGAAAATCCTAAAAGCAGCAAGAGAAAGGCAACTAGTAACTTATAAGGGAGTTTCCATAAGATTGTTGGCTGATTTCTCAACAGAAACTTTATAGGCCAGAAGGGATTGGCATAAAATATTCAATGTGATGAAAAGTAAGGACCTAAAACCAAGATTACTCTACCCAGCAAAGCTATCATTTAGAATTGAAGGACAGATAGAGTTTCCCAGACAAGAAAAAGCTATAGGAGTTCATCATCACCAAACCAGTATTGCAAAGGAATGTTAGAGGGACTTCTTTAAGATGGGATGGAGGTAAGATCAAAATTATAAATAATAAATGGTAATATCTACATGTCTATCAACAATTACTGTCATTGTCAATGGATTAAATGCTCCACTCAAAAGACATAGGAAGGCTGAATAGATTAAAAAAAAATAAGACCTTTACATATGTTGCCTATAAGAGAATTGCTTCAGATTGAAAGACATACATAGACAGAAAGTAAAGGGATGGAAAAAGATATTTTGTGAAAATGGAAACAAAAACAACAACAAAAAGCTGTAGTAGCAATACTTATACCAGACAAAATAGACTTTAAAACAAAGGCTATAACAAAGAGACAAAGAAATACCACTTCAGGGTACTTATCTGAAGAAACCCAAATGCAACTTCTAGGGGACATGTGCATCCGTATGTTCATTAGAGCATTGTTTACAATGGCCAAGAGGTGGAGGCAGCCTGGGTGTCTGCTGATGGAAGAATGGATAAAGAGGAGGTGGTACATATAAAATGGAATATTGCTCGGCCATGGAAGAGAATGAGTTTTTACCATCTGAGGCAGCATGGATGGACCTAGAAGGTACTCTGCTGAGTGGAGTATAAGATAGAGAAAAACAGATGCAATGTGGTTTAATTTATAGGTGGACTCTAAAGAACAAAATAAACAAACCAAGCAGAAACAACAAAAAAAGAGAGAGAGAAAAGAAGACATAATTCAGTAAATTATCCACATACTTCCTTTATACTTGAAACTTTGAAATAGGGGATAAATATCTTCATAGGTATGCGTGGAATTACTGTGATGCAACAGCTGTAGTTGTAGTGGAGGCTCAAATACTATAAATGACGTTGCTGTGGGTGATGTGACTATCTGAAATAGAGCACAACACTTGTTAAAGTTCCAAACTCAGCACAATGCTTAAAACTATGCAAAAAATATTCAGAATATTTAGTGTGTATATGTTAAAACAGAGTTAGGTTCTAGGCTTAGAAATTTATAAATGAGATTTTTTTTTTTTACGTCCAGTGGGACATGTGAAAGTTGTGAGAGATGTAGGACAATACCACATTGTGTGGGACTGTTCACACAGTGCAGGATGTCTGGTATCCCTGCTTCCTGCCCAGGAAACACCAGTAATCCCCTCCAGACCTCACTAACCCACCTCTCCACTTCTGGCCATTGTGACAACTAATAACGACTCCACGGAAGACCAGAACAGCCTGTGAGGGCATAGTACATTCTCCATGAAAAAAAATACCACTCTAGGACCTTGGTAATCTCACCAGGGAAGTCAGGCTGGGAGTCTAAGTAAGAGGTCAGGCTCCAAGGGGTGCTGTGTCTGTGTTCTTCTGTGAGAATATGATGGAACAGAGGGTTCTAAGTAACAAATAAGCTTCCTTCTCTATGTTTCTCTACTCTTTTAAAATTTAAATGTATTTCTTTAAATCAAATGTTTTAAAAATCAAGAAGCACGTAACAGATACCTGCTACACACTTCCCGAGTCCTCTCCCCCAAGGCATATACTTTCAGGTATTTCCTCTGGTATTTTACATTCATAGTTCTAAATAATGTGCTTTTCTCCCCTAGGGCTTAATTTTTTAAATACTTATACTTTTACATTATATAATAGTATACGTTATATTATTAAAATATTTCATAATCATAAATATTATCTTTTGGGCTTCAAATAGGGAATATAAACTTTCATACCAACATACAGCATATGTTAAAATTAAGCTATTTTCATATGTTTTAGAATTTACAAGTGGGTTTGCACATGCATCATTTTATGTGATCCTCACAGAAGTGTTGAGAGAGATGTTGTTATTGTCACTCTCATTTGAAAGATAGGAAATTGAAACAGACAAGTGACATGTCCCTTCAAATCACATGACTACAAACTAGCAAAGACAGGACTAGAGCCCAGAATGTTTGCTCTTAATATACTCTTGTTTTCAACCTTTCTTTGATAGCTAACCTGTGTATGGGACTATTCTGCTTAGATTCCCTTCTGGCAAAAATTCCTTCAAGGCCCCATTCCAATGGCAGCTTCCTCCTGAAATGTTTGCTGACTCAGGCAGGTCTTTTCTGTGTCCCCAGCAGTTTGTCCACAACTCCATCATAGCACTCACCACAACGAATCATGTTGTTCTCTTCATGCTCCCGAAGATGGACCGTGAGCTCATCAAAGCCCTGGCCAGCTTCGAGTTTCTCTTTCTGTCCCTAGAGCCCAGTGGTTCATCAGGCACATGGGAGGTTCTAGTCATACAGGACTGTGAAGAGGCATCTTTGTACTGAGACCCATGCTAAGTGCCGGGGTGACAGACAATTAGACAGAACATGTTCCCTGACATCCAAGCCTCCAGTTTGGTGAATATGTGAATGCATGAATGTTACTCTCTGAAAGGACAGAGGAGCAATGATTTCAGGAGGATAGCTATACAGAGACTAAAGTCCTCTCATATTTGGCTCACTTTGCACCTTAAAACTTAAAAGATTAGCCAAAACAGACTGAAAGAGATACACATGGAAGACAAACTAGATTTATGAGGTAATGAAGATCTCAAGAGGGGGAATAGAGTTAACAACAGATGAGGCCAGTAAAGGTATGTTCTTACAAGAGCAAAGATGAAAAATGATTTTTGGTGAATGGAAATGATTTACAAGTAAGGCCAATAGGAAAAGTTTACATTAATGGAGAATAGGAAATAGTAAATGTGTGGACTGATATTTTATCTGGAAGAATATTAAATAGCTTTAACAACAGAGAAAATATCTTTGGCTTTCTATGTGGTCAAGGAGAAAGGCAGAGTGGAACAATTTAAAGAGATAAGTCTTTATCAGCAACATGGTAAGAGAGAAACAGTAAGATTTAGCAATAAATTAGAAATGGATATGAAGTTGACGGGAGTTTATGGAGTTACCAAATCAAGTGCCACTGAGAAATTGTCAAGGAAAACAGAGGAGATATTTTTGTTGGGGAGGTGAATAATTTTTCATTGTCTAGTTGGGAAAAAGTAATGGCAATGAATACCTAGTAGAAATTACAGTATATAGCATACAGGTTATATCCATAAACGTCTTTGAAAGGTAATTGAATTGCCAGTCTCCCATTTTTTTTCTTTTTCAACCTAAGAAGGAAAATACCCTCATTAACTTTGGTAAATAACCACAATTTTAAATAAATATATAATTATAAATACAGTTATAAATAAATAAGTATAAAGAGGTAACCTATTCTTGAAATGAAGGAAAAGTTCTTGGCTTTTATTGCTTCCCATACAGACAACTTCTGAGGATTGTATATACCAAGACCAGTACCTCCTCCAGCACCTCCTTCCCATGAAGAGACTAGATGTGATATCTATTGTTGGATTAAAAATTGCAGAGGAAGTAAAACTGTCTTCATTCACAGACAACAGGATCCTGTACGTAGAAAATCCTAAGAACCACATGCAAAAAACTATTAGAACTAATAAAAAAATTCAACAAGATTTTAGGATACAAGATCAATATATAAAAATCAATTATATTTCTATGTACTAGCAATGAACACTTTGGAATGTTCTAACACTAGACTTTGACGATGGTTGCAAAACTTGGTAAACTTATTTTTTAAATTATTGAATTGCGCCTTTAAAATGAGTGTATTTTATGGCATGTAAATTACACCTCAGTACATTTTTTTTTTAATTGGGAGATGTCAAAAAGGAATAAAAGACTTTTTTTTCCCCACAAAGTGAGGATTTTATTCATTATTTGTTTCTAATTCCTATGCTGTAATCTCTGGTGTTGTCAGAGATTGGGGTAGAGCCTCAGTTGGGGTATTTCTAGGCCACATCCAGAGTAGAAGTTGAGATATGAGTGTCAGTGTCATAAATTTCAGCACTGACACCAGAGGGCAGAACTTTGACAATCACACTTGTACTGCTGTTTATCTCAAGTGCGCTGAGAATCTGGTCACAAAAAACCAGACCAAGGTGAAGTGAAAAGTCAAGGTGGGTAAAGGACAGTTCTGGGCATGTGGGGGAGGGTTGTCAGGATCCTTATTCCCTGGAGTTGGATAGGTCACACCCTAAGGGGAAAAGAGGCATTAGTTGTTTGGGAGGAAACACTACCTCCTTGACTTCCACCAGCCAGTCACCTCCTTGAACCAGTTCAGAAGTCCTCCTGGCTTTCATAACCCAAATAAATACAACACTCAGAACTCTCAACACTCAGCTCTCAACAACTCTCAGGGTCTGCAGCAGACAAAGATGAAAACACAATCCTGAGGATCTACAACTGAGCATTGCAGAAATTTCAATGGCACAATTTCCACTAATGGCCCTCTGCCTTTGGCATTTCAATCTTACCCACTTATAATTCGAATCACATTTGTAAACATAAAACATTCCCAGGAACAACTATCAGAATATTTAATACTTTCATGAACAATTTGTATTTCTTGTCTAGAAATATCATGCAAACCATCAGTGGAGTAAATTTAGATTCTGGGCTCACAGGCAAAGTTTTCAGATAAAATCTTCCATGCTTTGGTAATTGAAATAAACAGGTGTTCAAGGGGAGAAAAAAAAGTTCTTTCCTTTTTTTTTTTTTTTTTATAATGCAATCATGCAACTCATGAACTGATTCTAGGACATTTTGCCTATAGCCATTTTTATTTAAGTTTTGGTTTGTTATTTTTTAATCTATTATTTTTTAGAAATATTGAGAGACATGAAAAATACAGCACTCCTTTGTTATCTGTCATATTTTGAAAGTGCTGCCAACTCTGGTTCAAAGAGAGTTGACTATTTGTAATGAATATTAATAATAGACATAATAATAGCTACAAACACATAGTAGGCCTTGACATAAACTTGTTCTAATATTCTGTAAAGAAGTTTTAGTGAGGAAACTAAAGCAACTTGCCTGTGGTCACATGAGGCAGCTCAATAGATTTGTAGCACCAGGCACTGTGCTAAGCATTTAATATACATTATAATCTTTAATCTTCATAATAAATCTAAGGAGAAACTATTATTCTTATTTTATGGATGAAGCAACAGGGATTTAGGAATAATTCTTGTTACAAGTTGAAAGTTGTGGCAAGAATCTCATCAGACTTTAACTGGTTTATCACTTTTATGTGGCATCCAGCAACTCTTCTTTGGTGATAAAGGTTGTGTATCAAGTTCTGCAAGAGTGTCAATGTGAAAATGAATTATTATAATTTCCAGAAAAAGCTAGTTAAATAAACTTACTTCTTTTAAACCATTTTTAAAAATTAGTTTCAGGGCCAGCCGAGTGGCGCGATGGTTAAGAGCTCGCTTGGGATGCCAGAGGGCCCCGGTTCGGATCCCACATATGAGGGCCAATGACACTGCCCTCTACAGCTAAGATGCTGAACAACAGCTCAACCTGGAGCTGAGCTGCTGTGGGTCGCCAGCGACGGCGTAGGCTGCAGTCCCTGTAGCAGTGGGTTCCCATGGGCTACTGTGTGTAGCCAGCAGCCAGCGTGAGCGGCCAGCAACCGCAGTGAGCGGCCGTCCAGAAGCCAGTGACTGATCTGCCTCACCCGGGAAGAGTGCAATGATGGTGCCAACTTGGGCCAGTGAAGCAGGGTCCTCCACAACTAGATTGAAGAACAAAACGACAGCAACTTGTCTGTTCCCCTTCCCCCAATTCCCCAGCACTATTCCCATCCCCCCAATTCCCCAATAAAAATCTTAAAAAAAAAATTAGTTTCAGGTGTACAAAGCAACATAATAGACATTTAAACCCCACATAAAGTAATAACCCACCCCTCAAGCTACTATCCCTCTGACATGTTAAATAGCTGTTACAATACGATTGACTATCTCCCCTATGTTGTATTCCACATCCTGTGACTATGTATACCTACATATTTAGTTATACTTGACATTCAATACTATTCTACTTCAGCTTCCGGTGTATAGTGCAGTGGTCAGACATCTACACAGTCTGCGACGTAATCCCCTGATAAGTCCAGTGCCCATCCGGCACCCTACATGATCTTTACAACATTGTTGATTACATTTCCCACAATGTATTAATTACTAACTTGTACTTCCCAATGCCTCCACCCCCCTCACTCCACCCCCAACTCCACTCCCATCAACCAGCCTGATAGATTTAGTACTTATTTGGCATCATACATAGTTATTACATTATTATTGACTATATTCCTTATGCTATACCATATATTCCCATGACTAACAGTAGTCATGTACTTCTTAATCCCTTCCTTTTTCACCCATTCTTAACCTCCCTCCCATCTTAAAGTAGTCCCTTTAAGATTCCTTTTAATATTGGTTTGGTGGTGATGAACTCCAGCTTTTCCTTGTCTGGGAAGCTCCTTATCTGTCCTTCAATTCTAAATGTCAGCTTTGCTGGGTAGAGCAATCTTGGTTGTATGTCGTTGCTTTTCATCACTTGGAATATTTCCTGCTGCTCCCTTCTTGCCTGTAAAGTTCCTGTCGAGAAATCAGCTGACAGTTTAATGTGGGCTTCCTTATAGGTAACTAACTGCTTTTCTCTTGCTGCTTTTAAGATTCTTTCTTCATATTTAACCTTGGCATTTTAATTACGATGTGTCTTGGTGTTGGCCTCTTTGGATTCATCTTGTTTGGGACTCTATGTGCTTTCTGAGCTTTTATGTCAATTTCCTTGAACAAACTAGGAAGTTTTCTGTCATCATTTCTTCAAATAGGTTTTCAATTCCTTGCTTTCTCTTCTCCTTCTGGTACCTCTATGATATGAATGTTGGTATGCTTGGTATTGTCCCTGAGGCCCCTTAAACACTTCTCAATTTTTTGGATTCTTTTTTCTTTTTGCTGTTCTGTTGGGTGTTTTCTTCTACCTTGTCTTCTACATCGCTTGTTGGAGCCTCTGCTTCATCTAATCTCCTGTTGGTTCCTTGTAATATATTCTTCATTTCCATTATTGTATTCTTTATTTCTGACTCATTCCTTTTTATGGTTTTCATCTTCATTTTTATGCTTCCTATCTCTCTGTTGAAGTTCTCCCTGAGATCATTGAACATTCTTATAACCAGTGTTTGGAACTCTGCATCTGATAGATTGCTTATCTCTGTTTTTCTGGAGCTTTGTTCTGTTCTTTTATTTGGGACGTGTTTCTTTGTCTCCCCATTTTGGCTGCCTCCCTGTGTTTGTTTCTATGTATTAAGTAGAGCTGCTATGTCTTCCAGTCTTAGTATAATGGCCTTATGTAGTAGGTGTGCTGTGGGGTTCAGTGATGCAGTCTTTCTGGTCACCTGAGCCACATGCTCCAGGTGTGTCCCTTGTGTGGGTTGTGTGTGCCGTCCCTTTGTATTTGAGCCTTGGTTGATAAATGCACATCAGTGTGAGGGACTGACCCTTAGGCTCACTGGTTGTGAGGACTGGCCTTGACTATAGGGGAATTGTTGTTGTGCAGGGGCTGACCCTACAGATCAGGATCTGCCTCAACAGGACTCCGGTGTCTGCCCAATTTGCCCCTTGGGTGTGTTGTACTTGGAGGCAGCGGGATAATGCTCCAGCTCATTTTGAAGCTGGCCACTGGGGGCGACAGCCCTAGGACCACCTTGGAGGGAATCCGCTATAGATCAAGTTCAGCCACAGCCTGTGCCCCACCTAGGGGTACCCAGCAGGGGCCAGGAAGAAATCCACAGATGGCTGCCAACATGCTGTGCTTGGAAGAGCCTTGAGAGGCCAAGCTGTGAACCAAGGCCAGCTGCTGCTAGTGCCGGCTTAGGGATGCTCAGCCAGAGGCACAGGACATGTTCAAGCCAGATACTGCTTGTCTGGGTTCTGCGAAGCTTTGACAGAAAAGTCTAGGAAAGTCTACAGCTTGAGCCAAGGCAGGTGGTCTAAAATGTGATGAGGAGCCTCTTTGAGAGAGAATGGAATGAGGCCTCCAGAGGAGAACAGAAAATATTTTTTATTCCCTAGTCCATTGCTGGTGTGGCGGAGACATTGCCAAGTGTTCACCAAGCCCACTTTACTTTCCTATTGGGCCCCTTTGCATTAGGTTGTTGCCATGTGAGTTCTGGCCAATGGAAGTTGGGAAATAGTGATGCACATTACTTGCCGGCCTGGCCACCTCTTCTTGATGACCAGCTATGTGTTGACAACGGTGGTGTCACAAAATAGGAGTCTAAGCTTCTCAATGACTGCTAACCACATCGGATTGTGATGTGAGCAAGCAACACATTTTTTTCGAATTAAGCCACTGAGGTCTGGATATGTGTGTCACAGCAGTGACTAAAACAGCTGACTTGGACCTTCCGCCATAGATCTTCTAAGCAAAGGATAAATGAGGTCAAAGATATCTAGCCTGTGGGCAGAAGCAGGCCAAGTTGGATTTTTAGGGGAGTATGAAAAACAGTGTTGTTCTCTAGATAGCCTCAATTTTATGACATTTTACCTACCTTCTTCTCATCAACAATAGAATCCCCCCCCAAAAAAAAAATTCATTCAAGCATTGCCATTCCCTTTGCTTTGCTTCTGTTTTGGACACAGAGTTGGAGAAGAGAAAAAAAAAAGTTAAAATGGAATCAGAGAAAAGGGATTCTACCTGAAATTGCTGGACCTTTAAACTCCTTTGATAGTTCCATCCCCAGAAAAAGTAGCCCCTTCCATGTGCTGAAATCAGACCTCTGGAATCAGCCCTCCTCCACCTTTCCCCGGGAGCAAGCAGCATGGAAGGATGGCCCGGAGAGACAGGGCTGGTTCAGTCTTTTGAAACAGATTGCAGTGGTGAGGGTCCTGTTCTGTGCACCAAAAATACATGAATAGGCTAAACCAGATTTCACCTCCCTAAGAAGAAAATGCTAAAGCTTTTTAAGAGCACCGTTTATATACAATAGCAAATATGTTCATTGTAGATCACTTTTAGCTGTTCATTAAACCAAATCCCCTGGGGACATTTTATGTCAATGCTTTGGAAATTAGTCCTTGTTACTTTATGTAATTGAAAACAATAAAGCTAAGTGCCTGTTATGTTCTTCTGTAATTTGAAACAGGGACTCCCAACCTCAGGTCTTATCTCCAGGCCCCCAATGGCCTCAGAGGTAATGATGGGAATCTGTGTATTATTTTCATTATATCAGAAAACCTTACAGAAATGGGACATTTAACTTAAAGCTGTATGAACTAAACGTCAAATTTCTGTTTTGTGGCTGAGATTACATCAGCATGGTACAATAATTATCTCAGAGGATAAATGATTGATAATTGATTATCTCATGCTATTTGAGCACTCTGAATAACAGTTATTTAATGTCTTTGATTAATATAAATGGGTTAATCAGCCAATAAGGCTTTCATAAAGAACAACTTATATAGGAGCGTATTCTTAGCAGTTTATGAATCTAGCCAAAAAAATGGAAGCAACCCAAATGTCCATCAACTAATGAATGGATAAATAAAATACGGTATAGCCATAAATGGCATATTATTCGCTATTTAAAAAGAATGAAATACTGATATACACTACAACATGGATGAACCTCAAAAACCCTTATGCTTAGCGAAAGAAGCCAGTCACAAAGGACCATACATTATATGATTTCATTTACATGAAATGTCCATCAGACACAAATCTGCAAAGATAGAAAGTAGATTAGTGGTTACCTAGGACTGAGATGGAGAGTGGGGAGTGACTATTAATACTCGGAGTGATGAAAATTAGATGATGATGATTGCTGCACAACTCTGTAGATATACTGAAAACCATTGAGTTGTTATACACTTAAATGGGTAAATTTTATGGTATATAAATTGTGTCTCAATAAAGCTGTTAAAATTTTTCAAAATCATGAATTGAATTCCAAAATTTTATTTGACTTTACCCAAAATTTGCCTGAATTAATGGAATCTTATAGCTGGGGAGTAAAGTTGAGTTCCGGATAAACAACAAAAGCAAACAATAACTATGTCTTCCCTCATGAGATAATGCTAGAACTTCAGCCCTTTCTCCTCACTTGCATTAGGTCTTCTCCTGCACCCTGTTCCTTTCTCATGGCAAGAAGCCATGAGATAAGACTGCGGCCCAGGAGAATCTGTTTCTCTCAGTGCTCTGTCCCCATAAAGGACCCAGGGCTTCATACATTTTCATTTTCATGCAGAGAATAAGGCATGTGGCCCTTCAACCACACCAAGGCCAATCCTCCTTCTTGGCAGTTTTCCCTTTTCCCTTTGCAACCAGGTTTACATGGCACTAGGTCTGCACACATGACACTTTTTCTTTTTCCCCCTCTGAGGTATTTGACAAATTTCTACCAAAGTCATCAAAAGGTACAACAGCGTTCTTCTAATGATAAGTTGTAAGACAATTGTGAAAATTTCAGAAAATATATAAAAGTAAAAAGAAGAAAATAAAACCACTACCTAGTGATAACCTTTGTTAACATTTTTTCTAAGGTATGATATATATGTATATCATACCATATATATATATTTTTTTTACCCAGTTGATATAATACTGTAAATTCATTTTTGTAGACTATAGGAATAATGTAACTAGTCCCCTTGTTGGTAGTAGCTGCTAAAAGGCCTAGAGTAGAAACCACAAAGCCTTGAAACATTCATGTTCTGGAGAAAACTCATCTTTAGCTTTATTTTATGTTTTTCTATTCAAATTTCTTCTATCCTACTTTTCATATTCTCTTATTTCTATATTTAATCTTATTTTATTATATGTATTTCTATAAACCACTTTAAAGGATTTCCAAAATAAATAATTTTTCCATCATAACCATTTTTTTTTTAAAGATTTTATTGGGGAATTGGGGAAGGGGACCAGCCAAGTTGTTCTTCAATCTTTGTTGTGGAGGGAGCCAGTCGCCATCTGGCTGCCCATTGGCAGCTCGTGGCCTCTAAGCTCAAGGTGCTGTGTTCCACCTTAGTTGTGGGTTGGTGTAACCACCATCCCATGTGGGAGTCAAACCCAGCAGCCTTGTTGTTAAGAGCACACGCTCTACCCACTGAGCCATCCAGGCGGCAGCTCAGCTCAAGGTGCAAAGTTCAGTCTTAGTTGCGGGTGGGCATAGCCCATCGTCCAGCAGGCAATCTTGTTGTTAGACCAACTGAGCCATCCTGCCAACTGTTGGCAGCTCAGCGACAGCTCAGCTTGGGCGCAGCATCACTGGCCCATGTGGGAATCGAATCGGTGGCCCTGTTGCTCAGAGCTCGTGCTCTTAAGCCAACTCTTAACCAACTGAGCTACTCTGCCGGCCCCCACCATAACCATTTTTAAGTGTATAGCTGTTCACTAGTGTTCAGTAGTTCAGTAGTGTTAAGTATATTCACATTGTAATCCTGCAAAACTGAAACTCTATACTCAGTGAATAACAAGTCCCATTTCCCCCTTCCTCTAGTTCTAGTAATCACCATTCTACTTTCTGTTTCTATGAATCTGACTACTTTAGATGCCTCATACAATGGTATCAAACAGTATCTGTCTTTTTGTGACTGGTTTATTTCACTTAATGTCCTCAAGTTTCATCCATGTTTTAGCATATTGCAACATTTACTTACTTTTCAAAGCTGAATAATTTCCCTTGAGTGTATATATCTCATTTTGTTTGTCCATTCATCCATTGATGGATATTTTGCTATTGTGAATGAAGCTGCTATGAACATGGATGTGCAAATATTTCTTTGAGACTTTGCTTTCAATTCTTTTGGATATATAGCCAGAGGTGGGGTTGCTGGACCATGTGGTAGTTCTATTTTTAATTTTTGAGGAAACACCATGCTGTATTCCATCATGGTTGCACCATTATATAATCCCACCAGCAGTGCACAGGGTTCTAATTTCCCTCCTCACCAACATGTGTTATTTTCTGGGGTTTTTTTGTTGTTGTTTTTTTGTAGTAGACATCCTGGGTATAAATGGGTATAAAGTGATATCTCATTGTGGTTTTGATTCGCATTTCTCTAACAATTAGTGATGTTGAGCAGCTTTTCATATACTTGTTAGCCATTTGTAAATCATTTTTTAGAGAAATGACTATTCAAGTCCGTTGCCCATTTTTGTTTTTTTGTCATTGAGGTATGAGTTTTTTATATAGTCTGGATATTAATCCCTTATCAGTATCTGATTTGTAAATAATTTCTCCTATTTAATAGGTTGCCTTTTCTCTATGGTGATGAATCCTTCGATGCAAAGAAGTTTTTTTTTAAGTTTGTTGTTTTCCCATTTGTCTATTTTTTCTTGTATTACCTGTGCTTTTGGTATCATGACCAGTAAATCACTGCCAAATCCAGTGATGTGACGCTTCTCCCCTATGTTTTCTTCTAGGAGTTTTATAATTTGGGGTCTTATGTTTAGATCTTTAATCCATTTTGAGTTAATTTTTATATATGGTATAAGATATAATGGTTTCACTTCATTTTTTTGCATGTGAATATCCAGTTTTCCCAGGACCATTTGTTGAAGAGGCTGTCCTTTTCCCATTGAAAAGGGCTTTACTTCTGGACTCTATTTTATTCCACTGATCTATATGTCTATTTTTATGCAAGTATGACACTGTTTTGATAACTGTAGCTTAATAATATGCATTAAAACCGGGAAGTGTGATACCTCCACCTATGTTCTTCTTTTTCAAGATTGTTTTGGCTATTTGGAGTTCCTTGAGATTGCATATAAATTTTAGGATGAGTTTTTCTATTTCTGCAAAAAAATGCCATTGAGATTTTAATAGGTGTTGCATTGAATCTGTAGATCACTTTGGGCAGTATCGACATCTTAATAATATTGTCTTCCAATTCATGAGTATAAGATGTCTTTCGACTTATTTGCATCTTCTCTAAATTTTTTCAGCTGTGTTTTGTAGTTTTCAGTGTATAATTCATTCACCTTGGTTTAGTCTATTCCTAAGTATTTTATTCTTTTTGATGCTGTTGTAAATGGAATTATTTTCTTAATGTCTTTTCAAATTGTTCATTGTTAATGTACAGAAACACAACTGGTTTTTGTGTGTTGATTTTGTATCCTGAAACTTTCCTGAATTTGTTCATTAGTTTTAACAATTTTTCTTGGTGTAATTTTTAGAGTTTTCTACATATATGATCATTTCATATGCAAACAGATATAATTTTATTTCTTCTTTTCTGATTTGGATGCAATAAACAATTTTTTAATAGAACATTTTTTCCTGTTTAATTGAGATATAGTTGAAATATAACATTGTATTCATTTTAGGTGTATAACATAATGATTTGACATATATGTGTATATATTCTGAAATGATTACCACAGTAAGTTTAGTTAACCTCCATCACCTCACATACTTAACAATTCTTTTTCTTGAGATGAGATCTTTTAAGATTTACTCTCTTAGCAACTTTCAAATATATAATACAGTATTGTTCACTGTAGTCATCATGCTTTACATTACATCCCCAGAACTTATCTTATAATTAGAAGTCTATAACTTTTGACCACTGTCACCCATTTTCTCCATTCACCTCTGGCAGGTACCAATCTGTCCTTTTTATCTATGAAGGTTTTTTTTTTTTTGAGATTCCATATATAAGTTAAATCATACAGTATTTATCTTCCTCTTTTGACTTATTTCAGTTAGCATAATGACCTTAAGATCCATCCATTTTGTCACAAATGGCAGGATTTCCTTCGTTTTTATGGCTGAATTTTATTTATATATATATATATATATATATATATATATATATATATATATATATATATATTACATTTCCTTTATCCTTTCATCCATTAATGGATACTTAGATTGTTTTCATGTCTTGACTATTGTAAATAATGCTGTAATGAACATGTGCCTGCAGATATTTTTTTCACGATAATGATTTCATTTCCTTCAGACAGATACCTAGTAGTGGAATTGTTAGATAATATGTTAGCTCTGTTTCTAATTTTTTGAGGAACTTTCATAATGTTTTCCATAGTAGCTACACCAATTTACATTCTCATCAACACTCAAGAAATGTTCCCTTTTCATGTTCCCTTTTCTCTGCATCCTTGTCGACACTTGTCTCTTATCTTTTAAATAATAGACATTCTAACTGGTGTGAGGTACTATTTCCTTGTGCTTTTGATTTGCATTTCCCTGATGACTAATGATATTGAGCACCTTTCCATGTACCTGTTGGCCATTTGTATGTTTTCTTTGCAAAAATATCTATTCACTTTTTCTGCCCAGAATAAATTATATGTATCACTTTTTACTATCAAAAATATATCCCACATCATTAAAATATTTGAAAACTTGATTTTTAGTTGTTGCCTATGAGTCCATCATCTAGATGTGCCATAATTTACAAGACCATTCCTCATTCCTCTCTTGTTGGACATTTAGGTTGTTTTAAATTTGTATTATGATGAACAATATTCCAAAGCGTATCATTGTGTGTTTTCTTTGGTCACATTTAAGACTTTTTTCCCCTTATGATAGATTTCTAGAAGTGGCTCCACTGAGTAAAAAATTATGAATATTAAGGCTTTGACACATTTTTCTAATTTGGATAAGCATAACTTAAATATATAAATTGAACATACTACATTTAGGATACATTATATCTACCTTTTCAGAAATTATATTACATCTTAAATTTTTAGATGGCATGAAATATACCTTATATGTAGCTTCAAATGCAAAATAAATGAATTTTATATTATATAACACTGAGCTGTTTTGTTAACTTTTACAATTATATCCAAATTCTGTCCCTATTTTGGGGTGCTTGACAACCAGTACTGAAGGGATTCTGAGGGGCCAGGATGGGGTGGGAGGGTACTCTAGGAGGTCCTAAGTAAGAAACAACAATGGGGCCAGTTTTAGACAGTTTTTAAGGACAGAGGGCAAGGCTTAGAGTCATTTTCTGAGGAGATATAGGACAAGCCTGAAGGGCCTGAGGCAGATACATACCTGTGGTTTAAATGAGGCTAGTATCACAGCTGGGGAGCAATTGGCAAGGCAGGAGTTTGGGGGTTGTCACAATGATTGGAAGGGTACTACTGGCATTTAGTGAGCAGTGGTAAGAAATGTTAGAGACATGAGTATTCCCTAAAATAATTTTCCAGCCCTTAATGTCAATATATCTCCCACTGACACAGACTGGGCTAGTTTTGTGTTGACACATTTAGACTCCAAGGGCTTCCCTGTATTCTGTTCCTTTAACCATTAAGGACCATAGAAATGTGGACATTCAGTGAGTAAATAACTTTAACGTCCCTAAATGAGCACCACTGAATGCTGGATACCTTTTAAAAATGTGTACTCCAATAACGAGAATAAAAAGGGAAAATGTATATTTATTAAAAACATGTTACATACCACAAACTTTATGTGTTTGTTTTCTATGGCTGCTGTAACAAATTCTCCCAAACTAGGTGACTTAAAACAGAAATTTATTCTCTCACAGTTCTAGGGGCCAGACATTCAAAATCAAGGTGCCAGGATTTGAGGGGCTGCATTCCCTCCAAAGGCTCTAGAGGAGACTCCATTCCTTGCCTTTTCCAACTTCTGCTAGTTTGCAGGCATTCCTTAATTTGTGGCTGCTTCCCTCCCAATGGCCTTCTCTTCTTTCTGTGTAGTGTTCCTCTGCCTCACTCTTATGAGGACACTTGCCGTTGGATTTATGGCCCAGTTGGCCAAATTAGGATGATCTCATCATTTCAAGATCTTTAATTTAATCATATAGCCAAAGACCCTATTCCACATAAGGTAACATTCACAGATTTTGGGGATTAGGACATGGGTATATTTTGGAAAGACCACCATTCAGCCCACTATACTTTACTTCCAGAATCTTGTCAAAGTTTCTAGCAATCTTGTGACACAGGCATCAATATCCTTTGTTTACAAGTGAAGTCATTGAAATTTAGGAAGAATAAATATTTGGTAAAAGCATCCTGGCACATTCCAGAACTAAGATTCACCCCTTGGCTCCCTGTCACCTGGATCCAGTACTCATGAGATCTGCTCCACGCCTGGTCAGGTACATGGCACTGCCCTCACTAATGCAAAAGTCAGCCTCAGAAAACAGTGTTCACAGGTGGCCTTGTACACTCTGCTGGTGGCGATCTAAACAAAGTAAAAGTTCTCTTTGCTAAAGGAGCATTCAGTCTAATATGAGAAAGAATATGGTCAAGCAATTAAACACGTTCTTTTCACAATCAATTCTAAATAGGCATCAATAGGTAACCTAAATTTAGATAATCATGCAATGTTCCAAAAGTGTCTTTTTCCATTTTCTTAGCCTTTGAAAAAAAAGACACATTTCTTTAGCTCAGTCCAATTTATTCTCTCAACATTTGTTGAGTACCTACTACAATTTATGGTATGAACCTCCTTTGAAATCCTTCTTCCCCTATTTTGGATGTTTTTATTTTAGAGTAAGGATACATTTGAACTTGCAGAAAATAAAATGACATGAAGATATTTTGGCATTCTCTACATCTTGGGTTATTTTTTTAACCTAATTTATTGAATATTAACTTTTTGCCTTACTCTTTTCCTTTGCTTAAATTTAAGACGTTTTAAATAGCATTAAGATTTTACATAACTGCAAATGGTTACTTCTAGTTTTTTTTTTTAATTAAAGCTTTGTTTTACAGTTCAGATTTAGGAATGGTTTGAAACAGAAGCCAGGGGTGCACTTTTAGTCAGGACCATCAAAGCAGCTGTAAAATAAAGGGAATATCATGCTGCTTTTCAAAGATAGTTCATCCTTCTGCCAAGGATGAATTTTTAACAGATATATATTACTATGGCTCAAAAGTGATACATCTCACATAGTTAAAAAAATTGAAAACTTAGAATCACAACACCTTTTAGGGAGGGGATAAATTTCTTAGTAATCTTGTATGTTTAAGGAAATAATATATTTAATGAACTCACACACAAATAACATCTGTTATCACTGATTGGGGAAATTTAGTGAAAATACAAAAATTAAAATGACATTAATATGCCCAAGTTGGAGAGGATCTGCAGAAGAGACTCTTGTTTAGATGCTTTAAAATGTAAATAGTGCCCATCAGGGGACATAGCCTCACTTCACATAATGGTTTTCAGATAAGCAAGTACAGGAAATTTGAACGAATTCTATAGGGGCATAATTAAAAATAAATAGAAAAAAACCCCACATATTTTATAAAATAGCTTCAAGAAAACAGACAGAGATGGATTTTGCATTTTCAGAAAATGGTGAGCATGTAGCAGAGGCTTGGGATCTGAAGTCCCCAGTGATGCAAACTTCCTTCCTTGTGTATGTCTACCTGCCAATTTACTTAAAAAAAAAAAAAGACTGTCTTTAGGGAAGAGAAGTTATGTGCTTAATGACTCAGTCCTTGGCAACCATCAATAATTATGCTAAAGACAACCAAAGAGTGTAACCTACATACTGCAAATCCAAGAAAATACTAGAGTGGATAGTTGATGATAGATGATCAATAAATAGACAGGTAGATAGGTAGATAGATAGATAGATAGATAGATAGATGATAGATGATAGATAGATAGATAGATAGATAGATAGATAGATAGATAGATAACCTTATGGTGAAATGGAAAAGTAGGCAGAATGACAGTCACTCTGTCTTTTCCTACAATAACGAATAATGGCCAAATCTCAGTGCATCTACAAACATTTATTTCTTGCTCGCATTACATGAAGGCTATTGGTTGACTAGTCTTGTACTGAGCTTGGCTCAGCTTTATAAGCCTCCTCATTCTGGGAACCAGGCTGAAGCAGCAGCCACTATTTGGGGCATGCAATACTCATCTTTACAATTTCAGTGTCTTCATTGTGCTAAAGTTCTGCATGTCTTCTGTATTCATGATTTTTGTCTTCTTAACATTCAAATGCACTCCAGCTTTGGCACTCTCTTCTTATACTTTCATTGAAAGTCGTTTCAAATTATTGCTACTTTCTGCCAGTAAGATGGTGTCACCTACATATCTTAAGGTATTGATATTTCTTCCACCAATTTTCACTCGTTCCTCTGAGTTTAGCCCAGTTTTTTGCATGGTCTATTCTATATACAGATTAAACAAATAGGTAGATAAAATGTACCATTGTCTAAAGGAAACCATCGCCTATAGGAAAACTTTCTGTCTCTCCGTATTCTGTCTTGACAGTGGCTTCCTGTTTTCAATACAGAGTATGCATCAGGATAATGCACCCATTTCTCTCAGAACAACCCATAGCTTTTCATAATCAATTCAGTCAAAGGGTTTACTGTCATCTATAAAACATAGACTAACTTTCTTCTGCTTTGGAGCACTCCAGTATCCAGTGAATGCTCACAATAAAAATGACAAAACTGAAACTCTCCTATTTCAGGGACATCATGAGAAGGCAGGGGTTCTTTGGAAAAGACAATAATGCTAGGGATAATAAAAGGCAGCAGGAAAAGAAGACCAAATATATGAAATGGATTGACTCCATGTAAGAAGCCATAGGCATGAGCCTACAGGAGCTGAGCAGGGTTGCTGAGGGCTGGACACTGTGGACATCATTCATTCATAGGGTTGCCAGGAGTTGGATCAGACTCAACAGCATGTAACATGATACTCATAATGAAGAGCAGAAATTGAGGGACAGGGCCAAGCCAGATAAGGTCATTGTAATTTTCTGCTGGGACATAGCATAGTCCTCATCTACTCCCATTTCATTGACTAAAGCAAGTCCAAATTCAGTAGGGTGAGGAAATATGTTTCATTACAAGGGAATATGGTAAAGGTGGAGAGGAATGAAAAAATTGTGAACAAATCAAAGAGTCTATCACACGTAGGGTGCAGAAAACAAAGACACATATTTTAAAGAAAATATTATGACTATTAAACACTTAATACAATTCTAACAGAAAACTCCTCTAGTCAGTGGTGGACCCAGATTTTATGGGATCTTAAACATGTGCAATCTTTGTGATCCTCTTTAGGAAAATATGATCAAATACTATTACAAAATTAGGGGCCTTGAGCTTAAGCTTAATTATCTTCAAGGTAAATTCAATTTTGCCTTCAGTTTATATAATGTAAAAAATCTAATTCCACTCATCAATAAAATTGTAGCAAAAACATTCTCCACTTCAAAACATATATTAGCACAGTTCTTTAAAAATAAAATACTATGATTTTTAATAAGTGAATGATTATTTATCCATTTGGACCTAAGTATAATAAGATAACCTTCTGTCCTCCTAAAGTCATTTAGGTCAGAGATTAAAAAGGAGGCGGGAACTCCCTGGAAGTCCTCATCTGAAGAAACTCATCAATTCACATTTTTGTTTATTCAAAGATCCAAATTGGCTGCCATCGTTTAATGTCTTATGATCTCCTCGTGGAGCTGTTGTAATAAATATGTTCATTTTTGGAAAATATATTTGATCCCCCCATCTCAGAAGATAGCTGATTTGTAGATGCAAGATGTTTACTACAAAAATATTAATATATTTTTTCAGTTAACAAAAAAGTAATTCATTTCTTATAAATGTTCTATACTACTACTTTCTATTGTTGAGAATAATGGGGAAAATTATAGATGGTACAGTTTTCAAGCCAGGTGAGCTAAAACTAAACAATAAGAAGAGTGCAGGGTTAAATTGGAGTGTTTGGCAATAGATCCAGAACAATTCAGCAGGTTAAGATATAATGATACGTCGAAAGGTGGAGGCCAGAAAGTCTTTATCGTTTTACCCTTCACTTGGTATGATAGGCAGGATAATGGTCCCCAAAGAAATCCACTTTCTAACCCCTGAAATCTGTGAATATTTTATGTTACACAGCAAAAGTTACCTTACAGATATGATTAAGGTTATAGACCTTGAGATGAGGAAATTAGCCTGAAATATCCAGATAGGCCCCATCTAATCACATGAATCCCTAAAAGCAGAGACCCTTTTCCAGCTGTGGTCAGAGAAAGAGATGTAATGACAAAAGGGTCAGTGAGACTTGTGAGAGAGACTCGACCTGTTATGCTGGCCTCCAAGAGCGACCACAGCCCTGCTGACACATTGATTTTAATCTGGTGAGATCCTTACTGGACTTTTGACCTACAGAACTTCAAGATAAATTTTTTGTTGCTTTAAGCCACTAAGTTTGTGGCAATTTGTTACTGTAGCAATAATAATAATAATAATAAAACTAATACACTTGGTTTAGCAGGGAAGTGAGTCACCTGATGACAAATGCAGATGGTGTCCTTAATTCCCTGGTGTGAATGCTCCAGGAAGATCAAATTCCCTGAACCTCAGCACCAAGTCTTCATCTTAGATCCTCACCCAAGTTTCTGAGGCTTTTCCAGGTACATACACTGCCACTCTGCCACAGCACACCAGGCATTATTTCCAACCCAGAAATTTCTCCTAGTTTCTCTTTTCGAGTTTCCTCAGTTTGTGTTTGTAAAGTGACATTTCAGAACCTCTTGGTTTAATTATTCTGCATGAGGTAAAGTGGGAAAAGGCACTTTGGCAACCTTGTGGGTCACATTCTCCAGTGTGATCAAGCAGTTCGCAGTGGATTGGGGAAATGATTTGGAGAGGACATTTATTTTCTACTGGCACAGCGTTTGACAATGTGGCTTGTTCATGTTGCTGAAACTGAGAGCCTATAATGTTAAGTTCTTCTGTGGTCCTTTAAATATGGACATACTTGGACTGCTAAACTGCATTCTGATTAAATCCTCTTAAACCTTATTGCAATGAACGCATGTCTGAATTTTGGTTCTTGGCTGAACATACTGCTGTGCAAAACAAGTATCTGTCTAACTCCAAAGGGGATACTCAGGAAGAAATCATAAGAGGAAGCTTTAATTAAAAACAAAGGCAAAAGTGAGCCACTGAGGAAAGTTAGAAAAATATTGAGAATATGTGCAAAGGCAAAAGATGGACTGATTCCAAAATATTGCTTAAAACAGTTTGAATGGAAATGGCCATTGACTGGAGGTGAGAAACAATTACACATATAATATTATGAATGGTTTTCTTTGCACATGAAATATGCTGGAAAATGAATTCAAACAGCAGTGAAGGCATGGTAAATAAATGAGCTAAATCTACTGAAAAGAAACAGAAGTCCTTTTGGAGGAAGACACTGTGAAAGAATGAAGCCATTTGTCAAATAATGGACCAGAATGATGAGCTTTGTATTCGCTGACATTATAAAGTTATTATATAATATTTTAATATACTTTAATATGTATTCTTTTTCATCATCAAAGGACTTAATAATGTTGAGGCGAGTGTTTAGCATCCTCACGGGGTTTAATTTCTGGATCTCAGGTGTGCATCACTGGAAAAAGAGAATGTAATATTAGTGGAGCATTACTTTGCCCAGAATATCGACTAGTTATAAAAATCAGTCATTAAAAAGAAGCACCAGTTTACTGTCGTGATTTATATACTAGAGATTGGCAGAAGAGAAGGTTGTGTTCCTAAACTGGAGATATTTATTCATGTCAACTTTCCATTATAATCCAAGTAGATGCCCCAAGAATATATTAGGTATTTCCTCTTGAGAGACAGCTAAGTGTTAACAAAGCGCTCTGGACTTGGTGCCAGGACACCTGGGTCCCAGCCCCCATTCCTCTGCTTTTGGCACAATACTAGGAGGCAGGCTTCCAAGAGCCTATTCTCTATCTGAAAAATGGAGATAATGTTACCTATTTTTGTCTGATTCACAAAATAAGGTAATGTGATATATCGCAACATAAAAGTGCTTTGTAAATTTTAACGGGTTCTGTATATTAGGGTCCTTACATTAGGCTTAAAAATACATATGGGATATAAGTCATTGACATACCAATTCAGCACAAATATACATTTTTATAACTTTTGGTAGAATTTTATCAAATTTTAAAATAATAATAGTTTTATGATGTGGCTTGTCATCGACTTAGGCTGTGTGTGTTTATAGTGATGTCTATTGCACATGAATATTTGGAAAATAAATGTTGCCTTTTGCATAGTTTTGCCTAGAGCTAGCTTTTTACCTTCGTTTCTGAGTTTTTCTCCTATTTGGTGTTGACAGCCAAATTGTGTCTTCATGAAGGTACCAGAACAAATGTTAAAATCACTGATTTATTGACCAGAAAGTATTAATTTCTTATGTGCATAGCATTATACAAGGTACTATTCTGTAAACTCAGCAAAATGAGCAGTTTGATTCTAATTTTTTCCTCTTCTAAACTGACTAGCTCTTTGTCTGAATTAATCAAATCAACCAGTAGGCTTTTGGCTTTCTGCAGATACAGCTTAAATGTCAGTTTCTATCTCCAAGCTGCTATTTCGAGAATTGGTGATGTGTAGGTGGAAAACACTTTACTATTTAGAAATAGAGTACTATACAGTAAGGTTCATAAGAAAGTTATTTTCACTTTGTAGTTTTTATTTCATTTAACTTTTTATTGTAGAAAAATTGAAACATGTGCATAAGCCTGTGGGGTAGTATAAGGAATGCCCTCATACACCTAACCCCACTTCAACAATTAACAACTCGTGGTCAGTCTTGCTTTATCTGTTCCCACACCCAATCCTCCCCTAGCTCATATTATTTTGGAGTAAACATAAAAGATTATATAATTTAATGCATAAATACTTTAATATGTATCTCTAAAAGACAGAATAGTTTAAAAAGTAACCAGAATAGCATTATCACACTCAAAATAAAATTAACAGTAATTCCTTAATATCATTACATATTCAGTATGTGTTCAAATTTCCAACTGTTTTATAATATTATAACTTTTTGCAGTTTTTTTCAATCAGTATTCAAATAAGTTCCACAATTGTGATTGGTTGATATGTCTCAATTCTATTTTAATCTTCAACTCTCTCTTTTTTTCCCTCTTGCAATTTATTTGTTAAAGAAACTGGGTCATTTGTCCTGTCATTTTTTTCTACAGCCTAGATTTTACTTGGTGCATCCGGTGATATAGTTTAATATGTTTTTCAGTCTTATCTGTTTCTTGAGTATTAGTAGTTGGATATAGCATTGTGCTGTTTAATATAACATCATATGTAGCTTCTTTTTTAAAATAAACCTTTTATTTTAGAATAGTTTGATTTACAGAAAAATGCGAAGACAGTACAGAAAGTTTACACCCAGTTTCCCCTATTATTAATAACTTCAATTAGTATGGTACATTTGTTACAATCAATAAACAAATATGGATACACTATTATTAACTACTATCCATACTTTATTTAAATGTTCCTAGTTCTTACCTGATGTTCTTTTTCAGTTCCAGGAACCCATCCAGGATACTATAATTTAGTTGTTATATCTCCTTAGGCTCCTCTCAGCTGTGACAGTTTCTCAGACTTTCCTTGCTTTTTATGACCTTTACAGGTTTGAGGAGTACTGGTGAAGTATTTTGTAGAATGTCCCCCAATTTGGATTTGTCTGATGTCTTTGTCATGATTAAACTGGTGTTAAGGGCTTTGGAGAGGAAGACTACAGAAGTGAAGTGACATTTTCATCCTATCACATCAAAGGTACATGCTATACACATGGTTAATTACTGGTGATGTTAACCTTTATCACCTGGCTGAGGTAGTGTTTGTCAGCCTTCTCCAATATAAACCTATTCTTTCCCTCTTTCCATACAGTTCCCTTTGGAAGGAAAGCTCTATTTGAAGTCCCTATTTATGGAGTGTATGGAGTGTATAATTATGCTGCATCTCCTTTAGGTGGAATATTTACATAAATTGTTTTGAATTCTTCTGCATGGGAGATTTGTTTCTTCTTATTTATTTATTTATTTATTTAATCATTGATTGATATCTGTATGATTCATGGATATTCATTATATACCTTTTTTAAAAAATTATTATTAGTTTCAGGTGTGCAGAACAATGCAATAGTTATCCTTTTCACCCCTCACAAAGTAACAACCCGCCTCCCCCCCATCCACTGCCCTCCCACCCCTGATATCATACTTATCTATTACAATTCCATTGACTCCATTCCCGCAGTCTACTCCACATCCCATGACTATATGTATATATAATTATAGTTGACATAAAATATTATTCAACATCAGCTTCAGAAATACAGTGCGGTGGACAGGCCTCTACACTGTCTATGAAGTGGTCTCCCTAACAAGACGAGTCCATCTGGCCCCCTAAAAAAATATTTACAACATTATTGATTATATTCCCCAGACTGTCTTTTCTATCCCTGAGACCATATTGTAGTTACCAATTTGTAATGTCTCGTCCCTTCCCCTTCTCCTTCATCCCCACCCCCTCCCAACTAGCAACCCTCAGTTTTTCCTCTGTGTCTCTGAGACTATTTCTGTTTACATTTTTCATTTATTCAGTTCTTTAGATTTCACATATAAGTGAGATCATATGGTATTTGTCTTTCTCTACTGACTTATTTCACTTAGCATAATGTTCTCTAGGTCCATCCATATCGTTGCAAGTGGTACGATTTCCTTCTTCTTTATAGCTAAGTAATACTCCATTGTGTAAATGTACCATAGTTTCTTAATCCAGTCATCTACTGATGGGCATTTCAGTTGTTTACAATTCTTGGCTAATGTGAATAGCGTTGCAATGAACATAGGGATGCATATATTTTTTCGAATTAATGTCTTGGGTTTTTCTGGATAAATATCTAAGAGTGGAATTCCTGGGTCATAAGATAGTTCCATTTCCAGTTTTTTGAGATACCTCCATATTGATTTCCATAGTGGCTGCACCAATCTGCATTCCCACCAACAGTGCCCCAGGGTTCCCTTTTCCCCACAAACTCACCAGAACTTGTTGTTTGTTGATTTATTGATGATAGCCATTCTGACCAGAGTGAAGTGGTATCTCACTGTGGCTTTTATTTGCACCTCTGTAATGGTTAGTGAGGTTGAGCATTTTTTTGAAAGCCTGTTGGCCATCTGTATGTCCTCTTTAGAGAAATGTCTCTTCATATCCTCTGCCCATTTTTTAATTGGGTTGTTTGTTTTTTTTGGTGTTGAGTTGCATGAGTGTTTTATAAATTGTGGACATTAACCCCTTATCAGATATATCATTGACAAATATCTTCTCTCAGTCAGTAGGCTTCCTTTTTGTTTTATTGATGGTTTCCTTTGTTGTGAAAAAACCTTTAAGTTTGATGTAGTCCCATATGTTCATTTTTTCTTTTACTTCCCTTCCCACAGGAATATATCAGTAAAAATATTGCTCAGGGTAATGTCTGCAAATTAATTTAGACCCTCTCTTTTCTTCTAAGAGTTTTATGGTTTCAGGTCTTACATTTAAGTCTTTAATCCATTTTGAATTTGTTCTTGTATATGGCATAAGGAGGTGGTCCAGTTTCATTTTTTTTGCATGTGTCAGTCCAATTTTCCCAGCACCATTTATTAAATAGACTATCTTTAACCCAATGTAAATTCTTGCTTTCATTGTCATAGACTAACTGCCCATATATGCATGGATTTATTTCTGGGCTCTCTATTCTTTTCCATTGATCTATGTGCCTGTTTTTATGCCAATGCCATATTGTTTTGATTACTGTAGCCTTGTAGTACGTTTTAATGTCTGGTAGCATGATACCCCCAACTTTGTTCTTATTTCTCAGGATTGCCATGGCTATTCAGGGTCTTTTTATACCTTTATTTTATACTTTTTTGTTGCTCAAATTGTTCCAGCTTTGGCCATTAAGAGCTCTTTAATTGGCTCCTGTGTCCCTTTGTCACAAGCCTATTGTTGTGAGAGTGTGTGTGTGGGGGGGCGTCGGGGGGGGCGTCGAGGGGTTAAGCACTTTCTTACTTTTTAGCATACAAGATACTCCAGGCTCATCATATCATTTATACTCTCTGCCCAAATCCTAGAATCAATCTTTTCTCCAAGGAGCCCTGGTTTCATTTATTGGAGAATAGTATTAAAAACCAAGATCTGGGCACCAAGTTTAATAAAATATTTTCAAATCTTTCTTTTACTGCCATTTTGTCTACTTCAGAAATTTTAAGTAATTTTTTATTATAGTTTGTTATTATAAGGTTTTGATTTTTTATAGTTCTAATTTTCAGAAGTCCTTTTTGTCTAAGATATCAGCCTATTTTGAATATTAAGCCTTTTATTTCAAGTAAGTAATTTACTTACATATTTTATTTCTATAGATCTTACTATTAAATCTCGAATCTAAAAATTTGAATTTTTCTACATCGTGCCAGTTCAATCAGTACAAGTGGCTATTTGGTTAAGTTATGCTAAGTGTCTGTGATCTCTGACTATTTTTTAAAAATTTTTAGTGAATTAAGTAAATATTTTGACATCTTGTAATTACAGTGTACCTAGAGAAAATGGATAAAATGACAAATATCATAAGAAAAGATTATGTTTAATTCTGTGGAAATCATACAGTAAAAATTCATTAAGGCAAATCCTTCTAAGGTGGACTTTCTGAATAGCTAGATAAACCAGTAGGTAATTTTTTCATTGTAAAATTTGTGAAGTACTTGTTATGAAAATAAATAATAGAATATTAAAAATCTAATACTAGAAGCAAAAAACATTTTCAAGGATTGCCATTTATATACAAAATACACTAATTACATTTTTTTACCTATTTATTAAAGGTCTTTTCATAGAATTTATTTTTTAAAGATAGGTTTAGGAAAGTTATCCATTGGAATTTAAAAGCCAGGCAAACCTAGCAAAACAACTTACCAACTATTTGACATCTGTCAGGTTAAATTTTTGGTGTTGTTTCTTCCTCTGTAAAATTGTTTATGAGACAAATTATTGATGTGTGTAATGTACTTAACATACATATTTACATATATCAACATATACATATATATACAATTTAGTCAGACAATTAAGTTCGTGAACTCATCCTAGGAAAAGAGCTACATACCTCACTGCTGAATATCACTATGGTCACTTTTGAAGTATTCCCCTTAGGAAGCTATGCACTAATACCAGTGCTTAGTCCCTTCAAAACAATTTTGGAACACTTTTTCTGGAATGGCCATAAGAGCTGTCATTGTATTACTCTTGATGTCCTGAATGTCATCAAAGTGTCTTCCTTTCAATATTTCCTTTATCTTCGGGTAAAGAAAGAAGTAGTTGGGGGCCAGATCAGGTGAGTATGGAGGGTGTTTCAGTACAGTTTACTAGCTAAAATCTCCCTCACAGACAGTGCCTTGTGAGCTGGTGCATTGTTGTGATGCAAGAGCCATGAATTGTTGGTGAAAAGTTCATGTCATCTAACATTTTCACGCAGCCTTTTCAGCATTTCCAAATAGTAAACTTGGTTAACTGTTTGTCCAGTTGGTACAAATTCATAATGAATAATCCCTCTGAAGTCAAAAAAGTTTAGCAACAGTGTTGCAACAAGTTCACGAATATAATTGTCAGATCTTGTGCGCGCACACACTTGCACACACACACACACACACACACACACACACACACACACAAAGTATTATATCTAGAGCCCAGTCCATCCAAATGTTCAATAAGTTTTCCCTTTCTTATCTTTAATATTTTATTTTTTTCTACATACTTTAATATTACTTTTCTTCAGTAATAGTCAAAACTTAAACATTTTGCTAATTCATACTGGCTTCACCATTCATTACAAATTAGTGGAATTTTGCTATAGTTAATATTGTTTCTCTGTATCAATACTGTATGGGAATTTAAAAATATATATTAATGAGTATTTCTCTTTTGTATTGCTTTGTGTGTGACCTTTGCTCATTTTTCCCAAGGCGTTAGGATTATATTATAGCTAGAATGCAAAACTAAAAAGGGTTTCAATATTCAGCTTTTAATATTCAAAGCAGAGGTTTTGAGTTTGCAGCAAGAAAATACTTCTGAAATCTAGGCTTTGTCAATACTGCAATTTTCTAAATACGTTTAGCTCCATGTTGACTTTGTCTATGTAAGTTATCAAATACCAGTGATAGACAGAATTCAGGATAAGATCTGAGAGAATATCAGGTAACTTGGGAAGATCAAGAAGAATGAGAAGGAGAGGTCAGGCTATCTCTTTTGGCTTAGGTGAGATTTGCAGCAAAGAGAAGGAAGACAGAGGTAGGAAGTAGGACCCTGTCGGGACCATTCCTTTGCAGGCAGAAGCACTGACAGAAGGAATAGTGCCTTTGATATGTTGAAGAACACTGAAATCAGAGGGCTTTTCCTTTTTTCGCTCTGTGGAACCCTGGGAGGAGACGTGGGCGAGTGGCCCAGCAATGGCACTTAGGAGAGAAATTGTCTAGACCAAAGAGTCTGGTCTCCTGACTTTCTTGGCTTATGCGTAGTGAGTTGGGGATCCAGAAGTGCCTGTGTGTTTTGGTTGGGTAAGCAAAGATCCAGGAAGGCCCAGTGGATTGACAAGATGTAGGGGTGTGACAGAGGCAAATGGTTGAGTGGTGGGAACCTACACAATTACCCACAGTGCAAATGGGACTATGAGCAACCAGCAGTCACAATTCCAGGAACCAGACCAGGCACTCAATTGTAGACACTAGTGAGGGCCCGTTGGAGCCATTATCTGAATCCAAAACCTTTTCTTACCACCACTCTCTCCACTCCCACTCCCTTCATATGATGTCATGACAGTGTCCTCGAGTTGAGTAAGTGGAAGAAAAGATCTTATAAACCAGCATTTTCGTAAAAGAGATTGACATGACCCAAAGAGACATATTAAACCACCAAAAACTCAGTTATAGTGAATCTGTAAATTTAACACTCACTATCCAGAGGGTGAGAAAGTATAAATCAGCTGTGAGAAAAAAATTTACTACAAATAGAAAGGGATTTGGAGATGATGAATGCCTTCCCTTATCCGACTGTGCTGAGGATCAGATGGGACAGTTTAAGGGAAGCAACTTGGGAAAGTGGAAGTGCTCATTACAGGTAATGACCTTGGCAGCTGCATGTTTGACCTGAGTGTGCTGGGATCACGACCACACAAGCTGCAAGTACATCTCAGCTCTGGGGTCCTGGCACCATGGAGAAGCCAAGTTCAAGCCAGTTACAAGGGGTCAGGTAGAAGAAACCGGAAGTGAGTCGAGCTACAGATTCATCTGAGAAGTTGCAGAAGGGAATCCAAGTGGCAGCAGAGGACCGGGTCTGAGCACAACCTCCTGATGTGGGGAGGCAACATGGAGGTGCGCTCTCCAGGAATGGCACAGGGCCTAGAACTATCCAATGCTTTCCTTAATTAAATGTATTATGCAAAAGACTGAATATCTAAAAGCAGTTTCCTTGAAGGTGTGCGACAGAGTGTGGCTCTTAGTCCCATGAAAGGAGCTTTGAATTAAAATTAAGAATCATCTTGACAGGGTAGAGAAATATGAGAAGGTTAAGTCATAAAAATAAGTAACATCAGGATAATTAATTAATGGGAAATTTTCTTTAAAGGTTTGTATTGAGTAAAGAAAGTATTTGCGAGAATGTGGGGAAAGAAATAGATTCAGGGATCCTAATGGATTATAGGTTCATTCATTTATATTTATGGCACCTAGTAGGTTCTTTGATAGGTAATAAAGAGATCCTTGCTAATGATCTAGTAGGAGCCCAGAGAAGCCAATAGGTCTTTAAAACAAACACACAATAATGGGGGAGAATAGGAGCACCGAGGAAGGTCAGAGAGAGAAAGACATTTTTCAGCCTGAACTAGCCAGTGTGGTATCTAGCTGATCAAATATCTCAGAGCATATTCACTGAGGGCCTGCCATGTGCTAGGCTATACTCGAGGATACAGGAGTGACTGTGGAATGCCAGGGAGGCTTCTTGAAAACAGTAATGCCTAAACTGAGACCTAAAGGAGTGGGCAGTAGCTCGGTGAATGAGTGGGTGAAGAAGGTGTTCCAGGCCAAGGGAACAGCATGGGCCAAGTCCTGAAACAGAAGAGAATTGCACATTGGGGGAACTGAGCATGGCTCAATATGACCTGAGATCAGGTGGGAGAAGTGGAGGGAGGTATGGCAGGAGAGGTGAGCAGAGGCCAGATGGTGAAGCAGACCAAGGAAGCAGGGGGAGAAGGATGGATGCAAGAGGGACTGGGCAAGTACAAGTGACAGGACTTGGGGACTCAGTGGACTTCAGGGCAGATGAAGAGTTCAGAACCAGCCCAGGTTTCTGGCTTGGGCAGCTGGTGGTGCTGTTTACCTGGAGAAGCTACCCCAGAGACACAGTGAGCAGGTGTGCCGGTGAAGGCCCATGGAGTTCAGCTGGGACTTCCTGAATTTGAAATTCCCATGAGAAACCCAAATAGAGCCCCAGAGAAGCAGTTGGCTGTTTGGGTCTGGGGTTCTAAAATGGTATGGGCTTGAGATACAAATTAACAAAATTCAAGATGCCTGACTATTGAAAAATAAGATTCATATCCTTCTCTTTTCTTCAATAGAGCTGTGAAAAATGGTATTTGTTTTTCAAATTTAATGCCATAAAAACAAAATTTTGGAATGTATTTGAAACATGAATCAAGAATATCACTCATATTAAATAAGTACTCGGTAATTAAAAAAGAAATCAGTTTACTGATTTAAAATGTTGGGGTTTTAGACATTTTTTCTAACAAAATTATAAAATGCATGTTTTTAACTTGATATATTGTTCTTTTTACTCTTAGGATTCAAATGCTTTACTGTCTCTAATTTCTTATTATTGTCACTATAGCCTGGTTATCCCTTTTTTTTGAAGCCACAGATCAAATTTCAATCATCTCTTGCAGAATTCAAATCATCTGTGAGCTCATTTCTTTTTTAAATTTGATATTTTTTGTATTGAGATATAAATGACATGTAAAACATTGTGTATGTTTATGGTGTATGTGAGGTAATTTCTTTGTACCTTCATTCAAGCATACATGAGCACTAAAATTTTGGCAATTTTTCAATAAATGTGGTAAATACTAGCACAGAACAACCTTGATCGGTGTGGCTGGAACCTAACTTCTAGCTAGCTGTGTAGTAACTTGTGACTTAAGCTCACAAACTGCCATACACTGGGAAGCCTTGGATTTTGAAATGTGAATCATTGTCCTTCTCTCAACAGAACCAGGTGGGTTGAAGAGTGAGCTCCAAGCTTTGAGCCCTGACTGACCACGAGGCCTGGGATCATCACTGCTTTTGCCCAAGGCTGGTGCTGCTTGACTGTGAGCCCAGTATCCACAAGGTCAGGCTCTTACTAAAACACTGCACAACATGCTCTGTGTTCACTGTGGATTTTTTATGGGATGTAAATGGAACTGTCAGAGCTAGACAGAGAGCTCCCTTATGTCAAAAAACAATTGTCTCGCTATGTACAAGTTTCTGTTTTATCATAATGTTACAAAACTTCCGAGGGAATGGTGACATAAACTAAGTATTTGAAATCTGTTTACCAGATATAAAGGACCCAGAGGTCTTTTCTGCCAATTGTATATTCATGGCTTGGCAACATCCCAGCGGGTAAAAGCTCTACCAAAAGACCATCGTGTTTGTCACTTGTGAAAGGTGAGTTTGGGAAACTTAGTATGATGGTATGAAATGGATATGAAAATACTATTTGGAGTTTCAACTTTAATTCCAGATGCCTGAGAAACTTTGAAATTGTTAGATAATGTATAATTGGCAAGGCTTATCTTCTGATGCACAAACCATATTCACACAACTCTCTAAAAAACAGGAGAAAGTCCCCAAAGAAAGAGAAGAAGTGACATGTTGAAAATGTGGCTTATTTATCAGAAAAGAGAGATTTTATTTTTACTTTCTTACATTAGCTGGGGACAATTGATTTTTTTTTCTGACTCCAAATTATTTAATAAAAATAGATTAGCAAAAAGAAATGTAGAAATCTGTCAGAATACATTTGTGGAACAATGATAAAACAATATTTGCAAAGCTGTAGTCATATAGACATACATTCGAAATCACACAGCATTTATTGAGCCTTTCCTGGGAGTATACTGGATGCTGAGAAACAAATATATAAAGGAACTAGAATACATGGCCCATATGTATCAACATTGTTTTTAACAGTTGACACTATTGTTTGATTTAAATCTAACTTCCCTGATGCATTTAGTCAGATATATTTGTGTGCAGAGTAGGCAGTTAATGTCAAATAAAACTTTGAAATCCTCCATTTGATTCAGTGTAGACTGTCAAACTGTTTAATTTCCTCCAATGAAACTTTTCAGCCTGAATTACCCAGTGTACTAACTATTTGATCAACTATCTCATTAATACATATTTACTAAGGGCTTACCAGGTGGTAGGTTGTACTAGAGGATACAGAGAATTGTGAATCATCATCCACATTTTGGAAGACCTTATACTCCAACAAGATAATGACAACATATACACAAACAACAGTCATTTATCGTCAGGCAGGGCATGACAAGGGCCAATGACACATTGAAGAGAGGGTAAATGTCGTGGAAGTTCAGAGGAAGAATAGGTGTCTATGGGTTTAAGGATCTAGAAAGAATTTTGACAGAAAAAGCTCAAGCTTTATATTTAAGATTCTTATGATTTAATGGAAAATAATTCTATAGTGACCAAAAAGTTATCTTACATGAACCCTCAAACTTGTTTATGTTGTGTAGTTCTATTATGAGACTTATGTACTCGTATTCCTGCTGTATAATTTTCAAGTTTAGTCCCTAAATTCTTTCAGTTACCAATTAAAAACAACGAAAACCAAAATTAGTTGCATGACTATGTATCTTCAGATAATATATTTCTATAAGTTCAGTTATATATGAGTGGTACTAAGAAATCAAAAAGCTATGTAATTGAACAAGAAATTTTATAACTCTTAATGATAATATTACATCTCAGAAGAAAAAATGTGACCAGATTGTTTTACAATAGTACATTAATTTATTGTCCTTCAGGTCTTCTTCAAATTCAAAAGACCTTGTTTCTTACTTTGAAATTACTATGAACCAGAGTTACTATTTTTCATACAAACAAAATAACCACAGTTTTCAATTTTCAAAATGAATTTTCTTTCTCTAACCCAAGAAGACCCAAATAAATCAGCGTTTTCCCAGTTTTATCTAAGTGTTAATTTCTTACCAAAGATTCTGTCATAAAGGCAGAATTTGGGGGAGATTTAGTCCTAGAGTAAAAAAAAAAGTCTATATAAAGGAAATGATAATGTAATTTTAAGAAGAATATTTATAGCTGTGAGTACTAGTTTATTCTTTTAAACTGGCTCTGTAGTTTGAATTGGTCTAAAATAAATAACCCTACTATATTTGTGTTGGATGATTGTTCAGCTATTACATGTGTGCAGAAAGGTGGTGCAGCACGGGGGTTAAATGCCCAGACCCTGGAACCTGATTCGTCTGGGTTCAAATCCCAAACCTACCGCATTGCGCTGCATTACCCTGGATGGATTGCTTACACACACTATTGTTTTCTCAACTATTAAACAGGAATAATAACAGTTGTTATCTCAAAAATGAGTTAGTATGTGGAAAGCAATTACAATTGTGCCTAGCAAGAGCAAGCACTAAACGCTAGCTGTTAGTGTTATTCTATTTTTATGTAGCGATAACTGCGGGTGTGCTGTTTCTTGACTTTTTTTTTTATCTAAAACATCTCTTCTTTTCTCTCCTTCCTCCTCCCTTACTCCCATCTTTTAGACTATCTTGCATTTCTATGGCCATTTTCCATTGTCTAACACAGTGTTTTCAGAAAGGTGCTCAATAACTTGGATGAATGAACCAAACTCCTTTCAGTCCCCTCAGAGTCACCCCTAGCCCTCTGACCCTCTCATGTAGCGGAGAGGGCGCCTTCTTCATTGCTCCCATAAACGCTATGAATACCCAGTCACTACAGGTTAGCTAGATCTCTCTCCCCAGGAATACGAATCCTGAGCAGAGTGATGTAGACAGAAAATGACCGGTGCAGATTCATGCCAATGAGCTTTCTGAGTATGCTGTCCACTGATTCCTCCTACTTCAATCCCTGGAACTACTCTAGAATCTACCCTTACCAGGGTTGCTCATCACCTTTCCCTTTGAGTCTCTGAACTAACCTATATTCTTGCAATTATTTTCTGTTTAATTAGGCAGGGTTTGTTCTCATTGCTTGCAATCAAACTCTAGTAGAGGTTGGACTTGCAAGTTGCACTTTAGTTATGGCTTGTGGGTATCAACCTATCAACCAAACTAGTAGGAAAATAAATAACTGTGGAAAAAGGTGTGTGTGTGTGTGTGTGTGTGTGTGTGTGTGTCTGTATGTGTGTTTTCTACTAAATATAATATATAACTGCACAAGAGAAAGAAAATAGACTTTGTGTTACAATATATACAATAGGAAAACAAGCCAATCATGATTTTGCTGTGGAAATCTATATGTGTCTTAAGATGGCCTGAAATTTTAATTACTCAAATGAGAGCTTTCCTTATACTATATTTAAAGTTGTCATAAACTCTTTATAAGAAATGTTTTATGCAATATTACAGGTTTCTCTTTATGATACACATTTTAAAATTTAGGCTTGTTCTTAACTGACCTGATGTATATTTCCCTTAAATTTAACATTTAAGCTAAACTGACTTATTCACATAGGTAATTATAAAACAATAAAAGAAATCAAATTCACAAATTAGAGACAATAATATGTAATTGTAGCTTAATTTATTACATTAAACTACTAATACATTACATTTTATGAATACATATAATTATACAAAATTCTGTGTAAACACTATGTTAATAATATCACTATGAATTTAGCTTTTATTTAATTTTAAATTATACTTAATAAATTAAACTAGCAAGTTTATAAAAGGTGTTCATTTAAAAAAGTATTTATGGAAAGTCTTTAAGAATTAGCCTATAAGGACAATCATCTATGTTCTCTCTGAAAAATAATGATTTTTTTGGAAGAGTATGACACAAAGGTCTTCCATAAATAACTTTTGAGAATTTTCTCCATCTCTCCTTTTGATTGTGAAGTTTTAAAAGGTGAAATCTATTTAACACTTTCTTGGGTGAATGTATATTTTGCAGGCAGAATGTTACATTGAGCACTGGAAATGATTCTAAGGCAGTATTTATAATGGTAGCAAAAAATAATCTAAAAATTTACCAAGAAGTCCTTACAATGCCTATAATACACATTTTGTATAATACATACACACATATGGTAAGAAATTTTCTAATAGTTAATATGTCAGTCTCTTTCTCTGTGCTTGACATACTCCTGAATTAAAAATAAATACACCAGAGGCAACACTGATTTTTATTGCTTCCTCAATACAGGAGCTACGTACATAATATTTACAACTAAGCAGAAAGATAAAAGAGACATGAGTCTGGTCTTGTCCCCTTCCCTTATCTGTGGTTGCTTTTCCTTGCCTTTCACACCATGACCTGTGTAGATCAGCTTGAATGACTGGTCTCTGGCAAGGGTTGACATCGAGGTTATATGTGCATTGTTACTTGGCAAGTGCTGTCTGATAACACTTAGTAAAGTGATCTTTCATGAGTTGGCAAATTTTGAGAAGACAGTCCTGGTTTCCTCAAATTCTGGGCTTTTTGATTTGTGGAAACTTCTAGAAGTGTGTGTGTGTGTGTGTGTGTGTGTGTGTGTGTGTGTG
>NW_017731519.1:258926-294435 GCF_001890085.2 Hipposideros armiger | reverse complement strand
GTGTGTGTGTGTGTGTGTGTGTGATGGTGTGTGTGTGTGACAGTGTGCGTGTGTGTGTTTTCCATTTAGTTACCTGTTTGGTGTTGCTCTTCTGTTCAAGTTTTCAACTGAAGGGGGACTTTAAAAAAATAAAAACACTTCTCTATTATGTGTGAGACAGAAATCTTTACATTTAAATGTAAAGTACATTTTTAAATTTGGGAAAATATACTCCAAAGTATTAATTTATGGGAGGGGAATATTGTGGAAGAGGGAAGGGCAATGGTCAGGGAAGGGAGTAAAAGAAAGGAGATTTTAATTTTCAATTCAAGATTTATTTTTTATCTATATTGTTTGGAATTTTATAACAAACACACACTAGCTTCCTAATTAGCAAATCAATTTAAAGATTTTGAAAAATATTGTTAGTATTGCAAAATAAAACCCTATTAAAACCAGGAGAATGTGTATTTTTCATTCATTCTTATAGCTTTTGAAGTTTGGATTTTAAACTTTAATTAAGTTCTTTACAATGCTTTCTGTAGATAAATAATTTAATGATATTAATAACAATAATAGTAATAATGATAGCTGCCAGGGCTTGTGCTAAGTGCTATACATACATTGTTTATTTCATTCTCACAAGACTCTATTGTAGAGGCAGAGCTAGGTTTGGTGGGAATTGACGTATATATGATTTAGAGAAGGATGGATCTTTAAGAAAATAATACAAAATTATCATGGCCCTTCACAGGACCTTGGAAAGGAATCTGGGGCAGTTGAGCGGCCTTGAAGCTAAGCTTCATAGACTTCCTAATAAATCCATCTGTACTCATCAATCACACATTAGTTTCATTATACATACAAGAAACTGAGGCCTAGAGAGATAACTTATCCAACACCATGCACCTAGCAAATGGCTGAGCAAGCTAATTGCAATATTTTATTATTCTACTAGAATTCTCCATATCTCAGTGATCTATGACCTAAAGTATTTCCAGTGGAGAGTTGGGTATAGAACTCAAATTCGGCCCAGCTCTGATTGCTACAGATCTCTGCTTCCTTTAATTACTTAGAGGATTAGAGGGGAAAGAGGGGGAAACTGGAGGAAAGGAAAAAAAAGTAGGGAAAGGAACAGGAAGGACCAGAGGTTGTGCCATTGAGGGAGGAAAAGGTTAGAGAAGAGCAAGCAAAGTCCAAACCCATGAGCACATGCTATAAAGGCTGCCTATAGGATATCAGGGGCTTGCTGAAAAGGGCAGGAGGAAACATGAGTCAAGGGGTCTGAAGCAACAAGGATGTTCTTGCTTGAGATACACTCATGATGACTTACATGGGTAGAGCAGAATGGGAGATGGCCATGTTAGCTCATGGCATTATCATTACTAGTCCGAGGGACATAAAAGTAAAAAGGAGCCCCCAAATAGTGTTTTTGGAGGACTTTGAGCAGAAGGGAGTTGAAATGCTGATGCAGTGCTTGCCTCCATGAGAGACAGGAAAATTTGCACTAGGAGATCAAGAGATCTCCCAAAAGATGGAAGGAAGGTATATTGAACAGGTGCTATTATAATTTGAAGAGTTGCATATTTTCAATCCTACAGTGCTGATAAAAGTAATAAGGTTTAGGGGTGATCATTTTGGGCTCGTGATCCTGAGGCAGCCTTAAAAGAGCTGCCAGGGGAGTCAGCAGCCTCTAAATGCTATATATCCTTAGATCCTTCACAGGCCTTGCACGGTGCCTTTAAAAGAGTAGGTACTCAATGAAAGAGTCTGAATGATCAATAAGTGGAACTCACCAGAGAATATAACCTTGAGCAGCCAGAAAAGTAACCATAAGACTCAAAACTTTTCCTTCCCTCTGCCCTCTGATGTCCACCTCCCTGTAGTGAATCCCTCCCCTCTAGGAAGTTGATGCACATGGCTAGAGTCCCAAAGTAAACTCACAGAGGTTGTTTTTTTTCTCCCCAGGCCTAAGAAGATGCATAAAATAATTCCATAGGAATAAAGACCAAAGGCAGAGAGGTCTTCTGAAATAACCTAATTTATAGGTATGTATGAATGCATAGATATTATATACACTACATCCCCAGATAATTTGTGCTACTGTAAAGTTCTTGGTCATCATCCTAAACTGGGTCCTCGATATTTCCTGGAAATCCTACTAGGTCTTTTACATTTGCCACAGCAGTCAATCACCGAGTCTCATCAATGCTGCCTCCTAAATATATCTCCAATCCATGTAATTTTACACATTCCCAGGGCTCCTCTATAGTTCTGCTCACCATCCCTTTCCTTCTTGTTTATAGCACCAAACTCCTCATGGCTTTGCCTACCTTTACTGCCATTCCTCTTCTTTGTACATTCCACTAATCATCTTGAACTTCTCTTGACTTCTAAAACATGCCACCGCTTCTTCCTCCATGCTTTTCCACATATCTTCCTGTTTCCTGAAACACTGTTTTTCACTATTTTCCATTTAGACAATGTCTATTTATGCTGCAGGTTCCCAATTAAATATCTCTTTTTCAGGAAGTCATTCCCAGATTTTTAAGCCATGTTGGGTCCTGTTCCTCCATGTTCTATCATAACAGTCAAGTCACTGTATTGCATTTATTTGTTGAGTGTATCTTCCCTGCTAGTATGCCAGTTCCTTGAGGGCAGGGACACTGTTTTGTCTTTTTCTCTCCTGTGCCCTCAGCTCCTCGGGTTCTAACTCAGGAATCCACAGTCCTTCATGGTCTCTAATTTTCCTCTTGCTTTGCTTCTCACCAAAGCCCAGGGAATCTTTATTTGGTCTTGGAGAGGTAGAGAAAACTTCTCTTATTACACTTCCTGCTTTCTTCTAAATATTTTGTCTTTGCCAATGCCGAAGTTTTTGAAAATCAAAAACAAAGAATTGATCCCTTTGTTCTCTCTCTCCTTCTGTTTCATCCCTCTGCCAAGACAAGGTAGATTGGATGGCAGAAAAATCTGGTGTATAGGAATATGTATGTTGGGGAGGGGGCCAATAAATGTCTCAACTGTCATTCCCTCTCACATTCATAGCCAGCACCTGATCCAAAAATGACATCCGTTCTCCATGACGTCTAGATTCTGAGCTGTACTGGGTTCTCCTACTGTGACTAAAGGTCTTATTCTTCCGGGAACTAAGAATTTTGCCTGCTGACAGCTATCAGCTTTCAGCTTTCTCTGGGAATTGTCCTCAGCTATAGAGAGCCTCCTTGCGGAGGTTCAAGCCCCTTCCATTAGGCATCTCATATCCAGTATCAAGGCCAGTCCCTTCCCCTAACCTAATCCCAGGAGTTGGCTGAAGTCTTGTTGTGACTACATTACAGCTCCTTCTTGGTCCCATCCTGCTTCCTTCCCTTCTCCCTAAGTGTTGATCCCAAGAGCAGTTCCCAATACATTTTCTGCACACAAATCTCTATTTCAGAGTCTCCTTCCTGGAGCACTTGTCCTTTAGACTTGTCTGTCTGTGGGTTGTATTTGTTTTGCTGTGTTTGTTTTTTCATCTATCTATCTCCCAGTTCCAGAAACCTAAAAATAGTGGGGAAATTTAAGGTTGCTTAGAGTCTTCCTTTAAACAAAGGACATGGGGAAAGAATTATAGCTTATTTTTGTTAATTTTAGATTTTGAGTAGTCAATGGGGATATTGTGGCAAGGAGAGGGAAAAGGGGAGACAAAAATTTTTGCAGTTTACTTCTTTCTAGATTGCATTGGGGAAGATTTTATGTATACATATATTGGGAGAACTTGTAGATTTAAAAGTGAAAAAGAAGTGCAAATGAAAGTTGCTGACAATTTTTCAAGTACAAATTATAAAACTTTATAAAATTCTCTAAAAACCAAAATAACTTAAGTCATCTTAAAGAGTAGAGCTGGTATTTTTTATGCAGATTATAAAATACCCTATGTCAAAACTTTTTAGTGTCAACTGCTTTTCACAAAAACAACAACACAAAACAAAACAAAACAAAAACTGAAGAAAATTAAGTTGAAAAGAAAAGGTAAAATTAAAAGAGACAACATTCGTTGCGTCGTTTTAGTGCAAAGGTATGATAATATTACATATTCCTGGGAGTTGGAAGGCTCTTAGAAGTCATATAGTCTAAAGTCCTGGCCAGTGCAGGAATATTTCCTGTGAGTTATTTTACTTATGTTTAGAACACACAAATATATTTCTAATATTAATTTTATATTTTCTTGGTTTGAAGTTTAATTAATGATCTTTGCTAAATATCAATTTGAGGCCCTATACTCTACAGTGCTTTTTCTTGTTCTTTGATTGTGTTACTATTGATAAATTTATCTATGTTTTGTTTAATTTTGCCTCTGGGATCTATTACATTTAGTTAGCCCAGAGCATCTAAAAAAGATACATTGATTTACGTTGATTTGCGCACAAGCTCATAGTACACTTAACCGATGTTCGTGATAGTTCAGAAGGTTTTTTTCTCTTTGCTGAACAACTACAAAACAGAGGTGAACAGTGTCCGAGTAATGCAGTATAATAACTCTCTTGAGCATTACCTCGTTATGGATGGATTATGCTACCCAGAATGCATCTGTAATTTGTCTCCCTGTGTGTGAGTATATGTGTACGAGGAACAAGAACTAGAATGTCCCCCTTGCTATATAGTTTATTACTTTTTTGCCTCTTTATGAACACCAGAGCAATTTTATTCAGAACATGAAAATTAAAACAAAGTAATAATAATAGCCACTCTTTATAAATGCTTCCTATGTTCTAGGCACCATGCTGAGCGTTTTACATATATTTGGCCCATTTAAGCCTCATAACCCTATAAGGTAGGTATTTAATACCCACATTGTATAAATAAAAAACCTGAGGCTCAGAGAGGTTTAAGTATTTGCCTAAATTCACACGGCTAAAAAGTTATCATAAGTCATATCTGATTTTTTTTTTCTTTTTTTTAGCCACTATTTCAAAACCTTGAAAGATTTTAACTTCAGGTCTTGACTGACTTCTCCAGAAACAGCCTCTCTGCCCCTAACTGTTTAAGTAACTCAATTCTATTGCTTTTCCTCCTCTCCATATAAAACTGTTCCACACTCCTTCCCACTGCCAGCTATCTTCCTTTCTCCCAGCCATCTCTCACTACTCAACACTTTATCTCTTTGTTATCTCCTAGACCTTGCTAACTGGATGACTAGCTGCCAAATAAAATCACAGAAGGAAAAGATAAAGCATCTCATCTTTCTCTCTTAAGCCTTTTGCTCTCTTCAACTTCCTTGTCAGTGAGTGTTCAAGTTCTCTAGTTTCCCCAGGCAGGCCCAGTGCTAAAAATAACCCAGTATGAGTGGTAGCATCAGTGGCATTTCCTGGTATATGAGAGTCCCAGTAAGAACAACTGGTGAGATGACATGGCCAAATTCTGCAAGCGAGTATGGGGAACACCCTATACCTCTCCCCTGCACCCACTGCTAAGATGCTCAGACTTCTACAAGAATTTGTTCACAGTCACTCTTAGATCAGATCAAAAGGAATCAGTGTGTTTCCTCTTCTCAGATGAGAGTGGCATAGCTTATCATTGTTTCAAGGGCATAAAACAAGTGTAATTGTTGAGGTAGAGGTATAATTCAATCCTGTCTTTCAATGATACCATTGTTCTAACTAAGCAGAGAAACTTGATGCAAAGTAAATGTTAATTAAACGGCTAATGTTTAACAAACACAATTAAATTTATTGTTGGAGGAAACTTTTTTCTCATATATACATAATATTGAGGGGGGCATATTTTAAAGAAAGATTACGTTTTTTAAAAAAAAGACTTCCTGCCAAGACAAAGATGAAAAAGAAATAATAAAGAGAAACTCTTTATAAATTCATACTCTTACCAAGCAATCTGTTATTATGAAATAACTTTTTCCATACACAAAAAAAAGTTTATCATTTTTTTCTGATTTCAGACAATGAGGAAACCAAATTTTATGACAATTCTTTTATGCATATACACCTAGGCCTATACCCATCGATTCATTTCTCTTACCATGGGGATTCAGAAATACAGCCAGTCGGAACCAATGAGATGTGAGAAGAAATTTGCTAAAAGCTTCTTTTACTCAATCTTAAAAAATGGGTCATTAGAAGAAATTGACTCCTTTTCTCCAGGCCATTGTCAAGTGTACATGCCACCTCCAGAAAAACTTCTGTACCATCTTGATACCAGCCTCAGGAGGGAGTCAATTAAAAAAAGTGGGTAAAGATGAGAGAATCACAGAGAATTTATTTGGGTAAAGACACTGGGTTAAGCCACTCTTAAAGTCTGCCTTGCCTCTGGATGTACAGGCAAGTGAGTCCATAAAACGCCTGTATGAGTTGAATTTCTTGGTACTTGAAGTTGAATGCATCTTAACTAACACAAGTATTTTTTGCCCTAAGAAAAAATTTAATATTTATATAGGGTCAATCATGTATTTTCTTAATAATATCTAGGTTACTAACTTACTTGAAAAGGTAACCCCAACATATAGGTTTTATATATGGTTTTCTAAATTTTATCTTTTTAAAAATTTTATTATTTTTTAACTTTTACATGAGACAGTCCAACTATATATTTTTTTCAAATGAGTAGCTAATTGTGCTATTTACTAATATGAAACTAAATTGTGCTTATTTACTAAACCATTCTATTTCCTTTGTAGTGAAAAATCACTGTTATCCTATACTGAGTTCCCATGTATTCTGCAATATTGTTGTTGTTGTTTTGTTTTGTTTTTTTGCTTACTAATTGATTAGTCTATGCCAATACTCAACCATTTTGATCATGCTGACTTCATAGCATTTTAATATATAGCAAGAAATTTCATCATTATTTTTCCTGCTTATACATTTCTTAGCTTCTCTTGGACGTTTATTCTTCCATATAAAATATAAGATAATTCAATTTTTCTAAGACCATATAGATTTTATTTTACTTTTTAAAGACAATATAGATTTTAATTGGAATTTCATTATATGTATATAAAAAATGGGCAGAATTGACATATTTGTAAAATTAGTCTCCGCTTTCAAGAATGAGGTATGTTTTTCCATTGTTCAGCTCCAGATGTGCCCTTCAATACAGTTTTATTTTCCTACAGGCCCTGTACCTTTCTTATTAAATTTATTTTAAAATATTTTAAAGTTTTTATATTATTATATGCAGATTATTTTTTCCATTTCTAATACTATCTGATTATATCTAGGATAGAGACACACTATTGCTTCCAAAATAGGTATTGTATATACAGCTATGTTACCAAATTCCCTTATAATAGTTTTAAAACAGGGTTTCTTAGATTAATATCTAGAATGTTTGCTCTTGATTGTGCATAAATAGTATTGATCATGTTTAGACAGTTTCTTTTTATTCCTATGTTGATTGGAGGTTAGTAGAAATGGTTGCTGAATTAAACCAAATGCTTTTTCAGCATCTGTTAATAAATTAATATTAGGTCACTACTGATACATTGATGCACTGCTGGACTTCATTTGCTAATTTTCTTATTAATAACTCATGTTGACTGACTCCACTATAAATGCTTGAGGTACAGAGCACCTTCCAACTGCCCTGTGGTTCTTTTCTTTCTATCTGCCCACTTTCCTATTCTGTATAGTAACTGTCCCCTCAGCAACTGCTCACTAATTTTACTTCCCTCAGTCTTACCACTAACCTTCTCAGCAGAAAACTTCATTTCTGATACCCTAGAAATGTAACATTTATCATGAGTACACTCCTTCAACTTCCCCTTTTCTGCCTCCAAATTTTCCTATGCTTTTGTCCCTCCCTAAACTTTCCTACATGTTTCAGAGGAAAAAGCGGCCCTGTTTCTCTCCAGACCTCTTAACTGGTGACTTTGAATCTCTCTTCTTCTGCCTCCTTTGAATTGTATGACCATTAAGAATTAACTTTCAAATTTGTGTTTTGGTCAGAATCAGCTATGCTATGCTACAGCAACAAAAACCCCAGCATCGAATCGCTTAATAATTTTTTTTTAAATTTATTCCTTCCACCAAATCCATTGTGGATCTGGGCAACTCACCAGGCCAATTGTCTTTAATGTGGTGACTCATGGATTCAGGCAGCTATGATCTTGTGGTTCTTCCCCACATCAACATGAGGCCCCCTTGGTTCCCATGACAGGGGAAGAGAAATTCTGAAAAAGAACACGAGGGGTTTTCACTGCTTCAGCCCAGAAGTAACACACTAAACTTTGGCTCACAATTTATTGGCCTGAACTATTCATATAACCTTGCCTAGCAGCAAGGGAGCTAGAAATGGAGTTTTCTTTGTACATGGGTAGGAAAAATATGAAACAGATTTGAGGGCCATATAGAATTATTTCTTTGACCTTTGTATCATACATCTTTCTCATTTTGATGAATCTTTTGCCTCTATCACAAATAATGCCAAGTCTAAACCATCTTGAAAAGTGTCCACCCATCATTTCATCTACAAACTTCTCTGATGTATTCTTCAGATTCTAGCCACACTGCACTGCTTGATGTTACCCACATGCCTCATGCATTCGCCTGCCTCCTGGTTTCTCCTCATATGATTCCAGCTTCCTTGCATATAGATGCTCCTTCCTGAAATGTGCTTTCTACATCCTTTGCCTCTGCAGCATCCCTGTTCATTCTTCAAAGCCAACCCAAATTTTGTCTTCTTTCTGTAGCTTTCCATAAGTCCTATAGACAGAAAGAAGGCTCTAATATCTGCAGTTTATGAATAACTCCATTTTAACCTATAGTATATCATATCATAATGATTTGCATGATTTCTTTGCCTTCCGTCTAACTATGAGATCACTGAGAGAATAATCAAATTTTATTTGTTCATATACTTAGCAGCTTGCATAGTAATACCTGGTACACAGAAGTCTTTTGGTAAATGTTTAGTGAATAAATGGCTGAAGAAATCAGTGAATAGTAAAATTTCTGAAAACTGATAGTGGAGAATGTATGTTGTGACTTTTGAGGTATTATTTATGTTAAGGTTCTATTTTATCTTTTGTAAAAGAGAATACAATAAATAATTATTTTTAAAAATTGGTAGCAGAAATAGCATGAAGTAAAAAATTACTGATAATATTATCATGTATTATTTATGAAACATTAAGTAAACATAGCACAACACAAAATACATACTAAACAAACTATCCATTTAAAGGAGTTAAAGTATGTCTCAATATTTATGATACAATGTCTTGCAATAAAGGCTGGGGTGCTCTGGCATATCTCCCATGATTGGTGATAATGTTTATAACATCAGTAATAAAGAAATGAATTTTACCTCTTATGAAGTATAGATGTTATAAATGAACATGTGCCCTCTAATATATAATATGAACGCTGGAAACAGTTGACTAATAAATAAATAATAATAATGCTAACCAAGTGTTTAAGGAAAGGTCTTTTTAAATATTCTGAGGAAGTTTATAATTATTAGTCAGAGTTCTTTAAATTTAAATTTGGAATAGATGATAAGGCTTGTGCTACAAATAAAGCTGAAATATTAGGAGATAATTTCAACTATTAATTTTGGCTATTTCTATAATGGTTATTGACTTGATTATCACAATCTACCATTTGGCTTGATTTGTAGGACAAAAATTATTATCCTCTGAATCTTTCTTTTGTTCTAAAATATTAATAAATAGACAAGGGGATCCTGGCCAAGTAAAATAGTGTTTTGTTCATTCATTCATCATAAGTCACACTATATAGAATTTAACCAACATGGACCTTGCGTTTGTTAGAAAATGCTTTTTAAAAACTACGATTCTTTCATATGATAAGCTCATCACCAGTCCCTAAAATGAAGGCTGCTGATTATTAAGATAGGTATAGATATAGATATAGATATATATATAGATAGAGATATAGAGATAGAGATAGAGATAGAGATAGAGATAGAGATAGGTATAGATGTAGAGATCGAGATATAAGATATATCCTGGTCTACACTATAGGACTGGCTAAGGGTAGCTGGGGAAGAGCCAGGAAAAAGTCAGAAGGAGTAGCAAACATGCAAACATTCAGCAAGGGTTTGCCCTAAAATGGGAGTCAGAAACCAAAAGGAGTCAAGGTGAGCCTAGGTGAACACAGGTGCAGAGCAAATCCAGAAGCTGGAGCCAAGGATCAAAGGCAAGTTGGGCCCCAATAGACAGAGTTATTGAAAAAAGAAAAAAAAAAAAGAGCAAGCAAAAAGAGTATAGGTAACCAAGGCAGTGAGCAAAAAACTTAGTAAAAGAGAGAATCAAGAAGGAGGCAGAGTAGTTAGCTGGGAATGAATTTGTGCCAGAAGAATTGTTCAAAGAGCAAGAATTCCTGTTCAGACTTCTGCTGGACATCTCATCTGCGTCTACTTTTGTTTATTCTTAATCTCTTCATCCTCGGGGTTTTTATCTCAGTCCTTGAAGGCACAAAGAATGGCTTCTGACATTTCAACTCACAAACATTTTCTTTCTCTCCAAGAAAAAGAGCAAAGGTCTTAACATTTCAAAAGACAAAAGTAAAAACATGCAACGGAGAATATTTTTTAACACTGAGGAATTCTTTAAAATTCATAGAATCCTCTTCCCCCCGTATGTTGTTTCAAATTTCATTTTACAAGAGAGATATATTATATATATATATATATATATATATATATATATATATATATATATATATATATCCTCCTCCCCCCAGAAGACAATAACCACTTCCTTGTCAACTATTCTGTATGCTTTATTCCACCTCACTGATTTATTCATCTCCTATGAAGTAGGAACAAATGAAAAGTACTCAAGTCAACTTTTTGCTATTTTGTTTATCTTATGAAAGAGTATGGTGCATTAAGCAAAGAATACAAATTTACACAACTAATGGTCCAATCTTACAGTTACTGTCACCTTGGCAAAATTAAATTTCAGACTTATTTTCAGGAGGATGTGGGCCAAGAATTCTTCTATGGTGGAGATAGCCTTCATGGACATTCCCTCCTTCGACAACCAGAAAAGCACATCCCAGGTAGTGCCTGGAGAGAAGTGGGCATCAGCTCTTTCCTTGCGTGAGGTGGTAAATTGAATTTGACGTAACTACCTTCACAGAGCTACTCTGTAGCAGGCACTGACACGGGCTCTTGTTTTAACCTTTACAGTAAGATCCTGACAATTAGGATCCTATTATACAGTCACCCTGTGAACAGGATTAAAACGCAAACAGAGGCTCAGAGAGGTTTAAAAGTTTAGCAAAAGTGACAATGCTAGTGAATGGTGGAATCCTAAGTTAAACCTGGTCTGGCTCCAAAGACACCTGAGACAAGTCATACATTTACTTTGAGCTTCAATTTCTTCAACTGTCAAGAAAAATAGAAATACCTTGTTGCTAATCTAACAAAAGTCCTGGCACACAATCTCAAGTTGTTCAGAGATAAAATCGTTGAAGTGACTATGAACATGACAAAGATACTGGACTGCATTTTCCAGGAGCAGAGAGAGTGGTATATTCCAACCCATTTCCTCTCTAAGGAGGCAGTACCTTTGTCAGGGATGTTAAGAGGCAGTGGTTAAGAGCACAAAGCCTCCATTTCCTCATCAGTAAAGTGGGGATGGTAATATCTGGCTCATAGGGTTGTTGTGAAGAGTAGACGAGATGATAAAAAAAAAAGCGTTCAGCTCAGAGCTTGCACATAGTAATCATTCAAAAGATGTTATAAATTATTAATATTATTATTATCAACATGAAAAAGCTGTACATCAATCTGGGATTACAATAACCAGAGGCAATAATGCTGTTAAAGCTTAAAGAATATAAAATTCCTAAGTAATTCTAAGTTGCTCTTAAAAACAATAGTTTTCATATCCCTAATTTCTTGGAGAATTTTGCTTTGTGGGATCCACCTTTCTAAGTAGAGTCCACACCAGATTGATGATGATTCACACAGACTTGTGCCCAAAATGCTTCATTCTGAAAACATGATTGGCCAGTTTTTTGAGCATCAGCACATGTTTGTTTGAAGGAGTAAGGATCTCCGGAGCCTGAGCCTGGCACCCAAGGATGCCATAGTTGGCTCCCACTCCCATGAGTAGCGTTACCAAACTGGACATATTCACAGAGTCCAAGAACCTATATCTTTGATCTGTGCACAATTTGAGCCATAGAGCTAATTTCATCTAATGAAGACCTTTTTTTTAAATTACAAGCAAGTTAAATAGAAATAATAGGCAAGTGATTTGGTTGTAATGTATTAAGAACCAATTTAGGCTTTTAGACTAGGTAAACAAATAGAAATATAAAATACAGCATGAAATATATTTCTGATCTTTCCAATGCTGTGGACCTTCATATGCAAATCAAATCAGCACTGAATCAAATGACCTATTATTCGGAATTGTGTGATCATGGAATGAAAGTGCAGATCATATTGTACATGCACAGTTAATAGTGGGATTTCATGGCTTTAATGAATAAAGCAAGAGTGAAATATTTTACTATCTCCATCAAACATTCAAAAGATCATACTCCTACTCAGATTAGTTATGATTTTAATGATACTTTTCATAAAGATGAAGCATGAGTAACCAACCACCCCCAAAAAAAACCAAAAAAAAAAAAAAACACCAAAAACCTTAAGCTTTTTCTAAGGGCATAACATTTAGAAACAACATATGGTTCCTGTAGTCAAGAATAGGTTCCTTAAATTAGTCAAAGACATTCACAGAGAAATGAGTTGGAGGAAATAGGATCATGGGCAAGAGGAAAAAAGTTGTCATCTCTTGTCCCTCTTCTCTTTATCTTTTTGCCCGGCTGAATGTGGTTTTCATTGCATACCCAATTCTGGTGTAAAAATAACACAGGTGCTGTTAGTTTCATAAGACAAGGTCTTTTAATGCACTTACATTCTGTTTGGTTACTATTTTGAATGTTATTAAGACAAGACGAGTATACCATATCATAAAATGTAAATACTACTTTCATTCATTCCATAAGCAAACATTGGAGGCCTTCTCTGTGCTGAGTGCTGGGCCCTTACAGGGCAGCACCTATTTTCTATTCACAATCCCAGTCTAGCTGCAGGGGAGAAGACAGGCCTAACCTGGCTCCTTTCTCTCTTGCATTCTCCAATCCTTTCGTATATAAGGAGGATCAAGTTACTTACCTGCTGAAAATCCTTCCCGTGTCAGTAGACTAGAATCCAGACTAATTACTTCATCTTATACAGTCCTACATGATCATGCCTCTACCTCTCAAATTTCAGCTCATGCTAGCATCATTCATTGGCCTTCTTCAACCTCTCACATTTGCCTTGCTTTTTCCCATCTTAGGGCTTTACGTATGTCTCGCCTCTGTTTGGAACATTCACACACACACATACACACACACCATAACTAGTTCCTTCTCATTCTTCAGATTTCAACTTAAATATCACCCCTGGAGAGACTTTCCATGAAATGCACATGTAAAGTAAGTCACTTCACACGCTTTCTCTTATTCTGTATTTTTTTTTACTGCACTTACTGTAATTTATAATCATTCATTTACTTGTTCATTTTTTTATGTATGTTTCTTTAGGTATATTATTTAAGACTTTACGTTTTTAACACAGTTTTAAGTTCACAGCAAAATTGGGAGGAAGGTACAGAGATTTCCCATATGCCCTGCCCCCACTCATGCATAGCTTCCTCCATTATCAGTATCCCTCACCACAGGAGTGCATTTGTTACAACTGGTGAACCTACATGACACATAATCACCCAGTTTATAGTTTACATTAGGGTTCATTCTTGGTGTTGTACATACTTGTTCACTTACGGTATGTTTCTCCCACTAGATTATATATTCATTGAGGGCAGTAACAATAAGCAGTGAAATACCTGGATCACAGTGGGTGTTCAATAAATTTTGTTGAATGGATGACTATGGAATGAATAAAACAATTAAGAAATACTTTCAGGGTAGCATTTACACAAGCACATGACAATTTAGTACTAATTCTAGGTGTATATTGTAGGAAAGGCTTGATCAAAATGGAATGGAATTTGCAGTCAGATCTCTCAGTAGAAGTGAAATCATCTAGCTTAGTGGTTCATATGTTTCCAGGAGAATTTTTTTGCACTGAGTTCAATGAAATGAAAGTTAAAAAGGAAGATCTTTTGTGATTACATGACATCCTGTTCCCTCTGATTATACAGGGTATAAATGTGACCTTGGCTCTGTGCAAGAAGCTTCAGGTAGGTAGGATTTATTTTATATGAGGAAGAAACTGAAATTTTCCTTAAGTGACTCAAGTGGTATAATTGGCTAGAACCCAGAACGCAGGTCTCCTTCCAATTCCTCCCTGCCCCACTTCCACCACAAACCCTGAGACTAGCAAATCACAGGGAATTAACAGACATTTACCTATGGGCTTTCTCATATTTATTATTTCTTCTTCTTTCAAACTAAAATGATTTTTAGATATTTGTAATAGGGAGTCACATGTATAACCAGGAAGGAGGAGCTGAGGTTTTTGCCTTTATACCTCTCATGTATTTTTTAAACAACTGGAACTTTATTCATTTCCATCACTGATATTACCTGCTTTCAAATCTTGGTGTCATCGGGAGAATGGAATATGTTGACTTCGGACCCAGCTCTAAACTACAAATCCCTCTATCTAGCATGTTGGCAAAAATTATAGAAGTGGAAGCATCTGTGTACTTATCTTAAAGTTCTTACATTTCAATGAAACCATTATTTTGCAGATCTAACACACTTACAAATTATACAGTCACAAATAGTTTGTTCTACATGCTAACAAAATTCGCTTTTTGGTGTTTTTTTTTTTTTCATGGTTAGAAATTTCCTGGTAATCACATTTTAGTTCTAATTCCTGGAAGTAAGTAAATAACACAATTATAATACTTAAAAAAAAATCAGTTGGGCTAACTACAGCACTTACCTCACACAAAGTTAGGCCACATAAAAATTCCTTTGCATAATCTCTTCATGACTTTGCATTTAGTTATTTCCAAGTGAGTGTAGCTAACCTTTAATTTTAAAGGAATTGTAGACATGAATTTATTATTTTCCCTTTGGAGAACTTCATGATAAAAATTGGGTTGCTTTACTATCTATTTAAATCTCATTACAGCAGTGGTTAGAAGTTCCAATAACAGCTCTGTCCAAGGATTTGAGGTTTGGCATCTACCTTTGTAGGAGCTGATTCACTCTTTTGAAACTAGCTGCCATGCAAATAGTTTGGGGTTTATTATCTTCACAAACTTAATAATTATCTAGGCATAATGCTTCTCTGTATATATCACATGACTGATGGGAAAAGAAATCATTTATTTAACAAATATGTATTAGAAGCCTACTCTGTACCAATTACTATGCCAGGTGTGGAAGAGTCAGAATTGAATAAGAAGGGAAAACAGACATGGAAATATAATTTCAATGCAGAGCTAGCTACAAGGGAAGGATGTACAGCATTTGGGGGTGGCACAAAGCTCTGCTTAAGGGAAGTCAGGGAAGATTTCTAGAGAAGACATTTAAGCTCAGGTTGAAAATAAAAGTAAGAATTTGCCTGGTGGATTATGGTTGGAAGGTGAGTAGGAAGAAATTGGGAGGATTGGGCAACCCAGGGAGAGGAAACCGTAAAATAAATGTACAGGCATGGAGCAATATAGTGCAAAAGCTCAGCTTGGAGGAGGCAACAAGTTTGAGAGCTAGAGTAGTTAGTTAGACAATGAATATTTATTGGGTGATTACTAAGTGCAGAACAACCTGCTTGGTTTGGGGAATCCCAGAAGTAAATGAGACGGATCTTCAAAAAGATTACAGGTTAGTCCAGAAGACAGGTATTAAAACAAATGTTTTCAAGTGTGTTATATACTTCAGGGAAGAAATATATGGTGTTAGGAGAGAATACTACTAAGTCTGGAAGAAGAAGAATTTTGAAATATCAACAAATGTTGTTTCTCTCATTTTTTTTCCATCTTTGCCTTCTTCCTTAAAAGCCTCCTTCTCCTTTCTCCATTCCCAACTCCAATAGCTAGTCTCATTGCCTAAGGACACTTTGACAATATGCAGGAAAGAAGTAACCTCTGCACTTATTATCTTCACCATCATTGGTATAATCATTGAGAGCATGGAAGTGGGTGATTGACCTAGAGAGGGCAAAAGATATGGAGTGAATAAAGGGCAGTGTCTAGCATATAGCTATGAGAAGCACACAAAGGAATTTGCAAAAGAGCTGACAGACAAGGAAGATTAAAGACAGAGTAAAAGAGAAAGTTAGGTGGAGAGGTAAGCAAGAAGGACCAGGTAAATAATGTGCGTTTTGTTCAAAATGGCTCCCCCTAACAGTTCCTTAGTCAGCTCTTCTCTATTGCCAAAACTAGTTCATGTCTTTTGCCTCTTCTCTATGTACATTTCAGAAATTCCCCTTGTTTTTTCCTTGGTCCATACCCCTTGCCTTGGGGCAGCCCTTCTTTTATACCCACTCAGGTGGCCACTGTGACTTATCCAGAGAAATTTACTATGAACAATATAGTCACTAAAAGGTCTATTTTTTCCCCACTCCGTCATTTTCCTTTTAAACATTTTTTGTTAGTTTTATTGAAGTAAAGTTTTACATAAATAAAGTTCACCAAGTTTATGTGTATTCTTCAATGAGTTTCAACAATTGGATACAGTAGTATAACCACCACCACAAGCGTGATATGAGACTTTTCATCACCATGAAAAGTCACTGTATGCTCCCTTTGCTGTTAATTCCTTCCCTTCCTTCTCACCCCAAAAATGTTGACTGCTTTGCTGACACTACAGTTTTGCCTTTTCTAGAATTTCATGTAATGGAATAATATACTTAGTAGTCTTTTGTGTGTGACTTCTTTCACTCACAGTAATGCTTTATAGAATCATTGATGTTGTTGCATGTATCATTACTTTGTTACTCTTTATTGTGAAGTAGTAGTCCATCATATGGATAGACTACAATCTGTTTATTCATTCACAAGTTGATGATATTTTTTTTTTAAGATTTTTATTGGGGAATTGGGGGAAGGGGAACAGACAAGTTGCTGTCCTTTTGTTCTTCCGTCTACTTGTGGAGAACGTTACTTCACTGGCCCAAGTTGGCACCATCATTGTGCTCTTCCTGGGCAAGGCAGATCAGTCGCCGGCTTCTGGATGGCTGTTCACTGCGGCTGTTGGCCGCTCACGCTGGCTGCTGGCTACACACGGTAGCTTATGGCAGCCCACTGCAGCAAGGGCTGCAGCCTACGCCATCACCAGCGACTCAAGGCAGCCCAGCTCCAGGTTGAGCTGCTGTTCAGCATCTTAGCTGTGGAGGGCAGTGTCACTGGCCCTCATATGTGGGATCTGAACCGGAGCCCTCTGGCATCCCAAGCCAGTTCTTAACCATCGCACCACTCGGCCAACCCAAGTTGATGGTATGCTGATTACTTTCAGTTTGAGGCTATAATGAATACAGCTCCTATAAACATTGTTATATGAGTTTTTATAAAGATATGTGTTTATTACTCTTGATTAAATCTCTAGGAGTGAAACTGCTGAGTCATATGGACATTTAACAGTAGTAGGTGTGGATATCCTTGCCTAAAAAACCTAGGGGAAAAGCATATAGTCTCCCACTTTGAAGTGCTATGTTAGCTATAGGTTTTTTGTAGTTGCCCTTTGTCAAATTGAGGAAACTTTCTTAATTCCTAGTTTTCTGGGAATTTTTATAGTGACTGGGTGTTTAATTTGCCAAATGGTTTTGTCTTCGTCTATTGAAAAAGTCATGTCATTTTTCTTTTTGTTTCTTAATACGGTGAATCACATTGCTTGTGTTTTCAAGAAAAACTATACTTGGTCCTGATGTATTGCATTGTTCTTTATGTTTTGCACTTATGTTCTTGAGAAATATTGGTCTGTATTTTTTCCCTTTTGTCACATTTTGTTATCATGCTAACCTTATAAAATGAGTTTGGAAGTGTTCCCTTTTCTATTATTTGGAAGATTTTGTATACAGTTTGTATTATTTTATCCTTAAATGCTTGATATAATTTGCCAGTGAAGTCATCAGGGCCTGGAGTTTTCTTCAAGTGTAGATTTTTAATTATAAATTCATTTTCTTTAATAAACCTTAGCTATTTCAGTTGTTTATTTCTTCTTCATTAAGCTTTGAGATTTTGTGTCTTTCAAGGAATTTGTCCATTCCTCTAAGTTCCCCAATTGGTAGGCATAAAGTTTTTCATAGGTATTTATACTTTTAATATAGGTAGGATCTGTAGTGATGTTCATTTTCCTGATATTGTTAGTTTGTGTTTTCTCTCTTCTTCTTGATCAACAGGATAAAGGTTAATCCAATTTTTTCATTTTTTCAAAGAATCAGTTTTTGTTTCATTAATTTTTAAATTGTTTTTCTGTTTTCCATTTTATTAATTTATATTATTCACTTTATTATTTCTTTTCCTCTATTTGCTTTAGGTTAAATATGCTCTTCTCTTGCTAGTTTCTTAAGGTGAAAGCTTAGATCATTAAGATCTTTCTTCATTTCTAATATGAACATTTAATGCTATAAATTTCCTTCAAAATACAACTGTCACTGTGCCCACTAATCTTGGTGTTTTGTGTTCACTTTCATTCAGTACAAAATATATACTCATTCCCTTGTGGCTTCCTCTTTGATATTATAAGTGTGTTGTGTAAGTTCCAGGTATTTGAGGATTACACATACTATAAACTCACAATAAATTGCTTCTATTTTTACTTTAAACAGTCAATTATTTCTTAAAGCAATTTAAAATGGTGAAATGTCTTTTCTATTTACCTTCATTTTAACTATTTCTGGAGCTCCTCATTTCTTTGCATAGATCTAGGTTTCTGCATAAAGAATTTTCCTTCTGCATAAAAAGTTTCCTGTAACATTTCTTCTAGTACAAGTCTGTTAGTAATAATTTCATTCAGCTTTCATTTTTATGAAAAAAATAATCTGTATTTTGTTTTTATTTTTAGGAGTTATTTTTTTCTGGGTGAATTATTCTGGGTTGACAGTTTTTTCCTTCAATACTTTAAAGATGTCACTCTGTTGTCTTTGTTAGCTTTCTATATCCTAAGAGAATGTAGTTTTCTTCATTATAAAAAGATATTTTCCTCTGGATATAAAAATACAGTTTATTTTTTCTTTGGTTCTATTTCTTTAATGAAGTTCCTCCATTATCTCCTAGTCTGCATGGTTTCTGATGAGAAGTCTGCTACAATTTTTGTCTTTATTCCTTGGAACACAATGTGTTCTTTATCTCTGGATGCTTTTAAGATATTTATTTTATTATTGATTTTTAGTAGTTTGATTATGATGAGTCTTGATGGGCTTTTCTTCATATTTATACTGATTGAGGCTCATTAAGTTTCTTGGATCTATGGATATATCATTTTCGTAAGATTTGGAGGAATTATAGACATTGTTTTCTAAAATGTATTTTCTGTTTCCCCTCCCTTCCTGGTTTATCAATTACACATATATTGTTAACTATTTGATATTACCCCATAGCTCATTAGTCTTATATTTATTTTTTAAAACATTTTTTCTCTCTTTATTACATTTTGGATAGTTTCTATCGCTGTGTCATCAAGTTCATGAATCTTTTCTTCAGCAGTGTGTTATATACTAGTAATCTCATTCAGTTACTTTTTGTCAGATTGTGTATTTTAGTATCTAGAAGTTCAACTTGCTTTAATACCTTCCATTTCTCTCATGTGCCTGTTTTCCTCTACTTTCTTGAACATATGGAATATATTTATAATAGCTATTTTAATATACTTGTAAGCTAATTCTACTATCTCTCATCTCTGGGTCTGTATCTATTAATTGATTTTTCTCCTGGTTTTGGGTTGCATTTTCTTGCGTCTTTGTGTGCTTGGAAATGTTAGATGAGATACTGAAAGTATTAATTTTTACATTGTTAGATTCTGGGTTTTGTAGTGCTCACTTAAATATGGTTGGGCTTTGTTGCTTGGAATCAGCTTGACCCTTTTGAGATAGGCTTTTAAGTTTTGTGAATCAGATTGAGAATAGCCTTTAGTCTAGGGCTAATGCGTCCTCATTACTGAGACACTAGTCTTCTGAGGACTCTACTTAATGCCCACGTAGTAGGAGATTATTTCATTCTGGCTAGTTGGGAGACAAACTATTGCTTGCCTGTGTGAGCTTAAGGATGGTTTAGCCTACTCCTTCCTGAGAGTTGTTTTTTTTTGTTGTTGTTGTTTTTGTTTTCAGCTTTAGGCAGTTTTTTTCCAAACATCACAGATCAGTACTGGGCCTTAAGACTTCTGAAGAACCCTTGAAAGATCTTGGAGATACCCTCTCCCCCAAAGCCTTACCTCTTCAGTATTTTACTTCACAAATTCTAGCTACCTTTATCTCTTTGAACTCCAAACTCTCTCTTCAACTGAGCAAGACTGGCAGGATTTGTTTTTGTTCTCTTTCACTTTGCTATGACCTGGGAATTCTTTCCAGGCAATAAGCTGAGGCAATCAAAGGGTTCACTTTATTAGTCTCCTCCCTTTGGGGTCAAAATCCTGCACTGCCTATTGTCTAAATGTCTAAATATTTTTGTTGGTTTCTAATTGTTTAAAGGAGGAAAATATACTTTCTTTTATTCTATCTAGAAGTGGATGTAGCCAACTTAAATGTTTTAAGGTATAGGGAACATGGTAAAATTTGTGGTAGTCACTCTGATGGGCAAATAAAGGTTTAATTGGAGAAGAGTGAGACTAGAGATCAAAATGAGGTTATGTGTTAATAGTCCAAGTAACAGACAGCAGAAGCATACATTCTTGGCAGTAGACATTGCATGCATAAGAAGTGATGAATATAATAAATATTTAGAGAAATGAGATCTAGTACTGAATCTGGGAAAATCAAATGAAATAATGAACACAATATCACTTTCAAACATTCATTTAAACATTTATTGAATAACTACTTACGCCTAGCACTGTGGTGGGTTAACAGGCTAAAAATATAAATAAGAGATAGTATCTGGGCTGAGTTAACAGAGTTATGAATATAATTATAAAACAATACAGGGACTGCCATAATGAAAGTACAAACACAGTGCTGTATTACATAAATACTGGAGCAATAACAACTGAGGGGTGTCAAGGAAGCCTTTTAAAGGAGGTCATATTTGAGATAATTCTTGAAAGGTAGGTGGAAGCTTTTTGGGCAGATAGAGAGGGAAAGGACATTGCAGGCAAAGAATAGTAAAAGCATAGTGATTTCCAAGAACAGAGACAGTTTCACTGTGAATGTAGTATAGAATATATGGGATAATCAAGGTATATCAACATCAAAATGTAATATTATAAAAGCAAGATATTGTTGCATCTCCAAGGATTGTCTCTCTAGATATATACATACATCATGTGAAATGTGTAAATAAGTTTTGTTGATGCCATGGTACTCAAAGTAGATTCTGTGTCATCAATTACATGGAACAGAAGAAATCAATATTTATGCCTACTTCCAATCCAGGATACAACAAATGCAATTACTTAAAATGTCTGCATTTATGTACCAAGATAATGTTCAAACAATCCATTCACTTTAAAAGAAATAGAAATAGATGTTTGACATGGCTCTAAGAAATAAAGAAAATATATAGAATTTTATATAGAATTAATTTTAAAGGTCTCTTTATGTAGGTGAATTCCACTGGCAATCCTTGCTACACATCAAGAGAATGTTCTTATGTAATTTGTGTCTCTATCTGTAAGAAACACGTAGAGCTCCTTTGTGATATTTCCATTTTAAGCATTCTGTTAACTCTGTCTTAATCTACCTGTTTTCCATTTTGAATTCCCGTCTTCAAGTGTGCCTGTTGTCCTCCATTCAAGACCTTCTCTTTAGTTGTCTCCAGAGAATAATCTCCAATCTGTTGCTATGTGGTAGAGGGTTAGTCATCTGCAGAGCAGAGTGGTGAAGGTATCTGTGGGTGCACCTGCTTCTCAGGCTTTTCCGCCAAGTCTAATATTGCCCAGCATTTACCCCTTCTACCAGAAGTGCCAGACACCAATTCCTGAGACTTTGTGGTGGGGATGGGGATGGGAATGGGATCCTGCATTGTAAATCAGGCTGCTGTTTGGCTTCTCCCCACTGCAGTCTCAGCTCTCCCGGGTCTTCTAAGTTAGTTGCCATTTATATTTCCTCTTTGCAGCTTCCTGTAGTCTAGTGAGCTTGTTTTACTCTTGATCTCTTTGTCCTTGTGGGTTTACACTGATGTTTAAAAATCCATTTACTATTACTGTAGTGGTTTTCAGGAGGTAGCTGAAAAAAATGCATGTGTTCAATACTTCCTCTTTAACTGGAAGTCTTTCAGCTCATGCTTTTTTTAGTGTCTATGTCTATGTCTTTTATAATGTACATAATATATTTGTACAATAATACATATATATAATTTATAAATACCTACTATTGCCATCGCTCGATTTAAATTATTTTTTCTACTTCTTCTTACAGATAATGGTATGTGATTATAAAGATTTGTTGAAGACCTCTGCTTTGCCTGGCTTCTAAGTGAAGGAGTTCTCCAGGGCTTAGAGGTTGACATTTTTCTCTTTTTATGTTCTGCCCTAGGGGATCTCACCTAGCCCAATGTTGATGACACCAAAATTTATACCTTTAGCCTTGACCTCTGCATTCAGCTCCAGATATCTAAATATTCCCTTGATATCTTCACCTGGATGCCTAATAAATAGCTAAAATTCAGCCTCCAAATCAGAACTTTTTTTTTTAAAGTTTTTTTGGGGTTGGGGGGGTGGGGGGGGTGCAGGTGGGGGTAAGACAACAAAAACAACAAAAATAAATATATATCTTCTGTTTATAGTTGTATTACATTTATCTAGGTTAAGTGCTATTGAAAATAATATAGCTAAGAGGAATGGATAGGGGTGTGTGTGTGTGTGTGTGTGTGTGTGTGTGTGTGTGTGTATTCTGTTATTTCTTCTTTCCAACTTCCCAAATTTTGTCATTAATATATCCTATTTTGCTTATTTTCTTTGTGAATGCATGGGCTTCAACATACATTTATTAACTTCCATTCAATGAAGTTTGAGGAGAGTGCTGAGGGAAATACAGGTGTTCAATCCCCCATCTTCACCTAGAAGTTGAAAAGTGTTAAACAAGGAAAATCTTTATGAGAAAATGATATTCAAGCAGAAACCTGAAGGAAGTGAGGAAGTAAGCCATGTAGATATCTAAAAGAAGAGCATTCCAGATGGAGGGAGCTGCAAGTGAGAACGTTCCTAAACTAGGAGTATGCTTAATGTGTTCGAAGAACAGCAAGGAGTCTAGTGTTGCTGACGTGGAGTTGAGAGGTGGGATGGAAAGGGAAGACTGTTAGGAAAGGGAGTTAAAGAGGTGGTAAGGGGCCTGATCATTTATTGGAGGCGATGGTAAGGATTTCAATTTTTATTCAGCATGAAATGGGAAGGCTTTGGAAGATTTTAAGCAGACATTATTAAAATTATGTTTTAAATAACCACTTTGGCTGCTGTATAATATCCTGCAGGGAGACAAAAGCAGAAGCAGAGACAGCGATTAGGAGTGTATAGGCAAGAAGTGGTGATGAGCTGACCTAGAATGCTGGCCATAGATGTGGTGAGAAGTGGTAGGTTTCTGAATATGCCTTGAAGTCAGAACTTACAGAATTTTACTGATGGATTAGGCAACAGAAGAGTCAAGTATATTCCAAGGTTTTGACTTGAATAAATGGAATCATGGTGTTACTGAAATGATGAATGCTGTAGGTGGAACAGATATTTGGGGGAGAGGCAGGGAGACAGAAGCCAGTTAGACATGTTAAATTTGAGATAACTGCTAAACAACCAAATGGTGATGTCAAGTGGTTTCTGGTTAAGGGAACAGTTAGGTAGAAGATATTAATTGGAGCTCATCAGTGTGTGAATAGTATTTAAAGCCACAATGCTTAATTAGATCAACAAAGAAGTGAGTGTGGACAGAAAAGGTAAATTGGTCCAATGACTGAGATCTGGGGAGGTTCCAACATTTACTGATTGGGAAAATGAGGAAGAACCTACTGAGGAGACCGAGGAAAGAGTTGCCAGTGAGATTGGAGAACCAAGAGAGGATGGCACCTGGAGGAAAATCGAAGGACATGTTTCAAGGTAAAGAGAGTGACTGACTTTGCTAAATTCTACTGAGGGAGTGAGTTAAGATGAAGTCTGAGAAACGATCATTATATTAACAATGTGGGGATCACTGATGACCTTGGAGAGGGTAATTGCTGTGAAATGAAGGGAATGAAAACTTAACTACAGTGCTGTAAATGCTGACTGATGACTCAGGAAAGATAGGAGTTCTCCATTAGAGCAATGTTCACAAGTAGGCAAGAAAGAGGGAACGCGGCATTCAGATGGAGATGGTGATCTTAGGTAGGAGACCAGACATTTCATCCACTGCAATGGGAGGGAAGGCGGGAGGCTCAGTTTGCAGTAGGTTGACAGATGTAGACAGAAATGTGGAAGATTATTTTTTATTGAAATAGGAAGCAAGGTCATTATCAGCTGAGAAAATGGAGACTGGAGAGGTACTGGACATTAAAAGAGAGGGAACATGTAAACTAGTTATCTAGGAGAGTAGGAAGGCAAATTAACGAGGAAATTATAGTAGGATTGCGTGGCAGGGTAAAGGCCCACTTTGTTTGAAGTCATGAAGAAAGATCAGTTAGCTTGGGCATGTGATTTTTCTCCACCCCTGTTTCGTTGCTCGGGTGCAAATGAAGAGTCAGTAGAGATTTAGATTTGAGCAGGTTTGGGGTATTGCAAGGTGGGTTTATGAAGAGGCTCAAGGGAGCTGAAGGTGTCGTGGTGTAGTGATTATATAGTGTGGGCGATCTCAGCCAAAGTATTTTCAATCACTTATTTGCTTTACCCCAAAAACGTAAGAATCATCTTTGATGCCTCTCTTTCTTCATTCCCCACACCACCCCATCAGCAGATCCTATTGTTACCTCCAACATATACCTGGAATCTATCACCTCTTCTCAATCTCCATGGCCACCACTTTGGCCTAGTCACTAGCCACTTGGTGTCAGTGTCTTGGCTGTCTAGCTGGTGTTACTATTTTATTTTACTATAAGTCTCTGTGAATGAGGAACATGATGACTATTGGTACAGTTTGGTGTTAATTGCCTTGACTCATGCTAAGACACCAGCAGTTTTACCCACTCTTGCTTTTGTACCATCAATGCCATCAGTGCAAATGTCAACAAAGTGGAAAAAGCAAGTAACATTCATAGAAAATTTGTGAATATAACTCTTATCTCACAGACCTGAAAAGATCTTGGAATCACAGGGATCCACAGATCATACAAGAACACATGACAGCTTGCCATATGGTAGGAAGTCAATACATTTTTTGTAATATAAATGAGGTAATGGATTATTCTACTGCAGTGGTCTATTATTATTGTTCAGCAATTCCTTATTCTAAAAATAATTGTCTTAGAATTTATCATTTTGTTTGAGGCATTTTATACGAGAAAAAAATAAGGAATCATTTAATCCAAAGTACCTATCAATAATTTCTTTACATGGAGATATGTAGACACTGCACAGATCCAGTCAAACAGACCTTGTTTTGAGGAGTTTATAAACATTACAGACAGTAGGGCATAAACAGGGCTAATATTGAATATGTACATTTAATTAGTTAATAATGCCAACCTATAGAGGGATAACTACATATTAGGTGAGATATCATTAATACCTTAGTCCTCTAGGGAGAAAATTTAAAACTCTACTAAATAACATTAAAGAAGATCTGAATAAATGGAGATCTAGCCCATGCATATAAACAGAGTGAATTAATGTAAAGATGTCAACTATCCCTGAATTACTCTGTAAATTCACTGAAATCCCAATCCAAATGTCAGTTGTAATAGATAGATGAATAGAATAGACATAGGAATCAGAATAATAGCTATACTATAAAGTGAACTCCTGGAATCAATAAGATTGAAAACCCTAGAAAGATGAAAATATATGTGAATGAATAACAAGTACATTACCTCAGTAAGTAAAGAAGAAAATCAACAATGAGATATTATTTTACACCCATCAGACAGGGGAAAATCGCCCAGTTCAATAATGCTGAATGTTGATGGGGAAACAAGAACTCCTTTGTACTTGGATGTTGCCATTTTGGAGAACAATCTGGCAAAGTAATTGTAGCAATTATATATGATTATCCAATTGCACTCCTAAAGAAAATGGGAGAGAGAGAAACTTAACAAAAAGAAGCATATAAGAGAATATCTTTTGCACAACATTGTCTACCACTAAAGGAAGAAGAAAAAGGTTGTGGATGCATAGTACTGAATATGACACAGCAGTTAGAAACAGTGTAGAGCTCAAAAACATAATGCTTGGTGAAAACGGGGGGCGGGGGGAAGGGATCTATTTGTGAAAATTTCAAAATATACACATGCAAAATGGCACTACATATTCCCAAAGGTACATTTAAATTTAAGAATATACATCAAACACATTATTAGAGCCATTTCGTTACCTGTTGGGAAGGGGAGGATGGGAGTGAGGAATGTGATAACGGGAGGAAATCCATTTAATGTTGCTTTTTGGCCTTATTCAGATCAATAATGATACTGGATTATAAAACAAAGACTTTGATTAACTCAATTTCTGCATCTATCCCACCCTCCTCTAATCATCATCATCATCATCATACACACACACACACAGTATGATGCTAACAAATTCACATAGTCTGCATATTTGGACAAGGATAATTAGAAAAATTTGCTACCTATCTTATGATTAATCAGGGGAATTAGCCAAAGAGCTGTAGAATTCTTGAGAGTTGAAAGATCTCAATAATTTAGCTTTTCTAATTTCCTGATTGCAAGTATATCTTTTTCCTGACCATAGCAAATTGATTTGTGTCTATTTTTCTTTGGAAAAGTCATCAACAAAGGAGGCTCCACATCTTGTTTTAATAGCCTGTTTTAACATTTAACAAATAATTTTTCTTTCTTATGTCTGTACTGTATTTTCATACTTTCAAGTGATTTCTCAGAGACGATGGATGAAATTTGGTCTGTCTTTGTTATGATAATACCTCATGTATTAGGAGGCAATTATTGTCTTCAGACTAATTAATTCCCAACTCCTTCTACCTGTCCTCATGGGTCTTATTTATTCACTACTTTAATCATAGTATTAAACTACTCTGAACGTCTTCACTTCACGGCATCCTCGAGGTGAACAGACATAAACTAGATGCAATACTAATCCCACGTGTGCCCAATTGAGAGAGAAATTATTTCCAACTATTGCTATCATGAGTCCTTAAAGATAATAACTAGAGGCTGGGAAATCTCATCATTTTCTTTATGCATTTTAGTTATAACAATCCCTTATATGTATAAATGTTGGTACAAAACACTGTCTTATTTGATTTTCCAACAACTCAATAATGACAAGAAAGATGTCATAATTCTAATGCATAGATAAGTAATGTAAAGCACAAAGGTATTAAAGTAACTTTCATGAGGTAACTGAGCTAATAGGTGCTGCAGGTAGGACTCCTGATTTTAAGCATGCAGGAAGCATGCTTGATTTCAAGCTTGTGAAGGTCTTGCATGGGAGGCAGTGTAGAGTGAGAGAAAGAATATTAATTTGTTGCCAGAGGACTTAGATTCAGACTCTAGCTCTACCACTGGCAGTTGTGTGACCAAACAGGGATAATAATAGGGTTGATGTGCACATTATGGTTAAGGTGTAATGAACTCTATAAACTTTGATTTTCATGTTTTCTTTGTTCTGAGGATTTGAAAACATCTGACTTTAAAAAGTGATTCCAAAATAATTTTCTTTTGTTTCTCTGCTCCCACATCACTAGTTTATTCTGTTGGAAAATGTTTTCTTTTGTTGTTGTTGTTTGGTTTTTCTTCCTGTTCCATTATCTTGCTCTTGTTATTTAGATATTCATTAACAAAATTAGGAAGTCAGGAAACACATTTGCTCTGACACTTTTGTCCTTCCTTAGACTATATAATCAGTCTCAAAATATTTATAGACTATGGACAAAAGAATGAAGAGCATTAGATATTTGTGCTCCCTTATATTTGTAATTTTTGAAGCACTAGAAGTTAGAGCAAATGACCACAGGAATTGAGGGAGAAATATTTTACTATCAATGTAACTTTTGCAAGTCTAATGACTTTTTAAACCTTTAAAAGTTAGTATTGGAGAGCAAAATTTCAGAATGTGTCAATGATCCATTATTGCAATACTTTATTTTATTGAACACAATCCCAGTACTTATTGTACACCAGATTTTCCCACCTGGGGTGTTACAAAGTCTTCACAAATTACAGGCAATGTGTAAACTTTATTTTTTGCTACATAAGAGACATCTGGAAGTGTCTGATTTACACTCTTCTAGAAAATGCCCTCTTTTCATCTACATAATTAACATTGGTCCAGGGCCTCTGTCCAGAGTTTCCTGAGTTTCCGATTTCCTTATGGTTTGGTTGTTCTATACTTCCTTGGATTATATGAACCAATTTAATTCTTCTTTTGCTTTAATGTGCTAAAATTATAATAAAATCTCTTTCCCAATCTCTCTCTCTCTCTCTCTCTCTCTCTCTCTCTCTCTCTCTCTCTCTCTCTCTCTCTCTCTTACGCACACACATTATCAAACTAATACTTGCTACAAGGAAGATTTACATAGTGAAGGTGATGCCTGTCAGATGGGATGCTGAGCTGAGAAGATCAAATGGGAAAGTGTAGACTAGGAGGAAGCAGCCTCATGAACCTAATACATGATAATGCCTCATGAAAGTAACATTAAGATGGTAACAAAGAAAAAATCATGTAGCATGGGAAGATGGGAGAACTTTCCCTAGTGAAAATTAAAGTGTACACAGTCAAGGCATCAGCAACATACTATTGAAAGAACAACTAAATGAACTGTCTGATAACTGTGTCTGCTTTTATACATACTGTGAGATTTTATTATAGAGTTGCCATTGATTTTCTTGTAATTATTGCTCACTTTAGCTTTGTTTCTAGTGTAGAACCCTTCCAATATGCTTTCATAGCTGCAATATCCAAAAGTGTTACAGGAACATATCAGACTGATATACAAAATAGAAAAGAAAGCATTTGAAACATATCATATTTTCTCAAGCTCTAGCCTCTCTGAGTTGGAATATATTTTACAGTGATATAGAGTATGTTGTCACCATCTGCGCATGTGCAAACCTGTATTTAGAAGGAATCTGTTTAACTTTGTTATGTGCTGTTGAACTTTCAATTAAAAGAGGATCTTGTTTATGTGAAGTGAAAGCCCTTCACTAAAGCATTAAACATCTATCTGTCAAAAGCTCCCAACTGGCTTTTAAGAAAAGTAATTTTTAATTTATATAAAAAAACAACAACCCTGTGATTTTGCCAAAATAGAAGTGCAGGAAAAACACTGGTATTCTTTAATATGTTTAGAAATTCTCCTCTCAAGCCTTAAGACGTTAAACAGGTCAAGGTTTGAGCATAACTATGAAATGCAGTGGGTCACCAAGGTATTATCCATAATTAAAAATGCAGACTTTTTAGACTTCAGACATGTAGAATTACTCTCAAATTCTGATTTGCTGTTAAAAGAAAAAATATATATAATTATATGTTTAAAAGAATTATTTTATTAACAAATTAAAATAAATTTTCTTCAATTAACATAATTTTTTCCCCTTGAAAGCTCTGCAAAATGAATGAGGTGTCTCAATATTGCTGGCAACTTATAATTGAGAGATTCATGTATTTTTTTCTGTACTTCTAACAGATTGCTAGTTGTGACTCGAATATTTGTTTTTCATATACATGGGTATAAAAAATGTATTTGGATTAAATATACTTAGGTCCAATTAAATTGTTTAACAAATAATTTTATCTCTTCATTCTGTTACACATCCAGAATATGATAACACGTTGTAGATTGGTAGTTCTATAAGTTTCATCTACCATATTTTTTAAAATTACATTTTTTAGAAAAAAGTTTTAAAAGTTTTTATGAGAGGTTTCCACCAGGAAGTCTATTCAAAATAATTAGTGATGATTAAATGAGTTTCATTGCCACTTTAGGAATTACTTTCAAAACTCTCATAGAGATTAGCAATTAATTGGAATTGAAACAAGAAGAAGTCTCCAACTTTAAAACATTTAATAACTCGGCTCTGAAAAATGTTTGAAAACTGTATGGTTTGAGTAATAACTGAAATGGCAGGATCATTAGTAAGGCAAATAACCAGCCGTGTACTGGTCCTTTTATACCCTTGCTTTTCATCCAATATCAATTGACCTGACTAAGAATACTTAAGTAATCTTTAGTTCAGAGTTGCAACAGTATTGGGACTTTTTATTTTAGAATCACTCATTCATTTGAATTCCATAGCTTATCTAGAATTTGTGTTCTATGTCAAGAATATATAGCTTTCTTGGATATTTGATAGTCTTGTTTTATAAACAATTGTGTCACATTATTTTAATGTCAATATTACCTTTGGTAAAGCAAAATTTTATTATGTAAAGATGTTTAATTTTTAAAAAGTAATTGAATACCTTTGTTTATCCGGGCCCTAGTAAAAAAGCAGTGTGGAGTATTGTAGCTTGATACTAACAGCTCAGATTCAGTTCCTTTGATCTGCTTAAGTTTCCACAGGGATGGATCTTAAAATAGTCCCCATATCATGCTAAAATATTGCAACTTGTCACTTTTGTAATCTGTGCCACCAACTGCCTACCATTGTTCAAAGGAAGCCACATACAAGCATGACTAGATTTTATCATCTTTATCATTGTTATTATGGTGCATACATTAAGAGAACACATTAAAAGCATTCCCTATAATCATATACTACTCTTGAGATTACAATGGTTGCTATTAAATTTAGCCACTTTTTTGAACCATGACATTTTATATCAATATAGCATAGATGAGTGATAATTTCCTTTCAGGGAGAAAAATGCTTCACCAACACAATGGGTACAATGAACAAACTTAAAATAATGATTTAAATTAATAACTTTAGAAAAAAACAAAAGGATAGGTTTTCATTTTTTAAAAAGATAGTGTTTTTAAAAATTAACATTCACTCATTATAGTTATAAAACAACAAAAAATGTTGTTGTTACCAAAACAAAAGTTCTTACCAAAACAAAAAACAAACAAACAAAAAATAACCAGACTTTGTTGAAAAAAATCAGAATTTCTAGCTCTGTTTATTACATTGGATAATTAGCAAGTAAGATATATCCTCAAATAACAATACAGTAAAATGCTTTAGTGATAAAAGAAAGTGCCTCCCTTTTGAAATATATTTTATTTTGGTGTATTACTCATTCTGTTATTATAGGTGAACTGTTTTTTGTTTTGTTTTGTTTTTAATATATGTACACTGCTTAATTTTTGAATTGAAGAAATCAAAATGGGAAACTGCCAAAAGGAGAACTGAATATAAGTTGAGTCAGAGAAATGGCATGAAAAACAGACTGCTAATGGATGATGGAATATTTCTTAAAGGAAGACTTCATTGTTATCAATCTTTTCATCAGAGGAACATTCCTAGGTATCAAAAGTGAAACTAAAGGGAACATTAAAACAAAAGATAGTTTTTAATCAGCACTATTCAAAAATAAGGAGGTGGAATTTCTCATGAACACAAGCTGTTTGGGAAGTTCTGGTTTGTTAGAAATGGCATAAAAATAATAACACTTCCCATATATAAGTCATGATACAGCAAATTATTATAGAATGGTTAAAATGACTAATCTACATTTTGAGATGTAGTGTTGCTGGATGGGAAAGAGGAAAGTAGCAAAGAAAAGATTTACTGTGAGAGAGAATAGTGTGATTAAAAAAAAATCTCTCAAGTCTTGGGGATTTCTGTTTAAGATGGCAGAGTAGGTAAATGCTGTGCTTACCTTCTCTCACAACCACATCAAAATTACAACTAAACTACAGAACAACCATTGCTGAGAATTGCCTGAAATCTAGCTAAACCAAAGCCTTAAAACTAATGACATACAGAAGCCACCTTGAGACTGCTAGGAGGGGCAGAGACATTGTTTACAATGGCCAAGAAGTGGAGGCAGCCTGGGTGTCAGTTGATGGAAGAATGGGGTCAAGGGAGGTGGTACATATATATAAAGGAATAGTGCTCAGCCATGGAAAGGGATGGGTTCTTGCCATGTATGGTGGCATGGATGGACCTGGAGGGAATTGTGCTGAGTGGAGTGTGTCAGACAGAGAAAGACAGATGCAATGTAATTTCACTTATATGTGGAATCTAAAGGAAAAAATGAACAAACAAACAAAACAGAAACAAACTAACAGATACAAAGAATATTTTGATGGTTGCCAGATGGGAGGGGTGTTAGGGGGGGTGAAAAAGGGAAGGAATTAAGAAGTAGAAGTTGGTTGTTAAAAGTAGTCACAGGGATGTAGGGTATAGCATAAAGACTATAGTCAATAATATTGTAATAACTATGTATGGCATCAGATGGGTACTAGTCAGGGGAATCACTTCTTAAATTATATAAATGTGTAACCACTATGTTGTATACCTGAAATTATGCCGGGAGCCATCTGCGCCTCAGTATCTGACATGGCCAAACACACTGCAATTGTGACAAATTCTGAAGCTCTGACTGAGAAATAGATACTGCTTTATATCTTAGAAGATTTAAATTCCCCTTTGGATGCCCCCCAGTAGAATGAAGATCTTACACCCCTTCTTATAGATATATCACAATAATTCTATTTTATACACTAAAGGTAATTTTAGTCACACTAGTCTCTTAGTAAAGGTCAAAGTACACACCCTATAAATCTTAAGATCCTGCTTAGCTAGTAGTGTTTAGGATAATTGTTGAGTAGTCACATAGTCACTTCACTATAGGTAAAAAGATTAGCCTTAGTCACATAGTCACTATAGGTAAAAAGGATTAAAACACAGTTAAGATAAGTTGATCTTTTAGCATAAGAAAAAGTCAAGCTGTACCCTGGAGCATAAGAATTAGAGGAAGTAAAACCCTGATCTAAACTATGTAAAAGAACTTTTTACTGATGAGATAATGGTCAACTGCCCACTATAAAAAGGGGCATGCTGTAGAATAAAGTGAGACACTTCTCTTCTTGAAAAAGTGCTCCTGTGTCTCCACGCATCTTCTTTTTCCTTGCCGACTCCGCCTCCACCTGAGGGAACCCCTGGACCCCGCGGGAGCTGGTCTCCCACAAAATTAATGTAAAATAATATTGAATGTCAAAACAATACAAATCACTCAAGTGATTAATATATAATGCAATTAATTTTATCAAACTGGCTTCATAGACATTGGTAAACTAAAACCTCATTGCTTTCACCTGAAAAGTTGGCCATGTGGATGGACGACTTTTTTTTTTTTAGTGTCAGTTTCCTAGAAATATTTTACAGCCTTAAACAAAAGCTTCACCTAAATATGTATGTATTTATATTTTTTATCATGAGAGAAAAATAAAAAGTAAATATAAGACAGTTATATTTTTAAGGCACCAAAGAGTTGATTATGCTGATGTTAAACCATCAGCTATAATTTGGGATATGGCAGGAGATCTCGGGGCCAAATATGTCCACTCTGAATCCTGAGTGATCTAGATTTTTAATTTATCCTCAGAGGACAATTTTATGTGGATGTCATTCTATAGTACTTTGACAATGGATCTGGTTTGTCTGTTGCTCTACTCTGCATTTGGACTAAATGGAGGAGTCTTATTTAAAAACTCTTTGAATATCAAATAGAAGTTATGGACTCCATGTACAGAAAATATGAACACTTATACAAACATCTGCATATAATTTACAGACGTTCACAGATTCCAAAGCTCCTGCATTATCTGGTCCCAGGTTAGGTAACTACTTTGCAATGACACATATGCTATGATCTTGCTGTGAGCACAGCCTTTTCTTCGCCACTGAAGTCTCTACAACTTTCATAATATGATACTCTTGCCTGCCAATAGGTATCATGCATGTGGGAGGATAGAACAGCAAGAGAGGGGGGGATTACAAAGGAACCTAAATTGTTTTTGAGTATGTATGTCAAAACATCAAATTACACTTCAAATATGTGCAATTTGTTTTAAATTATACCTCAGTAAAATGTTGAAATAAACTTGAAGACTAACAATTAAACTCAGGTTCATTGTTAAATCATGGAACACTAGAGAACAGGTCAATTTATGAAAAGTATATAAGGCCACCTATCAAATTATATTGAAATCTATTAGAAGAAAACATTTTGGTTTTGAATATATAAAGTTATTCAATACAGGTATCAGAAGTATTTGGAGTGAAAATGAGAAACCTTTCAAGTTGACAATATACCAATTAGACTATATATATTTTATATATTTATTGATATAAAAATATATACACACCCATCGCACATATATACATATGTATACATAATATATACATGCATGTGTGTATATAGTATATGAATACTATACATATATTATTTTAATAAGCTAATGTTGGGTTTTTATATCCCATTTATAGCTTCACTTTCCTCTGCTATCCCTAACTTTTGTGAACAGCAGTAACTTGAGAAATGTATTATTTATCGGAATTCAATCTATTATGTGTCATGCTTATGAAACATTTTAGTTTTAGTCATTGTTGATAGATTGCTTCATTTCATATGCTTGGACAGCACAAGACTCTATGTCTAGAGACTGCTCATCACCACTGGAATGGTAAGAAATAGGGAATCATTCTCTACATCTTATTACATTACTAAAGGCCTATTACAGCAGTTCATTTTATTCAGTACATCAAGTCTGACTATCAAGAAAAAGTTACAAAGCATACAAATAGAAAAAAAAAAAAACAATTTCAAGACACAGAGCAAGCCTTAGGACCAGATATATCAGGGATGTTGAAATTATAAGACCAGGAATTTTAAACAACTATGATTAATATGTGAAGGGCTATAATGGACAAAGTAAAAAGAATGCAAGAATAGATGGGAATGTGAGCAGAGATAGAAATTTGGACCTAAGAAAGGTCCCAAAAGAAATGCTAGAGATTAAGAAAAAGTACTATAACAAAAATAAATATATCTTTGATGGGCTTATTTTATATTGGATTGTCGGAAAAGTCATGACGTATTTTTCTATGTTTTTGTTGCAACCCAATAGGCTGGATATGGCTAAAGAAAGAATCTCTGAGCATGAAGATCTAGCCATAGAAATCTCAAAAACTGAAAAGCAAAGAGAACAGAGACTCAGAAAAATATAATAAAATATCCAAGGGCTGTGGGACGACTACAAAAGGTGTAATGTGTATAATGGGAATGCCAGAAGGAAAAGAGAGAAAGAAACAGAAAAAAAATACTTGAAACAATAATGACTGAGAATTTCTCCCAAATTAATGGCAAACAACAATCCACAGATCCAGAAATCTCAGAGAACA